>NW_027514201.1:0-368750 GCF_048772815.1 Callospermophilus lateralis
TTTTGAAAAATCTTGAGCATGTATATATATATATATATATATATATATATATATATATATATATATATATATTATATACAGACAAAGAGAGAGACATTAAAAATTGCAATATATATGCCAAACGAAATTCACCATGAAATGTATATCATTCACAGATCCAAATATATTCATTTTACTGAACATGGATTTATGTATAATGTTGTTCAACTAGGAAGCTCACTCACATTTGAATTATCAGTTCAAGCAGCGTTTAGGAGGAGTGATCTCTTCTTCCAATTTGTATCTGCCACGTCAGCCACCTCACAAGAATGTACGTGTGGTACCAGGTAGGATTCTATATGTGGATATAAAAATACGTGTGCTGAATAGGCTACAGAGAAAGGGGGACAGGAATTCACTTATTTGTTAACTTAAAAAACGCATGGAGAACTATTTCAACAAATAATTGACTAGATTTATAACTGCTACACTATACCATGCAAAAGGCAACTCCAACTATAAAACATACCTCCTCTAAACTGCCTGTATTTCTATTCTGTTTGTGTTATTTTTCTCCATCATATTAGGATTAGTAGTCAGAGTCTAATAGGGTATATGTTAGTTTCAGGGATTCAGCATTTCTAATGGAAAATAGGAAATTGAATCCAATGTGTATGCAAATATGTGCTACACAAAATTCTTCCCACTTTCATCCAGAACAATGCCTTGACATTACATTCTCCTCAAGTAAGACACAATTAGAGGATAAGAGTTAGAAAATCTGTGAATATATATCTGGAATGGAGAATACTCAGGAGTTTACAACTTTGGAGGTGGTAGAGAAGATTCTAAAAGTAAGGAACAGGGTAAACATTCCAGAAACATGCAGCTCTGCTGGCCTACATACTTTTTGAGAAACTGCCTCTAAGGGTGGGCACTTGAAATATTTGATGTTCTGAGGAGATTTAGTTCATTTGTAGAGAGACCATCAAAGCTGGGTCTGCATCTATGTTACTTGGAGGACATGGTTTCTTATTATCCAATGAACATGAGGCAGCAGTGCTGAATTCTCTCTTTGTAGGTAAACTATGGACACTGGGGTCTAAGTGTCTTTCAGTGTGGACTGTGAAGCCAATTGGTCATCCTCCACTTTTCGTGGTGTTTCTCGCTGCTCCACTGGGAGTTTGGTATTTGCTTCAAGAAATACAAGCAGTTAAAATGGGACAGAGTGGTGGAGGGAGTTCTTTAAGGTGTGGTGAGTCAGGGTCTTCAGGAGAATGCACCAACCAAGGTTCTATCCCACGTAGATTGCCCCCTTGAGAATAGCAATATGATTCTGAACATTGCAGTGAATCCTCTCCATATAACAAGATGCCTTTACATATATGGGTCTGCTGGCTGCACCATGTCAGTCACAAGCCATTTGGAAGCCAATGGCTGATCCACATGGCCACAACACAGATGTTTTATCAGACAATTGCATACCACTGCTCTAGGCCAACTACTCACCAGGCTCCAACTTACTGGCATATCTGTTCTACACCATTTTCATGAAACAAAGTCAATCAAGGCAGTGTCTGGTATACTCAGGATCAGAAACAGGACATCCAAAGTTTTTTCAGTGCCAGCTGAACATGAAAATATCAAAAATTTCATGGTAATTGTCTAGCCATTTTTCACGGATGAAGTTTGCGGCTCTGAGGGCTTCAATTAATTCAGGAACCATTAAATGGTGAAGAAGCTAATTTCAATGAAAGCACTGGAGCACTCTCACAGGCATGGTTTCCCTAAGGGTGGCCAAAATGTCACATGAAGCCAGGCCCATTGAGATCTACAATGTGAAGTCCATGTGTGTTTTAAACTCAAATATGGCTGCCAAGTCTTTAAGAAAAATTGTATGTAATATCCGGGCTGAAATTCCCAGTGTTCTGTGGAAATCCAACCTGGGCCTAGATCTCAGGTTCCAAGGGCGACTCTCATGTGTGGCCTCCTAAAATCCCAACACTATTCATGGCAATACTTCTCTGAGGTCAGTTAAAGAACTCAGTCTCTAAGGGGAATCACACCAGAGTTCAAGCCCAGTGGAACAGTCATCTCTTCCAACCGCCACACAAATGACCACAATTAAAACCAAAACACTCCCACATGGTCCTCATCTTCTTCCATATAGACACTCCTTATAACGTCTGGCTGGAGTTTTCAATGAGGTCCACAGCCCAAGTCAGTGTCCAAATTAAGGTCCTGTTCCCCTCATTTGTCTAACACCAAGGTGGCCTGGACACACTTCCTGTAAACCAGGAGTGATCAAATAGGCCTGACATTAATACTGCTCAGCTTTTTCAAGTTGAGGCCTTCTGACTCTGTGGTTTAGATTCTTTATGTGAATTTGAGTCATTAGAAAACACAAGCCCCTCTGCAGAGATTTGAAGAACTCATTTGGCCCAAAGGATTCCTATTCTCCCTTGATGGAATTCAGGATCCTAACAGAGGAAGGTAAAAGAATTCATTCACAATGAGTGAATATTTGCCATTTTGGTTTTGAATGGACACATGGGATCTTTCTTTTGATCCATCAGGTGCTAAGAATCTAAGCCACTGCCTCACACAGGGCCAAGAGGCTGATTCAGACACATCCTTTTCCAAAGCAATTAAGCAAAGAGCCACAGGTGATGCCCATTCATTTCCATTTGAAAACTGTTTTCTTCAGGATTCACAAAGGTGTGGCCTGAGGCAAAGACCTTCCTGACACTCAGAGCAACAGAAAAATAGGTAAGCAAAAGGCCCAAAGCAGGGTTTTTCTACTGAGACTTTCTTTGTCACACTGATATCTGAGTTTTCTGAGATGCTTGCTATTCCCTTCAGCTATCCATTATATGGCAATGTCACAGAGCTTGGAGGTGGTACATATCTTGGACAGAAAACCATGAGCCTGCTCTGAAGAGTGGCCAGAATTCAGGAAGAAAACAGGAACTCCGGAAGATAGTAGGTGTTGCCCGTCCCTAAAGCAACCTGCAGTCCACTCATAAATTGGGCAGGATGAATGTTGGCAAGCTTTCTACTAGACAGGACACATCCATTGATGCATTATCTTTTATAATGTCTACAACCACGGACACAGTGGGATACACAGGCATACAAACAATCGCCTTGTCAAATGACTTAGTATAAACAGTCCACTCCAAAACAAACAAACCGCCTTTCTTACCTATTCTCAGAACATGAGACTAAACCACAAAATCACAACCACACCCACAACGACACCTCCTTTATTCAAGTAGGTCTGTGACTAATTGGAATGTACTCTGACTGATGGGCCATACTATGTTTCCTTGAAATGGCCTGTCCTTCTCAGATCGGGTATCCTTGGCCAACACTGTGAAGTTTTCAGGAGCCAGTGGTGAGCCACTACCTGCTTTCTCAGGAAATTCCCCTTTTCAGAGCTCTCCTGGCATTTGGCAATCCTCACATCAGTAGGTACCAAGGAAGACTTACTCTGTCCTTGGTTATTCCAAACAACTGAGCCCACTGGGAAAGAAACTGGGACTGACTCTGGGTGCCTGGCTTCCTGGATCTTAAGTTCAGAGAAATCCGTCATCAAGGAAGAGGGGTAGGTCACTTCATTCAGGAACTGAATGAGGTTACTGCCGTGGCAACCACTTTGTCCTAACAATTGCTTTCAAGGGTCGCATGAGATGGAGGCTGCCCCTACTTCCTGTGACACTTTCACAAGTTAGATTGGTATATCAACCATTGGCACCTGGGAACAGCTCTCCACACAGGCCTGGTTTGGTCCATCTTCTCTACATTAAGAAGAGAGAAGCTGATTCAGACACAACCCTTCATCCTGACCAGGTTGTTTGCCATGGAGGATGACTTTTGGTCTCTTAGGTCCTCCATAGCTGCTTACAACTTCTCCAGGAATCATTTCTGCATGGACCTTTGAGTTTCTCAGCATGTGGAAGATCCCCTATATTCCTGTATTGTAAGACCAACTCTATCCCTGCTCTTCTGTAAAGTTAAATTGACTGAACAGTGTATGGTTAGGTTAACTAACAGGTTCGATTTGGATTAGGAATCTTTCTGCGCGATGAATAATGGTATTGGGAAACTGCGATATTTACAAGAATATATAGGTGAAATATAAGTATGAAAACAGAAATCTAGCTAAGATATGAAGCCCAAAAGGGCATTGGGCCCTTGATTGGGATACGTAGCTTTGAATTATGTTCTGCACTGATGTGTCAGGTAAATCGATATACAATGGCTTAGGTCCTTGTACCATGGATGATTAAATGTAGAAGAGAACTTCCAGTCAAAAGGGATAGTCGGTAGGATTCGGAAGATTCTCAGTAGGTTTAGAAAGAAGAGTGAGTATAGGATTTGGACCAAATGTTGTTTAGTATTAGGGTTTCCGGTAGACAGTGAATGTTAATGTCAGCACAAGTGAAGAGACTGTCACAATGATGAACTGGGGAAAATAGTTAGGAAGCTGATATCAATAGAGACATTACGAAATCAGGCAAAGTATAAAATGAGTGATAGGATTAGATATTTTCAACAGGGTTGAGTTTGAATATATAATCTAAGAAAGAAACAAATATGTAGTGACCAATAGGATTGACATTTGACAGCATTAGGCAACCTGGACATGGATGTTTAGTAATCCATGCTCACTTTTCATTTAGTCTTTGCTACAATCTTAAGTGTGACCTTTGCTTTTTTTGTTCAGAATATTACTGTGATAAAACGTACATTTAGATCAGGTGACATGACTATTTCTTCCACCGTTTCTGGCAGCAACATATTCAAGACGTATAAATTAGTAATGGGGGTAAAAAGAGGTGTACCCTATGTCTGTGCATATAGAGATAATGCATGAATAGACCATACTGTGAATAAATAATATATCTGGTTCTGACTTTAAATAATGGATTGAAATTATATCTGAAAAAATACAGGAAATCTTATATTGACATACAAACATTCATTCCAACCAGTGAAATATCTAATGGCCACATTAAGTTTATGGTTTATCATGAAGGGTGTGTGAGTTTTGCTTCAAAAGTGATTATGGAAATCGAAAATAATGTGTTTGGAAAGAAGTCTCATGAAAAGACCAGTCAAAAAACCTGGAGGAATACATGTTTTATGAAGCAGGAAGTGATTGTGAAACAAATGCGTATAAATTTGTGAACTTGTGGATGAAATATATATTTCCTATGATTTGTAAAAACTGAAGCAATAGTAATGTACCAGTGTAGAATGAAAATAAACGTCAGAATACACATCATGTCCCATACGAATCTACTTGATTGATGTTAATCTGGGTCAGCTAATGTACAAATATTAGGATTTGTAAGCACCATTTACTGAAGTTAGTTTTCAGAACTATGAAACAAATGTGTATTTCAGGTGGATGAATATTTCTGAGAATAATTTTGTGAAAAGTTTATTATAAATCCACATTTTTGAACATGAATGAACTTAGGGAGTGTATTTAAGATACATATATTTCATATTTTAAAAATCAAGTCAGTGTATATATATATATATATTCATAATTATATATATGTGTATATATATACACATATAATTATATATATGTATATATATATATACACTCACACACACACACACACACACAAAACACACACACAGACATTAAAATGTAGGAATATATATGCCAATCGAAGTTCATCATAAAATATATAGCATCCACAGATGCAAAAATATTTATTTTACTGAACAAGGATTTATGTATAATGTTGTTCTACTAGAAAGCTCACCCATAGTTTGAATTTTCAGTTCCAACAGCGTTTAGAGGAGTGATCTCTTCTCACAAGTTGTATCTGCCAAGTCAGTCACCTCACAAAAATGAACGTGTGATACCAGGTATTCTATATAAGCATATAAAAATTCATGTGCTGAATAGGCTACAGAGAAAGGCAGAGAGGAATTTACATATTTGTTAACTTTAACAACACATGGAGAACTATTTCAATTAAAAATTGACTAGATTTATAACACCTACCATTTATCATGCAAATGGCAAGTCCAACTATACCCCATGCCTCCTCTGAACTGCTTGTATTTCTATTCTGTTTGGGTTGTTTTTCTCCATCATATTTGGATTAGTAGACAAAGTATAGTAGGGTATGTGTTATTGTCAGGGATTCAGTATTTTCAATGGAATTGAAATGGAAAATGGAAAATGAATCCAACGTGTATAAAATATATGCTACACAATTATCTTCCCACTCTCATCCAGAACAATGCCTTTACATTACCTTCACCCCAAGTAAGACACAATTAGAGTAGAAGAGTTTGAAAATCCGTGAATGCATATCTGGGGTGGAAACAGTACATAGAAACAAATACGTATTTCAGGTGGATGAATATTTCTGAGAATAATCTTGTGAAAAGTTGATTATAAATCCACAACATAAATATGAATGAATTTAGGAAGTGTGTAATAAGACACATATTTCATGTTTTGAAAAATCTTGAGCATGTATATATATATATATATATATATATATATATATATATATATATATATATATTTATATACAGACAAAGAGAGAGACATTAAAAATTGAAATATATATGCCAAACGAAATTCACCATGAAATGTATATCATTCACAGATCCAAATATATTCATTTTACTGAACATGGATTTATGTATAATGTTGTTCAACTAGGAAGCTCACTCACATTTGAATTATCAGTTCAAGCAGCGTTTAGGAGGAGTGATCTCTTCTTCCAATTTGTATCTGCCACGTCAGCCACCTCACAAGAATGTACGTGTGGTACCAGGTAGGATTCTATATGTGGATATAAAAATACGTGTGCTGAATAGGCTACAGAGAAAGGGGGACAGGAATTCACTTATTTGTTAACTTAAAAAACGCATGGAGAACTATTTCAACAAATAATTGACTAGATTTATAACTGCTACACTATACCATGCAAAAGGCAACTCCAACTATAAAACATACCTCCTCTAAACTGCTTGTATTTCTATTCTGTTTGTGTTATTTTTCTCCATCATATTAGGATTAGTAGTCAGAGTCTAATAGGGTATATGTTAGTTTCAGGGATTCAGCATTTCTAATGGAAAATAGGAAATTGAATCCAATGTGTATGCAAATATGTGCTACACAAAAATCTTCCCACTTTCATCCAGAACAATGCCTTGACATTACATTCTTCTCAAGTAAGACACAATTAGAGGACAAGAGCTAGAAAATCTGTGAATGTATCTGGAATGGAGAATTCTCAGGAGTTTACAACTTTGGAGGTGGTAGAGAAGATTCTAAAAGTAAGGGACAGGGTAAACATTCCACAAACATGCAGCTCTGCTGGCCTAAATGCTTTTTGAGAAACTGCCTCTAAGGGTGGGCACTTGAAATATTTGATGTTCTGAGGAGATTTAGTTCCTTTGTAGAGAGACCATCAAAGCTGGGTCTGCATCTATGTTACTTGGAGGACATGGTTTCTTATTATCCAATGAACATGAGGCAGCGGTGCTGAATTCTCTCTTTGTAGGTAAACTATGGACACTGGGGTCTAAGTGTCTTTCAGTGTGGACTGTGAAGCCAATTGGTCATCCTCCACTTTTCGTGGTGTTTCTCGCTGCTCCACTGGGAGTTTGGTATTTACTTCAAGAAATACAAGGAGTTAAAATGGGACAGAGTGGTGGAGGGAGTTCTTTAAGGTATGGTGAGTCAGAGTCTTCAGGAGAATGCACCAACCCAGGTTCTATCCCACGTAGATTGCCCCCTTGAGAATAGCAATATGATTCTGAACATTGCAGTGAATCCTCTCCATATAACAAGATGCCTTTACATATATGGGTCTGCTGGCTGCACCATGTCAGTCACAAGCCATTTGGAAGCCAATGGCTGATCCACATGGACGCAACACAGATGTTTTATCAGACAATTGCATACCACTGCTCTAGGCCAACTACTCACCAGGCTCCAACTTACTGGCATATCTGTTCTACACCATTTTCATGAAACAAAGTCAATCAAGGCAGTGTCTGGTATACTCAGGATCAGAAACAGGACATCCAAAGTTTTTTCAGTGCCAGCTGAACATGAAAATATCAAAAATTTCATGGTAATTTTCTAGCCATTTTTCACGGATGAAGTTTGCGGCTCTGAGGGCTTCAATTATTTCAGGAACCATTAAATGGTTAAAAAGCTAATTTCAATGAAAGCACTGGAGCACTCTCACAGGCATGGTTTCCCTAAGGGTGGCCAAAATGTCACATGAAGCCAGGCCCATTGAGATCTACAATGTGAGGTCCATGTGTGTTTTAAACTCAAATATGGCTGCCAAGTCTTTAAGAAAAATTGTATGTAATATCCGGGCTGAAATTCCCAGTGTTCTGTGGAAATCCAACCTGGGCCTAGATCTCAGGTTCCAAGGGCGACTCTCATGTGTGGCCTCCTAAAATCCCAACACAATTCATGGCAATACTTCTCTGAGGTCAGTTAAAGAACTCAGTCTCTAAGGGGAATCACACCAGAGTTCAAGCCCAGTGGAACAGTCATCTCTTCCAACCGCCACACAAATGACCACAATTAAAACCAAAACACTCCCACAGGGTCCTCATCTTCTTCCATATAGACACTCCTTATAACGTCTGGCTGGAGTTTTCAATGAGGTCCACAGCCCAAGTCAGTGTCCAAATTAAGGTCCTGTTCCCCTCATTTGTCTAACATCAAGGTGGCCTGGACACACTTCCTGTAAACCAGGAGTGATCAAATAGGCCTGACATTAATACTGCTCAGCTTTTTCAAGTTGAGGCCTTCTGACTCTGTGGTTTAGATTCTTTATGTGAATTTGAGTCATGAGAAAACACAAGCCCCTCTGCAGAGATTTGAAGAACTCATTTGGCCCAAAGGATTCCTATTCTCCCTTGATGGAATTCAGGATCCTAACAGAGGAAGGTAAAAGAATTCATTCACAATGAGTGACTATTTGCCATTTTGGTTTTGGATGCACACATGGGACCTTTCTTTTGATCCATCAGGTGCTGAGAATCTAAGCCACAGCCTCACACAGGGCCAAGAGGCTGATTCAGACACATCTTTTTTCAAAGCAATTAAGCAAAGAGCCACAGGTGATGCCCTTCATTTCCTTTTGAAAAAATGTTTTCCTTAGGCTTCCCAAAGGGGTGGCCAGAGGCAAAGACATCCTGAGATTCAGGGCAACAGAACAATAGGTTAGCAAAAGAGCCAAAGCAGGGTTTCTCCACTGAGACTTTTCTGGTCACACTGATATCTGAGTTTTCTGAGATGTTTTCCATTCCCTTCAGATATCCAGTACATGGCCATGTGACAGAGATTGGAGGTGGTACATATCTTGGACACAAACCCAAGAGCCTATTCTTAAGAGTTGTCAGAATTCAGAAAGAAAACAGGGACTTAAAAAGGTAGTAGGTGTTTCCTATCGATATGGAAACCACGCTCCATTCATTAAATGGGCAGGATGAATACTGGAAAGCTTTCTACTAAAGAGTACACATGCATTGATGCATTCTCTTTTATAATGTATACAACCACGGACACAGTGGGATACACAGAAATAGAAACACTCACCATGTAAAACGACTTACTAGAAACAGTTCACTCCAAACCAAAGAAACCTCCTTTTCTACCTATTCTCAGAACAGAGACAAAACCAGACACCCACACTCAAAAAGACACCTCCTTCCCCAAAGTAGGGCTGTGATTATCCGGAGTGTCCTCTGACAGGTTTGCCATACTATGTTCCCCGTTAATGGTCTGTCCTGTCTCAGATCTGGTCTCCTTGTCCAACTCTGTGAAGCAGTCAGGAGCCAGGGGTGAGCCACTACATACTTAGTCAGGAAAGGCCCGTGTTCAGATCTTTCCTGGCATTTGGCCATCCTCACATCAGTCAGTACCAAGAAGACTGACTCTGTCCTTGGTGATTCCAAACAAATGAGACCACTTGGACTGGGACTGGGACTGGCTCTGGTGCTTGGTTTCCTTGGTCCCAAGTTCAGAAAGTTCCATCAACAAGGAAGTGAGGTAGGTCACTTCCTTCAAGAACTGAATGAGGTCACTGCCTTGGCAACCACTTTGTCTAACAGTTGCTTCCAAGGGTCCCATGAGATGGAGGCTGCCCCTACTTCCTTTGACACTTTCACAACTTAGAATGGTATATCAACCTTAGGCACCCGGGAACAGCTCTCCACACAAGCCTGGTTTGGTCCATCTTCTCTACATTAAGAAGAGAGAGGCTGATTCAGACACAACCCTTCATCCTGACCAGGTTGTTTGCCATGGAAAATGACTTTTTGTCTCTCAGGTCCTTCATTTCTGCCTACATCTTCTCCAGGGATCATTTCTGCATGGACCTTTGAGGTTCTTAACAGGTGGAGCATCCCCTACATTCCTGTATTGTAAGAACAATCTGTCTCTGCTCTTCTGTAAAGTTAGATTGAGTGAACAGTGTATGGTTAGGGTTAATTTCATGTTCGATTTGGGTTAGGAATCATTCTGCTGGATGAATAATGGTATTGGGAACCTGTGATATTTATAAGAATATCGAGGTTAAATATATGTATGAAAACAGAAATTAAAGTAAGATTTGAATCCCAGAAGGGCTTTGGGCAGTTGATTGGGATATTTAGCTTTGAATTGTGCACATATGTCTCAAATAAATGGATATACAATGGCAGAGGAACTTGAACCTTGGATGATTGAATGCTGAAGAGAACATCCAGTCAAAAGGGATTGTCGGTAGGATTAAGAAGATAGTCGTTATGTTTAGCAAGTAGAGTTAGTATAGGATATGTAACAAAAGTTCTTTAGCAATTTTTTTTCGGGCAGTGAGTGAATATAAATGTCAGCACATATGAAGAAATCAGACACAATGATGAAATGGGGAAAATTTGTAGAAAAGCAGATATCAATAGAGACATTAGGAAATCAGGCAAAGTATAAAGTGAGTGATAGGATAAGACATTTTCAACAGGGTTGAGATTGAATATCTAATCTTAGGAAGAAACAAATATGTAGGTCACCAATTGGATTGACATTTGAGAGCATTAGGCAACATGGACATGGATGTTGTTAGTAATCCATGTTCACTTTCCATTTAGACTTTGGTACAATCCTAAGTGGGACCTTTGCATTTTGTTTCCAGAATATTACTGTGATAAAATGTGTATGTAGATCAGATGACATGATTATTTCTTCCACCATTTCTAGGAGCAGTATTTTGAAGACGTATAAATTAGCATTGGGGGTAAAAAGAGGTGTACCCTGTTTCTATGAATATACAGATAATGCATGAATAGACCTTAATTTCAATAAATAATATAACTTGTTCCACTTTAAGTAATGGATTGAATTGATATCTGAAAATATATAAGAAATCTTATATTGATATGCAATCATTCATGACAACCAGTTATACACCTAATGTTAATATTAGGTTATGGTTTATCATGAAGTTTCTGTGAGTTTTGCTTCAAAAGTGATTATGGAAATCGAAAATAATGTGTTTGGAAAGAAGTCTCATGAAAAGGCCAGTCAAGGAACACCGAGGAATTCATGAGTTCTGAAGAAGGAAGTGATTGAAATTGAAAAAAATGACGATAAATTTGCTTACTTGTGGATGAAATATTATAATATGATGTGAATAAACTGAAGAAATAGTAATGTACCAGTGTTGAATAAAAATGAACATCAAAATACACATCATGTCCCACAGGAATCTACTGGCATTGATGTTAAACTGTGTCAGTTACTGTAGAAATATTAGGATTTCTTTGCACCATTCACCAAAGTTAGTTTTCTTTTTTTTTTTAATTTTTATTTATGCTTGTTCAAAACATTACATAGTTCTTGATATATCATATTCCACACTGTGTTTCAAGTAGGTAATGAACTCCCATTTTTACCCCGTAAACAGATTGCAGAATCACATCAGTTACACATCCATTGATTTACATATTGCCATACTAGTGTCTGTCGTATTCTGCTGCCTTTCCTAACCTCTACTATCCCCCTCCCCTTACCTCCCCTCCCCTCTTCTCTCTCTACCTCTTTACTGTAATTCATTTCTCCCCCTTGTATAATTTTTTCCTTTCCCTCACCTCCTCTTGTATGTAATTTATATAACCCTGAGGGTCTCCTTTTATTTCCATGCAATTTCCCTTCTCTCTCCCTTTCCCTTCCTCCTCTCATCCCTGTTTAATGTTAATTTTCTTCTAATTCTATTCGTCCCTACTCTGTTCTTAGTTACTCTCTTTATATCAATAAAGACATTTGGCATTTGGTTTTACGGATTGGCTAGCTTCACTTAGCATAATCTGCTCTAATGCCATCCATTTCTCTGCAAGTTATATCATTTTGTCATTTTTTAATGCAGAGTAATATTCCATTGTGTATAAATGCCACATTTTTTATCCATTCATCTATGGAAGTGCATCTAGGTTGGTTCCACAGTCTTGCTATTGTAAATTGTGCTGCTATGAACATCAATGTATCAGTGTCCCTGTAGCATTTTTTTTAGGTCTTTAGGGAATAGACTGAGAAGGGGAATACCTGGGTCAAATGGTGGTTCCATTCCCAGTTCTACAAGAAATCTCCATACTGCTTTCCAATTTGGCTGCACCAATTTGCAGTCCCACCAGCAATGTACAAGTTTACCCTTTTCTCCACATCCTCACCAGCACTTGTTGTTGTTTGAGTTCATAATAAATATCTGGAATGGAAAATGCTCAGGAGTTCACAACCTTGAAGGTGGTAGAGGAGTTTCCAAAAGTAAGGGACAGGGTAAATACCACAAACATGGAGCTGTGTCGGCCTTAAGACTTCTTGAGAAAATGCCTCTGAGGTTGGGCACTTGAAATATATGTTGTTGTAAGGAGCTTTAGCTTCCTTTGTAGTGAGACCATCAAAGCTGAGTCTGCATCTATGTGACCTGAAGAACATGGTTTTTTATTTTCCTATAAACACGAGGCAGCAGTGCTGAATTCTCTCTTTGTAGGCAAACTGGGGCTACTGGGGTCTATGTGTCTCCCCGTGTGGACTGTGAAGCCATTTGATCATCCTTCACATTTCGTCATGTTATTTGATGCTGCACTGAAAGTTTGGTATTTACTTTACGAAATAAAGGAGTTTAACTGCGATACAGTGCTGCAGGGAGTTCTGTCACATGTTGTGGTCAGGATCGGCAGGAGAATGTACCAAGCAGGCTTCTATCACACATAGTTGCCCCCTTGACCATAGCAATATGATTCTGAACATTGCCCTGAAACCTCTCCATTCAACAAGATGCCTTTACATCCAAAGGTCTGCTAGCTGCACATGTCAGTCACAAACCATTTCTAAGCCAATGGCAGATCCACGTGGCCGCACCACAGATGTTTTTTCACACACCTACACTCTACTGCTCTTGGCCCACTACTCAGCAGGCTCCAACTTACTGGCATCTCTTTTCTACACCATTATCATGAAACTCAGTCAAACCAGACACTGTCTTGTATACTCATGATAAGCACCAGGACATCAAATGGATTTCCAGTGCCAGCTGGTCATGGAAATTTCAAAAATTTCATGGTATTTTCTAGCCATTTTTCAAGGATGAAGTTGGAGGTACTGTGGGTTTCAATTCATTCAGGAACCATTAAATGTTGAGGAAGCTCATTTCAATGGAAGCTCTAGAGAACTCTCACAGGCAAGTCCTCCGAAAGAGTGGCATAATGTCACATAAACCAGCCACATTGAGGTCTACAATGTGAGGTCCATGTGTGTTTTGACTCTCAACTATTGCTTCCAAGTTTTTCAGAATATAATCAAGTGATATCCTCGCTGAGATTCCCAGTGCTCTGTGGAAAGCCACCCTGGGCCTAGATCTCAGTTTCCAAGGGTGACTCTCATGTGTGGCCTCCGAAAATCCCAACACAATTCATGGCAATACTTCTCTAAGGTCAGTTCCAGAACTCAGTCTCCAAGGGGAATCCCACAAGAGTTGAAACCCAGGTGGACACAGTCATCTTTTCCAACTGCCACACAAATGACCACAATTGAAACTAAAACACTCCCACATGGCCCTCATGTTTTTCCATATAGACACTCATCATAACCTCTCGCTGGAGGTTTCCATGAGGGGCGCAGACCAAGACACCGTCCAAAATAAGCTCCCTTGCCCCTCATTTGCCGAAAGTCAGGGTGGCCTACACACCCTTCCTGTGAACCAGAACTGATCAAATAGGGATGTAGTTAATACTGTTCTGCTTTTCCAATTTGAGGCCTACTGACTGTCAGGTATAGATTCTTTATGTGATTTGGAGTCATCAGCAAACCCAAGCACTTCTGCAGGGGTTCAAAGAACTCATTTGAACTAAAGGATCCTGATTCTTACTTGATGAAGGTCAGGAATCTAATAGAGGAAGGCAAGAGACTCATTTGCCATTTCTGTTTTGAGTGCACACATGGAATCTATCTTTAGATGCATCAGGTGCTGAGAATCTAAGCCACAACCTCACACAGAACCAAGAGGCTGATTCAGACACATCCTTTTACAAAGCAATTAAGCAAAGAGCAACAGGTGATGCCCATTCATTTTCATTTGAAAACTGTTTTCTTCAGGCTTCACAAAGGGGTGGCCAGAGGCAAAGACCTTCCTGACATTTAGGGCAACAGAAAAACAGGTAAGCAAAAGACCCAAAGCAGGGTTTCTCCACTGAGACTTTCCTGGTCACACTGATATCTGAGTTTTCTGAGATGCTCCCCATTCACTTTAGCTATCAAGTACATGGTCATGTCACAGAGTTTGGAGGTTGTATATATCTTGGACACAAAACCATGAGCCTATTCTGGAGAGTGGCCAGAATTCAGGAAGAAAACAGGATCTTAGGAAGATAGTAGGTTTTGCCCATCCAGAAGGCAAGCCGCGGTCCATTCATCAATTGGGCAGGATGAATGCCAGGAAGCTTTCTACTAGACAGGACACATCCATTAATTCATTCTCTTTTCTAATGTCTACAACCACAGACACAGTGGGATACACAGACATAGAAACACTCACATGTCAAACGACTTACTAGAAACAGTGCAATCCAAACCAAACAAACCGCATTTTCTACCTATTCTCAGAACATGTGACAAAACCACAAAACCACAACCACTCCCACAAAGGCACCTCCTTCCCCCAAGTAGGTCTGTGAGTATCCAGAGTGTCCTCTGACTGGTGGGCCATACAATGTTCTCCCGAAATGTCCTGTCCTGACTCAGATCTGGTCTCCTTGGCCAACTCTGTGAAGTTGTCAGGAGCCAGCGGTGAGCCACTACCTGCTTTCTGAGAAAAGGTCCCTCTTCAGAGCTCTCCTGGCCTTTGGCTATCCTCACATAGGTAGGTACCAAGAAAGACTGACCCTGTCCTTGGTAAAACCGAACAAGTGAGCCCACTGGGACTGGGACTGGGACTGGCTCTGGGTGCCTGTCTTCATGGATCCCAAGTTCAGAGAATTCCTTCACCAAGAAAGTGATGTAGGTCACTTCCTTCAGGAACTGAATCAGGTTACTGCCTTGGCAACCAATTTGTCCTAACAGTTGCTTCCAAGAGTCCAATGAGTTGGAGGATGCCCCTACTTCCAGTGAAACTTTCACAATTTTGCATGGTATATCAACCATAGGCACCCAAAAAAAGCTCTCCAGATAGGCGTGGTTTGGTCCATCTTCTATACATTAAGAAAAGAAATGTTGATTCAGACACATCCCTTCATGCTAACCAGGTTGTTTGTCATGGAAGATGACTTTTGCTCTCTGACGTCATTCATAGCTGCCTACATTTAATCCTGGGATCATTTCTTTAATGACCTTGGAGGTTCTCAGCAAGTGGAAGATCCCCTAATTTCTGTATTGAAAGACCAACTCTGTCCCTGCTCTTCAGTAAAGTTAGATTGAGAGAACAGTGTATGGTCAGGGTTAATAACATGTTCCATTTGGGTTAGGAATCATTCTGCGGGATGAATTATAGTATTGGGAACGTGCGATATTTATAAGAATATAAGTGAATTATAAGTATGAAAACAGACATCTAGGTAATATTTGAAGCCCAGAATTGCATTGGACCCTTAGCTGGGATTCTTAGCTTTGAATTATATTCTGCACAGATGTCTCAGATAAATCGATATACAATGGCATAATTACTTGTACCTTGGTTTATTGAATGTTGAAGAGAACATCCAGTCAAAAAGGGATAATTTGTAGGATTAGTAAGATAGTTGGTAGGTTTTGAAAGAAGAGTGAGTATAGGATTTGGATAAAAAGATCTTTAGCTGTAGGGTTTCGGATAGGGTGAATGTAATTGTCAGCACATGTGGAGAGTCTGTCAAAAGGATGAACTGGGGAAAAAAGTAGGAATGCAGATATCAATTGACATTAGGATATCAGGCAAAGTATAAAGTGAGTGATAGAATTATACATTTTCAACAGGCTTGAGTTTGAATATATAATCTTAGGAAGAAACAAACATGTAGTCACCAATAGGATGAACTTTTGAGAGCATTAGGCAACATGGACATGGATGTTTTCCGTAATCCATGCTCACTTTTCATTTAGGCTTTGGTACAAACATAAGTTTGACCTCTTCTTTCTGTGTGCAGAATACTACTGTGGTAAAATGTATATGTAGATCAGGTGACATGAGTATTTCTTCCACCATTTCTGGGAGCAATATTTTGAAGACGTATAAATTATTTTTGGAGGTAAAAATGGTGTACACTGTGTCTATAATTATAGAAATAATGCATGAATAGACCATACTGTAAATAAATATTATAACTGGTTCTAACTTTAAATAATGGATTGAATTGATATCTGAAAATATACAGAAAATCTTACATTGATATACAATCCTTCATTCCAACCAGTAATATATCTAATGGTTATATCAGCATTATGGTTTTTCATGAAGAATGTGTGAGTTTTGCTTCAAAAGTGATTATGGAAATCAGAAATAATGTGTTTGGAAAGAAGTCTCATGAAAAGACCAGTCAAGAAACCTGAAGGAATACATGTGTTTTGAAGCAGAAAGTGATTGAAAGTGAAACAAATGCCTATATATTTGTGAACTTGTGGATCAAATATATATCCTATGATGTGCATAAACTGAAGAAAAAGTAATGTACCACTGTTACATAAAAATGAACGTCAAAATACACATCATGTCCTCTCCCACAGGAATCTACTTGCATTGATGTTAAACTGGGTCAGTTATTGTAGAAATATTAGGATAATGCCGCAGTCTTGCTGGGCACAATCAGGAGCCACTTGCCAAAAGAAACGAACTTTATTTTTAGAACCACACACGCCAAACAAAACAGCCTCTCAGGAAAAACCTTCAGAGCCCCAACTGCCACCACTGGCTTCCCAAAACCTCTCCCTCCCACATGAGCCTCTCTCCACCTCCCACAATCCTCCTGCTCTTGAGGCCGATTGGCTGGGTCATGTGGGCAAAGTCAAAAAAAGTCCCCCAATGAGCAGTTTTGTGGTCTGAAAGGGCAGGGAAACAGCCCATTGAGCATCACCGCAGAGGAGCCAATCAGCTAGTTGTTGCTGGGGCCGCTGTGAGCCAATCATCAGCCGGCAGCTGGAAGTTTGCTGGCAGCAGGAATTTTGCTGGGGCCCCTTCGGCTGTGGCTCTCAACATCTTCCCCTCTCTGTTTAAACAACACGCATGTGGCTTAGGGACCGTGCCTGCCTTAGGTTGTCCAATAGTACATATGGTCTTTACCCGTTAAGTTGGTACCATTGCAATTGGATCTTACCCGTCACTGACTACCCGTCCAGTATAGAGCCACACCTGTGGAGAGGTCTTTGTACCAGCGGGGGTGGGTGAGGTTCTTTGCCTCACCTCTGTTGGCCCCCCCAAATTTTAGCTGGACGATCATGACACGCAGAAGGGAGGAAGATACACCAAGCCAATTGACGGCTCCTTTTGGAAAAATTGTACCACCGATGACATCATCAGCAAATATACCCCAACACTACGACAAGTCGCTGCACCAACAGATAGTTCACAATGCATTTAGGTGAGTTCACATGTGTCCAGGCAAGTTCTGCAAGCAGTACAGGGATGGCTATTGCAGAAGCTGTAGATTGGAATTATCTTTGATTTCACCTGCACTGGGATGAAGATAGGAACTCTGGCAATAATGTCTAAAGAAAAAAATTATGTAACATTCCAGAAGGCACTAAAACCAAAAAAAAAAAAAAAAAAAAAGTAACATTCCAGAAGGCACATCAAAAACCAAAATGGCCCAAAAAGCATTCATTGAGGATGAAGTCTCTCACCTTCCTCTGTAAGGTTCCTGACCTCCATAAAATGAGAATAGGGATTTATTGGGTCAAATGAGTTCTTCAAAACCCTGCAGAGGGTAGCCAATGGGTTATTGGGTTTTTTCATTACTCCAATTCACATCAAGAATCTATACTCCACAGACAGTAGGCCTCAAATTAGAGAAGCAGAGCAGTACTAAAGTCAGGGTTATTTGATCACTCCTGATTCACAGAATGGGTCTCCAGGCCATCTTGACTTTAGGCAAATGAGAGGAAAGGGAGATTATTTTGGACACTGTCTTGGGCTGTGCCCCTCAAGGAAACGTCAAGCCAGAGGTTATGATGAGCGTCTATATGGAAGAAGATGAGGGCCATTTGGGAGTTTTTTGGTTTTCCTTGTGGTCATTTATGTGGCAGTCGGAAGAGATGACTGGGTCCACCAGGGCTTGAACTCTGGTGTGATTCCCCTTAGAGACTGAGTTCTGGAACTTACCTCAGAGAAGTATTGCCATGATTTGTGTTGGGATTTTAGGCGGCCACCCATGAGAGTCGCCCGTTGAAACTGAGATCTAGGCCCGGGGTGGCTTTCCACAGAGCACTGGGAATCTCAGACAGAATATCATATGATATTATTTTGAAATACTTGCCAGACATAGTTGAGAGTCAAAACACACATGGACCTCACATTGTAGACCTCAATTGGCCTGGCTTCATGTGACTATTTGGCCACTCTTTGGAAAGCCTTGCCTGTGAGAGTTCTCCAGAACATTCCTTGAAATGAGCTTCCTCAACATTGAATAATTCCTGAAAGAATTGAAACAAATAATGCCTCCAACTTCATCCTTGTAAAATGGCTAGATAAATACCATGAAATTTTTGAAATTCGCATGATGAGGTGGCACTGGAGAACCTTTGATGTTCTGTTGCTCATCATTAGTGTACCAGACAGTGCCTTGATTGATTGGGTATAATGAAAGTGGTGTAGAACAGACATGCCGGTTAGATGGAGACTGCGGAGTATTTGGCCCAGAACTGTGGTGTGCAGGTGTGTGATAAAATATTTATGGTGGTGCCATGTGGATCTGCCATTGATTTCCAAATGGCTTTTAGCTGACATGGTGCACCCAGCAGACCCTTATATGCAAAGGCATCTTGTTATATGGAGAGGTTTCAGGGCAATGTTCAGAATCAGGTTGCTATGGTCAAGGGGGCAAGCTATGTGGGATAGAAGCCGGATTGGTGCGTTCTCCTGGAGACTCTGACCCACCACATGTCACAGAACTCCCTCCAACACTATGTCCCAGTTGAACTCCTTGTATTTCTTGAAGCAAATACCAAACTCCCAGTTCAGCACCAAGAAACACCATGAAAATTGAAGGATGACTAAATGGCTTCATCGTTCACACAGTTAGACACTTTGGCCCAGTGGCCTCTGTTTACCTACAAAGAGAAAAATCAGCACTGCTGCCTCAGGTTCATTGGAAAATAAGAAACCATGTTCTCCAGGTCACATAGATTCAGACCCAGCTTTGATGGTTTCACTACAAATGAAGACAAAGCTACTGACAACAACATATATTTCAAGTGCCACACCTCAGAGGCAGTTTCTCCAGAAGTCTTTTTTCCAGCAGACCTCCATGGTTGTAGAGTGTTTACCCAGTTCCTTACTTCTGGAAACTCCTCTACCTGCTCCCAGGTTGAGAACTCCTGAGAATTTTCCATTCCAGATATGTATTCACAGATTTTCTTACTCTTCTCCTCTAATTGTGTCTCACTTGGGGCAAAGGTAATGTCAAGGCATTGTTCTAGGTGAGAGTGGGAAGATTATTGCGTAGCACATATTTGCATACACATTGGATACATTATCCTATTTTCCATTTGAAATACTGAATTCCCGACACTAACCCATACCCTACTAGACTCTGACTACTTATCCTAAAATGATGGAGAAAAAGAAACCTAACAGAATAGAAATACAGGCCTTTTGTAGGAGGCATGGTGTATACCTGGATTTTCCTTCTCCTTTATCAAGGATATGTGTTATGAATCTAGTCAACTTTTCATTGTAAAATTTCTCCATGAGTTTTCAAAGTTAACACATATGTAAATTCCTGTCTCCTTTTCTCTGTAGCCTCTTTAGAACATGTATATTTTTATGCATATATAGACTCCTACCTGGTAACACACGTACATTCTTGTGAGCTCACTGACTTTGGAATATACAAATTATGAGAATAGATAACTTCCCCTAAATACTGATGGAACTGAAAATTCAACCTATGGGTGAGCTTCCTAGTGAACAACATCATACATAAATCCATGTTCAGTAAAATGAATATTTTTAGATATGTGGATGATATATATTTCATGATAAATTTTGATTGGCATATATATTGCTACATTTTATTGTTGTGTGTGTGTGTATATGTATATATATGTATATATATGTATATATATATATATATATATATATATATATATATATATATTCACGAGATTTTCCAGATTTTCCAAAATATGAAATAAATGTGTCTTATTATACACTCCCTAAATTCATTCAAGTTCATGTATGTGGATTTAAAATCAACATTTTACATGATTATCATCAGTCTGGCTGGGCGCAATTCAGGAGCCAACTGTCAAAAGAAACGAACTTTATTTTTAGAACCACACAAACCAAACAAAACAGCTTCTCAGGAAAAACCCTCAGAGCCCAACTGCCACCACAGTCTTCCCACAAGCCTCTCCCTCAACCACAAGCCTCCTCCTTTTGAGGCCGATTGGCTGGGTCACATGGGCGGAGCCAAAAAAGTCCACCAATGAGCAGCTCCGTTGTCTGAAAGGGCAAGGAAACATCCCATTGAGCATCACCACAGAGGAGCCAATCAGCTAGATGTTGCTGGGGCCTCTGTGAGCCAATCATCCACTGGCAGTCTGAATGGGCGGGGAAACAGCTCAATGAGCATCTGCTGTGAGCATCACCACAGAGGAGCCAATGAGCTAGATGTTGCTGGGGCCGCTGTGAGCCAATCATCAGCCGGCAGCTGGAAGTTTGCTGGCAGTTGGAGGTTTCCTGGGGCCCCTTTGGCTGTGGCTCTCAACATCTCCCCCTCTCTGTTTAAACAACAAGCATGTGGCTTAGGGACCATGCCTGCCTTTGGTTGTTCAAAACTACATATGGTCCTTACTGGAGAACCTTGGCTGTGGCTATCAACAGGATTTGTATGTACCATTCACTGAAGTTAGTTTTCAGTACTAGGAAACAAATATGTATTTCAGGTGGATAAATATTTCTGCGAAAAATCTTGTGAAAAGTTGATTTTAAATCCACATACTTGAACATAAATGAATTTAGGGAGTGTAAATAAGATACATATATTTCATATTTTGAAAAATCTGGAGAGTGTGTGGGTGTGTGTGTGTATACACACACACACACACACAGATATTAAAATGTAGCAACATATATGCAAATCGAAATTCACCATGAAATATACATCAATCACAGATCCAAAAATATTCAATTTTCTTAACAGGGATTTATGTATAATGTTGTTCTACTAGGAAGCTCACCCATTATTTGAATTTTCAGTTCCAACAGCGTTTAGGAGGAGTGATGTCTTCTCACAAATTGTATCTCCCAAGTCAGTCACCTCACAAGAATGTAGGTGTGACACCAGGTAGAATTTGATATGTGCATATAAAAATACATTGCTGAATAGGCTACAGACAAAGGGAGACAGGAATTCACATATTTGTTAACTTTAAAAACACATGGAGATCTATTTCAATTAAAAATAGACTGGATTTATAACACCTAACATTTATCATGAAAAAGGCAAGATCAACTATACACCATGCCTCCTCTGAACTGCTTGTATTTCAATTCTGTTTGTGTTACTTTTCTGCATCATATTAGAATTAGTAGTCAGAGTCTAGTAGGGTATGGGTTCGTGTCAGGGATTCAGTATTTCGAATGGAAAATTGGAAAATGAATCCAATGTGTATGCAAATATGTGCCACACACAAAAAATTCCCACTCTCATTCAGAACAATGGCCTGAAATAACCACGCCCCATGTAAGAAACAATTAGAGGAGAAGAGTTAGAAAATCTGTGAATACATACGTAGAATGGAAAATGCTCAGTAGTTCACAACCTTTGAGGTGGAAAAAGACGTTTCCAAACCTTAGGGACAGGGTAAAACTCCACAAACATGGAACTCTGCTGGCCTAAACACTTCTGGAGATACTGACAATGAGGTTGGGTACTTGAAATATATGTTGTTGTCAGAACCTTTAGCTTCCTTTGTAGTGAGACCATCAAACTTGGGTCTGCATTTTTGTGACCTGGAGGACATGAATTCTTATTGTCCAATGAACATGAGGCAGCAGTGCTGAATTCACTCTTTGTAGCTAAACTGTGGCCACTGGGGGATAAGTGTCTCCCCGTCTGGAATTTGAAATCATTTGGTCATGCTCCACTTTTCGTGGTGTTTCTTGCTGCTGCAGTGGGTGTTTTGTATTTGGTTCATGACATACAAAGAGTTAAACTGGGACACAATGCTGGAGGGAGTCCTGTAACGTATGGTGTGTCAAGGTCTGCAGGAGAATGCACCAACCAGGCTTCTATCCCCCATTGCTTGCCCCCTTTACCATAGGAACTTGATTCTGAATATTGCCCTGAAAACTCTCCATGTAACATGATGCCTTTACATACAAAGTTCTGCTAGCTGCACCATGTCAGTCACAAGATATTTGAAAGCCAATGTAAGATCCACATGACCCCACCACAGATGTATTGTCACATACCTGCACACAACTGCTCTAGGCCCACTACTCAGCAGGCTCCAACTTACTGGCATCTCTGTTCTACACCATTTTCATGAAACACAGTCAATGAAGGCATTTTCTGGTACACTCATGATCAGCAACAGGACATCCAAAGGTTCTCCAGTGCCACCTGGTCATGGGAATTTCAAAATTTGGTGGTAGTTATCTAGCCATTTTTGAAGGATGAAGTTGGAGGCACTGTGGGTTTAAATTCATTCAGGAGCCATTAAATATTGAGTAAGCTCATTTCGATGAAAGCTCTGGAGAACTCTCACAGGAAAGGCTTCCCAAAGAGTGGCCCAAGGTCACATGAAGCCAGGCCCATTGAGGTCTACAATGTGAGGTCCATGTGTGTTTTGACTCTCAACTATGGCTGTCAAGTCTTTCAAAATAAAATCATGTGATATCCTTGCTGAGATTCTCAGTGCTCTGTGGAAAGGAACCCTGGGCTTAGATCTCAGTTTCCAAGGGTGACTCTCATGCATGGCCTGCTAAAATCCCAACACAATTCATGGCAATACTTCTCTTAGGTCAGTTCCAGAACTCAGTCTCTAAGGTAAATCACACCTGAGTTCAATCCCAGGTGGACCCAGTCATCTCTTCCAAACGCCACACAAATGACCACAATTAAAACCAAAACACTCCCACATGGCCCTCATCTTCTTCCATATAGACACACATCATAACCACTGGCTGGTGGTTTTCATGAGTTGCGCAGCCTAAGACAGTATCCAAAATAAGCTCCCTTGCCCCTCATTTGCCTAAAGTCATGGTGGCCTGGACACCCTTCCGGTGAACCATGAGTGATCAAAAAGGCTTGCTGTTAATACTGCTTCGATTTTCCAATTTTAGGCCTACTGACTCTTCGGTTTAGATTCTTAATGTTAAATGGAGTCATGAGAAAAACCAAGCACCTCTGGGCTAGCCTCTTCAGGGCTTTGAAAAACTCATTTGACCAAAAAGATCTTGATTCTCACTTGATGGAGGTCAGGATCCTTAGAAGAATTCGAGAGACTTCATCCACAATGACTGCTCTTTTGGCCATTTTGGTTTTGGATACACAAGAGATCTTTCTTTAGATCCCTCAGGTTCTGAGAATCTAGGCCACAGCCTCACAGGGGGCCAAGAGCCTGAATCAGACACATCCCATTCCAAAGCAATTAAGCAAAGAGCCACAGGTGATGCCCATTTATTTCCATTTGAAAACTGTTTTCTTCATGCTTCACAAAGGGGTGGCCTGAGGCAAAGATGTTCCTGACATTCAGTGCAACAGAACAATAGGTAAGCAAAATTCCCAAAGCAGGGTTTCTCCACTGAGACTTTCCTGGTCACACTGATATCTGAGTTTTCTGAGATGCTCACCATTCCCTTCAGCTATGTAGTACATGGCCATGTCACAGAGCTTGGAGGTGGTACATATTTTGGACACAAAACCATCAGTCTATTCTGGAGAGTGCCCACAATTCAGGAAGAAAACAGGAACTTAGGAAATAGTAGGTGTTGCCCATCTATAAGACAAGCCACAGTCCATTCATAAATCGGGCAGGATGAATGCTGAGAAGATTTCAACTAGACAGGACTCATCCATTGATGCATTTTCTTTTCTAATGTCTACAACCAGGGGCACAGTGGGATACACTGATATCCAAACACATGCCTTGTCAAACGACTTACTACAAACAGGTCCCGCCAAAACAAACAGACCGCCATTCCTACCTATTCTCAGAACATGAGACAAATTCACAAATCCTCACCCACACCCACAAAGACACCTCCTTCCCCCAAGTAGGTCTGTGACTATCTGGAGTTTCCACTGACTCGTGGGCCATAGTATGTTCCAAATAAATGGCCTTCCTGTCTCAGACCTGCTTTCCTTGTGCAACTCTGTGAATTTGTCAGGAGCCAGCAGTGTGCCACTACCTGCTTTCTCAGGAAAAACCCTATTCAGAGCTTTCCTGCGTTTTGGACATCCTCACATCAGTAGGTACCAAAAATGAATGTCTGTGTCCTTGGTAAATCCAAACAAGGAGACCACTGGGACTGGGACTGGACTGGCTATGGGTTCCTGTCTTCCTGGATCCCAAGTTCAGAGAGTTCCAACACCAAAGAAGTGATGTGAGGTCACTTCCTTCAGGAACTGAATCAGATCACTGCCTTGGCAACCTCTTTGTCCTAACAGTTGCTTCCAAGGCTACCATGAGAAAGAGGCTGCCCCTACTTCCTGTGACACTTTCACAAGTTAGAATGCTATATCAACCATAGGCACCCGGGAGCAGCTCTCCACACAGGCCTGGTTTGGTCCATCTTCTCTACATTAAAAAGAGAAAGGCTGATTCAGAAACAACCCTTCATTCTGACCATGTTGTTTGGCAGGGAAGATGACTTTTGCTCTCTCAGGTCCTTCATAGCTGCCTACATCTTCTCCAGTGATCATTTCTGCATGGAATTTTGTGGTTCTCAGCAGGTGGAAGATCCCCTACATTCCTATATTGTAAGACCAACTTTGTCCCTGCTCCTAAGTAAAGTTAGATTGAGGGAACAGTGTATGGTTAGGGTTAATAACATGTTCGATTTGGGTTAGAAATTATTCTGCTGGATGAATAATTGTACAAGAATAATGAGGTGAAATGTATGTAGGAAAACAGAAATCTAAGTAAAATTTGAAGCCCAGAAGGGGATTGGGCTTCAAGGGATTGTGATACTTAGCATTGCGATCAAGGGATTGTGATACTTAGCATTGAATTATGTTCTGCAGAGATGTCTCAGAGAGATCGATATACAATGGCATAAGACCCTGTACCTTGGATTATTGAATGTAGAAGAGAACATCCAGTCAGAAAGCGTTAATAGGTAGGATTAGGAAGATAGTCAGTAGGTTTAGGAGGAAGAGTGATTATAGGATTTGGAACAAAAGTTTCTTAGCAATAGGGTTTCGATTAGAGTGTGAATGGAAATGTCAGCACATGTGAAGAGTCAGTCACAATGATGAACTGGGGAAAATATGTAGGAAAGCAATCAATAGAGACATTATGAAATCAGGAAAAGTATAAAGTGAGAGAAAGGATTAGATGTTTTCAACAGGGTTGAATTTGAATATATAATCTTAGGAAGAAACAAATATATTGTCACAAATAGGATTGATTTTTGAGAGCATTAGGCAACTTGGACATGGATGTTTTTAGTAATCCATATTCACTTTACATTTAGGCTTTGGTACAAACATAAGTGTGACCTTTTCTTTTTGTGTCCAAATATTACTGTGATAAAATGTATATGTAGATAAGGTGACATGAGTATTTCTTCCATCATTTCTGAGACCAATAATTTGAAGACGTATAAATTAGTATTGGGTTTACAAAGAGGTGTACCCTGTGTCTATGAATATAAAGAAAAAGCATGAATAGACTGTACAGTGAATAAATAATATAACTGGTTTCACTTTAAATCATGGATTGAATTGATATCTGAAAATATATAAGAAATATTATATTGATACAAAATCATTCATTCCAACCAGGTATACATCTAATGGTAATATTGGGGTTGTGGATTATCATGAAGGGTGTGTGAGTTTTGCTTCAAAAGTGATTATGGAAATCGAAAATAATGTATTTGGAAAGAAGTCTCATGAGAAGACCAGTCAAGAAACATGGAGGAATACATGTGTTTCGAAGCAGAAAATGATTGAAAGTGAAACAAATGCCTATAATTTTGTAACTTGTGGATGAAATATATATCTTATAATGTGCATAAACTGAAGAAATAGTAAAATACCAGTGGTGAATAAGAATGAACATAAAAATACACATCATGTCCCATAGGAATCTACTTGCATTAATGAGAAACTGGGTCAATTATTGTAGAAATATTAGGATTTGTATTCATGATTCACTGTAGTTAATTTTCAGTAATAGGAAACAAATAGTATTTCAGGTGGTTGAATATTTCCGAGAATAATCTTGTGAAATGTTGACTATAAATCCTCATACATGAACTAGAATGAAATTAAGGAGTGTATAATAAGACACATATATTTAATATTTTAAAACATCTGGAGTGTGTATACACACACACACACACACACACACATTAAAAAGTAGTAGTATATATGCCAATCGAAATTCATCATGAAATATATATCATCCACAGATCGAAAAATATTCATTTTCCTGAACATGGAATTATGTATAATATTGTTCAACTAGGAAGCTCACACAGAGGATGAATTTTCAGATCCCACAGTGTTTAGGAGGAGTGATCACTTCTCACAATTTGTATCTGCCAAGTCAGACACCTGACAAGAATGTATGTGTGATACCAGGTAGGATTCTATATATGCATATAAAAATAGAAGTGCTGAATAGGCTACATAGAATGGGAGAGAGGAATTCACATATTTGTTAACTTTAAAAACACATGGAGAACTATATCAATTACAAATTGACTAGATTTATAACACCAACACTTTGTCACGCAAAAGCCGTGTCCAACTATACACTATGCCTCCTCTGATATGCTTGTATTTCTATTCTGTTTGAGTTATTTTTCTCCATCATATTAGGATTAGTAGTCAGAGTATAGTAGGTTATGGGTTAGTGTCAGGGATTCAGTATTTCAAGTAGAAAATAGGAAAATGAATCTAATAAGCATGAAAATATGTGCTACAAAAAATACTCCCACTCTCATCCAGAAGAATGCCTTGAAATTATCTTCGCCCATAGTATGACACAATTAGAGGAGAAGAGTTAGAAAATATGTGAATACATATCTGGACTGGAAAATGCTCAGCATTACACAACTATGGAGGTGGTAGAACAGTTTCCAAAAGTAAAGGACAGTGTAAACCCTCCACAAACATGGAGCTATGCTGGCCTAAAGACTTCTTGAGAAACTGCCTCTGAGTTTGGGTAGTTGAAATATATGTTGTTGTCAGGAGCTTAACTTCCTTTGTAGTGAGACCATCAAAGTTTGGTCTGCATCTATGTGACCTGGAGGACATGGTTTCTTATTTTCCAATGAACATGAGGCTGCAGTGCTGAATTCACTCTTTGTAGCTAAACTGTGGTCACTGGGGGCTAAGTGTCTCCCCATGTGGACTTTGAAGCCATTTGGTCATCCTCCACTTTTCCTGGTGTTTCTTGCTGCTGCACTGGGTGTTTTGTATTTGCTTCACGACATACAAGGAATTCAACTGGGAAACAGTGCTGGAGGGAGTCCTGTAACATGTGGTGGGTCAGGGTCTGCAGGAGAATGCCCCAACTTGGCTTCTATCCCACATTGCTTGCCCCCTCGACCATACCAACCTGATTCTGAACATTGCCCTGAAACCTCTCCATATTACAAGATGCCATTTCATATAATGGTCTGATGGCTGCACGAAGTCAGTCACAAGCAATTTGGAAGCCAATGTAATATCCACATGGCCACACCACAGATGTATTATCACACACCTGCACACCACTGCTCTAGGCCCACTACTCAGCACGCTCTAACTTACTGGCATCTCTGTTCTACACCATTTTCAAGAAACCCAGTAAATCAAGGCACTGTCTGGTACACTCATGATCAGCAATGGGACATCCAATGGTTATCCAGTGCCACCTGGTCATTGGGAATTTCAAAAATTTTATGATATTTATCTATCCATTTTTCAAGAATGAAGTTGAAGGCACTTTGGGGTTTCCATTCATCCCAGAACCATTAAATGGTGAGGAAGCTCATTTCAATGAAAGCTCTGAGGAACTCTCACAGGCAAGGCTTCTCAGAGTGTGCCCAAAAGGTCACATGAAGCCAGGCCCTTTAAGGTCTATAATGTGAGGTCCTTGTGTGTTTTGACTCTTAACTGTGGCTGCCAAGTCTTTCAGAATAAAATCATGTGATATCCTTGCTGAGATTCTCAGTGCTCTGTTGAAAGCTTTCCTGGGCCTAGATCTCAGGTTTCAAGGGCGACTCTTATGCATGGCCTCCTACAATCCCAACACAACTCATGGCAATACTTCTCTGAGGTCAGTTTCAGAACTCAGTTTCTAAGGGGAATCACACCAGAGTTCAAGCCCATGTGGACCCAGTCATCTATTCCAAACGCCACAAAAATGACCACATTTAAAACCAAAACATTCCCACATTGCCCTTATCTTTAACCATATAAACACTCATCATTAACTCTGGCTGCAGGTTTCCAAGAGTGGCGCAGCCCAAGACAGTGTCCAAATAATGCACCCTTGCCCCTGATATGTCCAAAGTAAGGGTGGCCTGTTCACCCTTCTTATGAACCAGGAGTGATCAAATAGGCCTGCCATAAATACTGCTCCGCTTCTCCAATTTGAGGCCTACTGATTGTCAGGTATAGATTCTTTATGTGATTTGGCATCATGAGACAACCCAAGCAGTTCCGCAGGAATTTGAAGAACTCATTTGATCCAAAGGATCCCTATTCTCACTTGATGGAGGTCAGGAACCAAACAGAAGAAGGCAAGAGACTTCATCCACAATGACAGATTTTTTGCCATTTTGGTTTGGATGCACACGTGGGATCTTCTTTAGATCTATCAGGAGCTGAGAATTTTAGCCACAGCCTCAAACAGGGCCTAGTGTCTGATTAAGACACATCCCTTTCCAGAGCAATTAAGCAAAGAGCCACAGGTGATGCCCATTCATTTCCATTTGAAAACTATTTCTTCAGGCTTCACAAAGGGGTGGCCTGAGGCAAAGACCTTCCTGACATTCAAGGCAACAGAAACATAGATAAGCAAATGGAGCCAAGCAGGGTTTCTCCACTGAGACTTTACTGGTCACACTGGTATCTGAGTTTTCTGAGATGTTCCCATTCCCTTCAGCTATCAAGGACATGGCCATGTCACAGAGTTTGGAGGTGGTACATATCTTGAACAATAAACCATGATACTATTCTGGAGAGTGGCCAGAATTCAGGAAGAAAACAGCAACTGAGGAAGTTAGTAGGTGTTTCCCATCCATAAGGCAAGCAACAGTCCATTAATCAATTGTGCAAGATGAATGCTGTGAATCTTTCTACTAGACAGGACACCTCCATTGATGCATTCTCGTTTCTAATGTCTAAAACCACGGACACAGTGGCTACACAGACATAGAAATACTCGCCTTGTCTAAAGACTTACTAGAAAAAGTCGACTCCAAACCAAACCAACCACCTTTCCTACCTATTCTCAGAACATGAAACAAAACCACAAACTCACACCCACAACCAAAAAGGCACCTCCTTCCCAAAAATAGGTCTTTAACTATCTGGAGTGTCCTCTGACTGGTGGGCCATACTATGTTCCACTCGAAATGGCCTGTCTGGTCTCAGATCTTGTCTCCTTGGCCAACTCTGTTATTCTGGGAGGAGCCAGTGGTTAGCCACAACCTGCTGTCTCAAGAAAGGCCCCTCTTCAGAGCTCTACTGGCATTTGGCCATCTTCACATCAGTAGGTACCAAGAAGGTCTGACTCTGTACTTGGTAAATCCAAACAAGTGAGCCCACTGGGACTGGGACTGGGACTGGCTCTTGGTGCCTGGCTTCTTGCATCCCAATTTCAGAGAGTTCCATCACCAAGAAAATGAGGTATGTCACTTTCTTTGGAACTGAATGAGGCCACTGCCTTGGCAACAACTTTGTCCTAACACTTGCTTACAATGGTCCCATGAGTTGGAGGGTGCCCCTACTTCCTGTGACAATTTGACTAGTTAGAATGGTATATCAAAATAGACACCATGGAACATCTCTCCACGAAGGCCTGGTTAGGTCCATCTTCTCTACATTAAGAAGAGAGAGTCTGATGCATACACATCCCTTCGTCCTGTGCAGGTTGTTTGCCATGGAAGATGGCTTTTGCTCATTCAGGTCCTTCATAGCTGCCTACATCTTCTCCAGGGATAATTTCTACATCGAACTTTGAGGTTCTCAGCAGTTGGAAGATCACCTACATCCCTTATTGAAAGAATAGCCCTGTCCCTGCTCTTTTGTAATGTTAGATTGAGGCAACAGTGTATGGTTAGGGTTAATAACAGGTTCGATTTGGGTTAGGAATCATTCTGCGGGATGAATAATGGTATTGGGAACCTGCAATATATAGAAATATAGTGGTTAAATATAAGTATGGAAACAGAAATCTAGGTAAGATTTGAAGCTCAGAAGTGCATTGGGCAATAGATTGGGACACGTAGCTTTGAATTACGTTCTGCATACATATTTCAGAAAAATCGATATACAATGGCATAGGACCTTGTACCTCGGATGATTGAATGTAGTAGAGTACATCCACTCAAAAAGGGATAGTCGATAGGATCAGGAAGATAGTCAGTATGTTTCGGAAGAAGATAGAGTATAGGATTTGGACCAAAGTTCATTAGCAATAGGGTTTTGGTTAGAGAGTGAATGTCAATGTCATCACATGTGAAGGGTCAGTCACAATGTTGAACTGGGAAAAATATGTAGGAAAGTAGATATCAATAGAGACATTAGGAAATCAGGCAAAGTATAAAGTGAGTGAAAAAACTAGACATTTCCAACAGTTTTGAGGTTGAATATATAATCTTAGGAAGAAACAAAAATGTGGTCACCAATAGGATTGACATTTGAGAGCATTAGGCAACCTGGATATGGATGTTTTTAGTAATCCATCTTCAGTTTCCATTTAGGCTTTGGTACAATCATACGTGTGACTTTTGCATTTTGTGTCCAGAATATTACTGTGGTAACATGCATATGTAGATCAGGTGACATGAGTATTTCTTCCACCATTTCTGGGAGCAATATTTAGAAGAAGAATAAATTAGTATTGGGCATACTAAGAGGTGTACCCTGTGTCTATGAATATAGAGATAATGCATGAATAGACCATATAGTGAATAAATAATATAACTGGTTCCACTTAAAATAATGGATTAAACTGATATCAGAATATATATAAGAAATACTATATTGATATGAAATCATTCCTTCCAACCAGTTATACATCTAATGGTGATATTATAGTTATGGTTTATCATGAAGTGAGTGTCAGTTTTGCTTCAAAAGTGATAAAGGAAATCAAAAATAATGTATTTGGAAAGAAGTCTCATGATAAGACCAGTCAAGAAACCTGGAAGAATCCATGTGTTCTGAAGCAGGAAGTGATTGAAAGTGAAACAAATGCCTATAAGTTTGCTAACTTGTGGATGAAATATGTATCCTATGATGTGCATAAATTGAAGAAATAGTAATGTACCAGTGTTGAATTAAAATAAATTTCAAAATACACATCATGTCACATAGGAATGTACTTGCATTGATGTTAAACTGGGTCAGTTACTGTAGAAGTATTAGTATTTGTATGCAACATTAACTGAAGTTAGTTTTTAGTACTGCAAACAATATGTATTTCAGGTGGATGAATATTTCTGAGAATGATCTTGTGAAAAGTTGATTATAAATCCATATACATGAACATGAATGAATTTAGTGAGTGTATATAAGACACATATATTTCATATTTTGAAAAATCTGGAGAGTGTATATATATATATACAAAAAAAACACACACAGACAATAAATTAGCAATCGAAATTTATCATGAAATATATATCTTCCACAGATGCAAAATTATTTCTTTTAGAACACGGATTTATGTATAATGTTGTTCTTCTAGGAAACACACCCCTAGATTAAATTTTCAGTTCCAACAGAGTTTAACAGGAGTGATCATTTCTCACAAATTGTATTTGCCAAATTAGCCTCCTCACAAGAATGTAGGTGTGATACCAGGTAGTGTTCTATATGTGCATTTAAAAATACATGTGCTGAATAGGCTACAGAGAAAGGGAGAGAGGAATTCACATATTTGTTAACATTAAAAACACATGGAGAACTATTTCAATTAAAAATTGACTAGATTTATAACACCTACAATTAATCATGCAAAAAACAAGTCCAACTATACACCATGATTCCTCTGAACTGCTAGTATTCCTATTCTGTTTATGTTATTTTTCTCCATCATATTAGGAGTAGTAGTCAGAGTTTATTAGGGTATGCGTTAGTGTCAGGGATTCAGTATTTCGAATGGAAAATTGGAAAATGACTCTAAAGGGTATGCAAATATGTGCTACACAAAAATGTTCACACTCTCATCCAGAAGATTGCCTTGGCATTACCTTAGTTCCAAGTAAGATACAATAAAGGAGAAAAGTTAGAAAATCTGTAAATACATATCAGGAATAAAAAATGCTCAGGAGTTCACAAACTTGTAGGTGGTAGAGGAGTTTCCAATAGTAAGGGACAGGGTAAACACTCCACAAACATTGAGCTCTGCTTGTGTAAAGACTTCTTGAGAAACTCTCTGAGGTTGGGCTCTTAAAATACATGTTGTTGTCAGGAGCTTTAGCTTCCTTTGTTGTGTGACCATCAAATCTGGGTGTGCAAATATGTGACCTGAAGGACATTGTTTCTAATTTTCCAATGAAAATGAGGCAGCAGTGCTGAATACTCTTTTTGTAGTTAAAATATGGCCACTGGGGTGTAAGTGTCTCCCCGGGTTGACTGTGAAGCCATTTGGTCATCCTCCAATTTTCGTGGTGTTTCTTGCTGGTGCACTGGGAGTTTGGTATTTGCTTCATGAAATACAAGGAGTTCAACTGGGACACAGTGCTGGAGGGAGTTCTGTCACGTGTGGAGGGACACGGTCTGCATGAGAATGCACCAACCAGGATTCTGTCCCACATAGGTTGCCCCTTTGTCCATAGCAACCTGATTCTGAACATTTCCCAGAAACCTATCCATATAACAAGATGCCTTTACATATAAGGGTCTGCTGGCTGTACCCTGTCAATCACAAGGCAATTGGAAGCCAATGGCAGATCCACATGCCCCAACACACATGTTTTTTTACACACCTTCACACCACTGCTCTAGGCCCACTAATGAACAGGCTCCAACTTACTGGCATCACTGTTCTACACAATTTTCATGAAACCCAGTCAGTCAAGGCACTGTCTGATACACTCATGATCAGCAACAGGACATCCAAAAGTTTTCCAGTGCCACCTGGTGATGGGAATTTCAAAAATTTCATGGTATTTATCAAGCCATTTTTCGAGGATAAAGTTGGAGGCTCTGTGGGTTTCAATTCATTCAGGAACCATTAAATGTTGAAGAAGCTCATATCAATGAAAGATCTTGAGAACACTCACAGGCAAGGCTTCCCAAAGAGTGGCCAAAAGGTAACATGAAGTCAGGCCCATTGAGGTATACAATGTGAGGTCCATATGTGTTTTGACTCTCAAGTGTGGCTTTAAAGAATTTCAGAATAAAATCATGTGATATCCAGGCTGAGATTCCCAGTGCTGTGGGCAAAGCCACCCTGCACCTAGATCTCCCTGCACCAAAATTAATACCTGAGATGTTGGTTGCATGGCCTAGTAAAATCCAAACACAATTCATGACAATACTTCTCTTATGTCACTTCCAGAATTCAGTCTCTCAGGGGAATCATACCAGAGTTCAAGCCCAGGTGGACCCAGTCATCTGTTCCAAGCACCAAACAAATTACCACAATTCAAAACAAAATGCTCCCACATGCCCCTTATCTTATTTCATGTAGACACTCATCATAACATCTGGATGGAGGTTTCCATGAGGGGCACAGCACAAGACAGTGTCCAAAATAACCTTTCTTGCCCCTCATTTGCCTAAAGTCAGTGTGGCCTGGAAATCCTGACTGTGAACCAGGAGTGATCAAATACGCCTGCCGTTAATACTCCTTGGCTTCTCCAATTTGATGCCTACTGACTGTGGGGTTTAGAATCTTTATGTAAACTGGATTCATGAGAAAACCCAAGCACCTATGGGCTAAACTCTGCAGGGCTTTAAAGAACTCATTTGACCCAAAGGATCCCTATTTTCACTTGATGGATGTCAGGAATCTTAGAGAAGAAGGTGAGAGTCTTCATCCACAATAACTGCTCTTTTGGCCATTTTGGTTTTGGATGCACCCATGGGATCTTTCTTTAGATCCATCAGGTGCTGAAAATCTAAGCCACAGCCTCACACAGGGCCAAGAGGCTGATTCAGACACATCCCTTTCCAAAGCAATTAAGCAAAGAGCAAAACACACACAGACATTATAAAGTGGCAATATATATGCCAATTGAAATTCATGATGAAATATATATCGTCCACAGATCCAAAAATATTAATTTTACTGAACATGGATTTATGAATAATGTTGTTAAACTAGAAAGGTTACCCTTAGGTTGAATTTTAAGATCCAATAGCATTTAGGAGGAGTGATCTCTTGTCATAATTTGTATCTGCCATGTCAACCACCTCACAAGAATGTATATGTGATACCAGGTAGGATTCTATATGTTTATATAAAAATACATGTGATGAATAGGCTACAGAGAAAGGGATAGAGGAATTCACATATTTATTAACTTAAAAAACACAAGGAGAACTATTTCAATTAAAAATTAACTAGATTTATAACACCTACCCTACATAATGCAAAAGGAAAGTCCAACTATACACCATGCCTCTTCTGAACTGCTTGTATTTCTATTGTGTTTGTATGCACTGTGGGTTTCAAGAACCATTAAATGTTGAGGAAGCTCATTTGAATGAAACTCTGGAGAACTCTCATAGGCAAGGCTTCCCAAAGAGTGACCAAAAGGTTAGATATAGCCAGGCCCATTGAGGTCTACAATGTGAGGTCCATGTGTGTTTTGACTCTCAACTATGGCTACCAAGTCTTTAAGAATAAAATCATGGGATATCTTGGCTGAAATTCTCAGTGCTCTGTGGAAATCCACCCTCGTCCTTGATCTTAGTTTCCAAGGGCGACTCTCATGCTTGGCCTCCTAAAATATCACCACAATTCATGGCAATACTTCTCTGAGTTCAGTTCCAGAAGTCAGTCTCTAAGGGGAATCACACAAGAATTCAAGCCCAGGTGGACCCACTCATCTCTTCCAACCGTCACACAAATGACCACAATTAATACCAAAACACTCTCACATGGCCCTCCTCTTCTTCTATAAAGGCACTCATCATAACATCTGGCTGGAGGTTTCCATGAGGGGCACAGCCCAAGACAGTGTCCCAAATAAGCTCCCTTGCCACTCATTTGCCTAAATTCAGGGTGGCTTGGACACCCTTCTTGTCCACCAGGAGTGATCTGAAAGGGTAAAATAAATTGAAATTAAAGTGTAAAAGTTGAAGTGTAAAAGACTGGGTTTTGTAAAGTTTCTAAGCTGCAAGGCCTGAGTTAAAATGTAAAGGACCAGGTATTGTTAAGTTCCTATGCTACATGCAAAACCTGAAATTCCTGTAGCTTGTAGTACAATTCCCGACTGCCCAGTAAATATTCCCCCTGACCGCCTGGTTATTTAATAACCTAGGACCCTGTGTGGCCTGGCACATAGGCATTGCAAGGCCTAAAGCAATCTGTTTGAATGTGTACCTCGCTTTAGAACTGACCTATCACTCCTGCCTCACCTGTTCCTGCCAATGAGTGAACTAATCATGTTTAGGAATTGTTGTTTGATTTTTCTGCGGTGTATGTTGATTTCTTAAAGGAGACTGTGATATATGTAAAGTCCCGCCCTCCCCAAAAAGTGTACTTAAGCACTACTCAACCCCTGCTCGGGGCTCTGGGCTGCTCTCCCTTCTTGAGTGAGCACGTAGGCCCAGCATGCTGGATTGGATCCTCAATGAACGCCTTTTTCTGTTGCATGAGCTGTGGTCTCTTGGTGGTCTCTTCCTCCGACGTTCACCGGATCCTTACATTTGGTGCGTTGGCCGGGAATCACGCAGCATAGGACAAGGACACCCCAACAGACCCCTCTGGGGGTAAGTAAGGCGCTTCTTTCCATTTTTCCTTGCGATCGCTCAGAGCTTTTTGTTCAGGTTCCGTTTTTCCGTTTTTGGTTTGGGTTGGCAGAGTGGCTGCCAGCGGAGAACGTAAGTTCCCCCGTCAGTGGTGGACAAACGTGTCCTAAAGCCACAGACCACGTCCTCGCAAGGGATGCCTTGGAGGACTCAGGGAGTGATGGATGTGCCCTCATTGGGTGAGGAGGGACGGATGAGCCCACATTAGGTGACTCTGCTGCCAACCCATCATATCTTGCTGGCTACTTTTTTCTCTCAGGTTGAATTCACTGTCTGTCTTTGTGGTCTAACCCATCAGGTTTTGCCAGTTACTAGGTTCTAATCTTTACTTCTGAACTCGTGTTAAATGTTACCTGTGTGTACATGTTTGTGTCACGTTTGTATTGTCCTTGTCTCTGTTTGAGAAACTCTCATTATGGGACAAAGCCATTCCATGCCTCTGTCCTTGAAGCCTTTCCTGGTCCCTGCCTCCAATTCGACACCGTCACCCAGGATCCTATCACTCAAACCTTCTACTCCTTCCCCTCTTCCCTCCATTCTCCCTGAGTCACAAGATTGTAGATCTTGGGGTTGTGAACAAACGGGAGCTGCATGATGGTCTTTGTGTGTCTTTTTATCTGAGTTTCTGTTAAATGTGATGGCATTGTTTGGACCGATGCAGAGTCCCGAGTTCCAACCTGCCTTACATATGTGGAAGTTACTTTAGCTAAATTTTAAACTAATGCTTCTCCTGTGAGGGACCAAAAGTCAATAGAACCGCCAGTTTTTCTGTTCTCACCTTTTGCACCTCTCTTAGCTGTGTTTTAAAGAACTTTGATAAACTTTACTCCTCTTTGTTAAGCAAGATTACGGAAGCAGTGATTTTTTTCTTCCCGTAGTTGGCTTGAGCATGCCCACTGCAGAGGGAAATGTCTGGGGTCAAAGAACTTTGATATCTCGCTTAAACTTTTCTCAAAACCCTGTCCTCATTATTAAATTGGCATTAATTGGCTTTGGGATGGGAACCAAGCCTTCAGTCATAAATTTTGACACCCCAGAGGGGACTTTAAATAAACCCCACTTTGCCCTCTTGGGGAAGCCTAGCACTCAAAACAACTGCAAGCAGAGGATGAAATTTTTGGGAGCTGACTACTGCAAAGTTGGGAGACATAGAATATGCCTGGTGCCTGGGGTCAAAGCAAACCAGAGGAACTAATCCTGTAAGTAAATGGTGAGGCTAAGGGACTCCCAGCAGCTGACAGAGCCATTTTGCTGTGGGGAACTCCCTTATTCCTTACGTGCACTTTAAGGATTTCTCCACCTCTGTTTACTTAACAAAAGGGACAATGAATGCATTAATATGTTGATATTATAGATTTTTTCTTGGGGATGATCTAGGGTGAATGTGTATCTAAAAATGATTTTTTTTTTTATTTTAACCATCTCGTATCTAAATGGGTTTCTAAAGCATTGCACTATGTTACAGTTAAAAGTTGGGTTTAAACAATTGTTTAGTTTGATTTCAGGTAGTTCATGCTAGGAAACTTAAATACTTAGGATAAAAAATAATTAAAGAGTTTTAATTTTGAACTAGGCAGCCTGAAAAAATTTCACTAGATATACCAGTGCATTAACTTGGGAAGAGATAATAAATTATGATATGGTATCTATTCCCATCAGTGTGTAAGATTTTAAAAAATGGTACTAAATTAAAACGTTGGTCTGGCTTATTGAAATGACATTAATTAGCAACAGTCTTGGAAATTTTTAAAGCTTAATTTCGGATACACATGGTAGTGTGTGGTTCTTTTTAAAAAATTTTCAGCCAATTTAATGTAACTTAATACTATTAGAAACTTCATAAGAAAGAAAGGGGCTTAACGATCCTATAGAAACTTCTTCTGATGGTGGCTTTAATATTATCAAAAAATGATCCTATTTTCAGTTTTGTGTGAGCAAGTTTTTCTAGTGTAGAAAAATCTAAAGATATAAAATTTTGAGAATTACATCTTAAACTTGCATCAAAATTTTCAACATCCAAACCTGGAAATTATGACTTATAGCTAAAATGCCTTAGGCCTGAGGTTTCTGCTACGAATTCCAGTCTTTTCAGTTTTCCAGACCTCAGCAAGGACTTAAGTTGATATGCAAATAAAAGAAGCCTGCAGCACTCAGCAGGAGACAGATAAAAAAGAGTAAATGTGTCTTTTTACCTGAACTCAAACTAGACCTAACCAAAAAATTATATTATACGGTATTTACTAATTACTGGCCAGTCATCTTTTTTAGGACTCTTGCTTTTCTTAGATTCTGTATTTTTTTTTTGAACTCATGATCTTGATTCTGCTGATGGGTTAATGTTTTCTGATCAGTTCTATTTTTGATCGACTCTGGAGTTTTTAGCATTTCAATGGAGATTTCACCTGAAAAAGCTACAAGGCTTTTATTATTGTGTTATGTGTTACATTTGTGTTACGTGTTGTATGTTGGTATGTCTGTATGTGTGTATGTCCATATATCATGCAGTGATATGACAATTGACAGATGAGGAGCACTCATGAAAAATTTAAGAATGTATCCAAATGTCTTTGATTCACGTGATTCATATGTTTTAATTCAAATTGGGTAAACAGATAAAAATAAAGATGTCTTTAAAATTAGGCCAATAAGTTCTCTAGGTTTTCAAAAAGGCCCTAATAAAATGTAGATGTCTATAAAATAATCTGCCTAAATTCAGAAATTTACAAGTATTGTATTGAAATGTGAACAGAAAGAGGTTAGTAGATGAAAAAGAGAAACTAAAAGGTTCCAGATACAGATCTAATAGAGGAAAAATGTGTTTCTGGATAAGAGAGTCTATATGATTAAGTAATTAAAGGGGTTTAAGTAAATAATAAAAAAAGGTTTGTGTAACTTGGTTATATGTGTAAGTTTTGAGCAAGTAATCTTAAAAAAATAAACAGCTGGTAAAACAAGTACTGTTTTTATAAAATTGTGCCATGTTATTTCTTTAAAATCTAAACTTGTTTAATACAAAAACATCAATGTAATTGTGGTGTTAATGTGTTCATATCTTCCAGGTATACAAGTCTGTAAGGTAGAAGCTTGCAAAGACCATTGTATCAAGCTGGTGTTCTAAGGTTGTATGGTAATTCTAGGCTTAAAAGAAAAACATGTTGGAGATTTATGTATATCATTTGTGTTCTATAATTGGACTTGTTATCAATAAGATATGTACAGTTCCATGTTACTTTTTTCACTGAGATGCAATTTAAAAGTATTTTTAACTTAATGAGAGCCAAATCTGTGAAGGTTTTATTGTAAACACAAAGGTAATACCCATTCATTTCCATGTGAAAACTGTTTTCTTCAGGCTTCACAAAGGGGTGTACTGAGACAAAGACTTTCCTGATATTCAGGGCAACATAACAATAGGTAATCAAAAGGCCCAAAGCAGGGTTTCTCCACTGAGACTTTACTGGCTACACTGATATCTGAGTTTTCTGAGATGCTTGCCATTCCCTTCAGCTATCCAGTATATGGCCATGTCACAGATCTTGGAAGTGGTTCATATATTGGACACAAAATCATGAGCCTATTCTGGAGAGTGGCCAGAATTCAGGAAGAAAACAGGAACGTAGGAAGATAGTTGGTGTTGCCCATTGATAAGGCAAGCCACACTCCATTTATAAATTGTGCCGGATGAATGCTGGGAAGTTTGCTCCTTGAGAGGATACACCCATTGAGGCATTCTCTTTTCTAATGTCTACAACCACGGACACAGTGGGATACACAGACCTAAAACACTCGCCTTGTCAAAGGACTAACTAGAAACACTCCACTCCAAACCAAACACACCCCCTTTCCTAACTATTCTCAGAACAAAAGAAAAAACCACAAACCCATACCCACAACCACAAAGGCACCTCCTTCCCCCAAGTAGGTCTGGAACTATCCAGAGTGTCCTCTGACCGGAGGGCCATACTATGTTCCCCAGAAATTGTCTGTCCTGTCTCAGATCTGGGCTCCTTGGTCAACTCTGTGAAGTTTTCAGGAGCCAGCAGTGAGCCTCTACCTGTTTTCTCCGGAAGGGCCGCTCTTCAGAATTTTTCTGGAATTTGGCCATTCTCACATAAGTAGGTACCACAAAAGACTGACTCTGTCCTCGGAAAATCCAAACAAGTGAGAACACTGGAACTGGGGCTGGGACTGGGTCTTGGTGCCTGGCTTCCTGGAACCCAAATTTGGAGAGTTCCATCAACAAGGATGTGAGGTGAGGTCACTTCCTTTAGTAACTGAATGAGGTCACTGCCTTGGCAACCAATTTGTCCTAACATTTGCTTCCTAAGGTCTCATAACATGGAGGATGTCCCTACTACCTGTGACACTTTCACAAGTTAGAATAGTATAGAAACCATAGTCACCTGGGAACAGCTCTCCACAAAGGCCTAGTTTGGTTCATCTCCTCTACCTTAAGAAGAGAGAATCTGATTCAGACACAACCCTTCATCCTGACCAGGTTGTTTGCCATGGAAGATGCCTTTTGCTCTATCATGTCCTTCATAGCTGCCTACATCTTCTCCAGGGATCATTTCTGCATGGAACTTTGAAGTTTTCAGCAGGTGGAAGATCCCCTGCATTCCTGTATTGTAAGACCAAACCTTTCCCTGCTTTTCTGAACACTTAGATTGAGGGAACAGTGTATGGTTATGGTTAATAATATGTTCAATTAAAACCAAAATACTCCCACATGGCCCTCATTTTCTTCCATGTAGACATTCATCATAACCTCTGGCTGGAGGTTTCCATAAGGGGCGCAGCCCAAGACAGTGTCCAAAATAAGTTCCCTTTCCCCTCATTTTTCTAAAGTCAGGGTTTCCTGGACACCCTTCCTGTAAACCAGGATTGATCAAATAGGCCTGCCAGTAATACTGCTCTGTTTCTTCATTTTGAGGCCTACTGACTGTGAGGTATAGATTCTTTATGTGATTTGGAGTCATGTGAGAACCCAAGCACTGCTGCAGGGCTTTGAAGAACTCATTTGTCTCAAAGGATCCCTCTACTTACTTGATGGAGGTCAGGAACCTAACAGAGGAAGCAAGAGACTTCATCCACAATGACTGATCTTTTTGCCATTTTGGTTTTGGATGCACACATGGGATCTTTCTTTAGATCCATCAGGTGCTGAAAATCAAAGCCACAGCCTCTCTCAGAGCCGAAAGGATGATTCAGACACATCCCTTTCCAAAGCAATTAAGCAAAGAGCCACAGGTGATGCTCATTCATTTCCAATTGAAAGCAGTTTTTTTCAGGCTTCACAAAATGGTGGCCTGAGGAAAAGACCTTCCTGACATTCAGGTCAACAGAACAGTAGGTTAGCAAAAGGAACAAAGCAGGGTTTCTCTACTGAGACTTTACTGGTCACACTGATATCCGAGTTTTCTGAGATGCTCCCAATTCCCTTTATCTATCCTGTACATGGCCATGTCACAGAACTCGACAGAGGTCCATATCTTGGACAAAAATACATGAGCCTATTCTGGAGAGTGGCCAGAATTCAGGAAGAAAACAGGAACTAAGGAAAGAAGTAGGTGTTGCCCATATAAGGCAAGCCACAGTCCATTCATAAATTGGGCAGGATGTGTGCTGAGATGCTTTCTACTAGACAGGACACATCCATTGATGCATTCACTTTTCTAATATCTACAACCACGGAAAAAGTGGGAAACACAAACATAGAAACACTCGCCATGTCAAATGACTTACCAAAAACAGTCCACTCCAAACCAAACATACTGCCTTTCCTACCTATTCTCAGAACATGATACAAAACTACAAATTCACACCCACACCCACAAAGGCACCTCCATTACCCAAGTAGGTCTGTGACTATCCAGAGTGTCCTCAGACTGGTGGGCCTTACTCTGCTCCCTCGAAATGGACTTTCCTGTCTCAGATCAGGTCTCCTTTACCAACTCTGTAAAGTTGTCAGCATCAATCAGTGAGTCACTACCTGCTTTCTCAGGAAAGGCCCCTCTTCAGAGCTTTCCTGGCATTTAGCCATCCACACATCAGTATGTACCAAGAAAGACCGACTTTGTCCTTGGTAAATCCAAACAAGTGAACCCACTGGGACTGGGACTGGGACTGGCTCTGAGTGCCTGGCTTCCTGGATCCCAAGTTCAGAGAGTTCCATCACCAAGGAAGTGAGGTAGGTCACTTCCTTCAGGAACCGAATGAGGTCACTATCTTGGCAACCACTTTATCCTAAATTTGCTTCCAAGGGTCCCATGAGAGAGAGGCTGCCCCTACTTCCTGTGTCACATTCACAAGATAGAATGGTATATCAACCATAGGCACATGTTAACAGCTCTCCACACAGACCTGGTTTGGTCCATCTTCTCTACATTAAGAAGAGAGAGGCTTATTCAGACACATCGCTTCATCCTGACCAGGTATTTTACCAAGGAAGATATCTGTTGCTCTCTCAGGTTCTTCATAGCTGCCTACATCTTCTCCAGGGTTTATTTCTGCATGGAACTTGAGGTTCTCAACAGGTGGAAGATCCCCTATCTACCTGTATTATAACACCAACTCTGTCCCTGCTCTTCGTAAAGTTAAATTGAGGGAACAGTGCATGGTTAGGGTTAATAGCATGTTCGATTTGGGTTAGGAATCATTCTGTGAGATGAATAATGGTATTGGGAACCTCCGATATTACAAGCATATATAGGTGTAATATAAGTATGAAAACAGAAATCTAGGAAAGATTTCAAACCCAGATGAACATTGGGCCCTTGATTGGGATACTTAGCTTTGAATTATTTCCGCAAAGTTGTCTCAGATAAATCGATATACAATGGTATAGGACCTTGTACCTTGGATGACTGAATGAGGAAGAGATCGTCCAGACAAAAAGAGATAGTTCAAAATGTTATTTAGATATAGGGTTTTGGTTAGAGAGTGAATGTAAATGTCAGCATATGTGAAGAGTCAGTCACAGTGATGAACTGGGGAAAATGTGTAGGAAAGCAGATATCAATAGAGACATTAGGAAATCAGGGAAAGTACAAAGTGAGTGATAGGATAACATGTTTTTAACATGGTTGAGTTTGAATATATAATCTTAGGAAGAAACAAATATGTAGTCACCAATAGGAATGATATTTGAGATCATTAGTTAATCAGGACATGGATGTTGTTAGTAATACATGCTCACATTAAATTTAGGCTTTGGTACAATCATAAGGGTGTCCTTTGCATTTTTTGTCAGGAATATTACTGTGTTGAAATGTAAATGTATATCAGGTGACTACAGTATTTCTTCAACTATTTCTGAAAGCAACATTTTAAGACTGATAAGTTAGTATTGGGGACACAAGTACGTGTACCCTGTGCCTATGATTATAAAGATGATGCCTTAATAGACCATACTGTAAATAAATAATATAACTGGATCAAACTTTAAATAATTGATTGAATTGATATCTGAAAATATATAGGAAATCTTATATTGATATACATAAGTTCATTCTAACCAGTTATACATCTAATGGTAATTTTAGCATTATGGTTTATGATGAAGAGTGTGGGAGTTTTGCTTCAAAAATGATTATGGAAATCGAAAATAATATGTTTGGAAATAATCTCATGCAAAGAACACTCAAGAAACATGGAGGAATACATATGTTCTGAAGCAGCAAGTAATTGCAAGTGAACCAAATGTGTACAGATTTGTGAACTTGTGGATGAAAAGTATTATCCTATGATGTCCATAAACTGAAGAAATTGTAATGTACCAGTGTTGAATAAAAATGAACTTCAAAATACACATCATGTCCCATAGGATTTTACTTGCATTGATGTTAAACTGGGTCAGTTACTGTACAAATATTAGTATTTGTAAGCACCATTCACCAAAGTTAGTTTTCAGTACTGGGAAATAAATATGTATTTCATGTGGATGAATATTTCTGAGAATAATCTTGTGAAAATTTGATTATAAATCCACATATAGGAACATGAGTTAAATTAATGAGTGTATAATAAGACACATATATTTCATATTTTGAATAATCTGGAGAAAAAAATATATATATATAGATACAAACACAGACATTAAAATGTAGTAATATGTATGCCAATCAAAATTCATTATGAAATATATATCATCCTCATATCCAAAAATATTCTTTTTACTGAGCATGGATTTATGTATAATGCTGTTCATCTAGGAAATTCACCAATACGTTGACTTTTCAGTTCCATCAGTATTTAGGGGGAGTGATCTCTTCTCACAATCTGTATCATCCTAAAACAGCAAGCTCACAAGAATGTACGTGTGATACCAGGTAGGATACTAAATATGCATAATAAATTTCATGAGATGAATAGGCTACAGAGAAAGGGAGACAGAAATGTACATATGTGTTAACTTTAAAAACTCATGGAGAAGTATTACAATAAAAAGTTGACTAGATTTATAACACATACACTTGATAAAGCAGAAGGCAAGTCCTAGTATACACCATGCCTCCTATGTATGGCCTGTATTTCTATTCTGTTAGGTTTCTTTTTCTACATCATATTAAGATTAGTAGTCAGAGTCTAGTAGGGTATGGGTTAGTGACAGGGATTCAGTATTTCTAATGGAAAATAGGAAAATGAATCTAATGTGTATGCAAATATTTGCTAGACAAAAATCTTCCCACTGTCCTCCAAAACAATGCCTTGATATTTCCTTCGCCACAAGTAATACACAATTAGTGGAGAAGAGTTTGAAAATCTGTGAATATATATCTGGAAAAGAAAATGCTCAGAGGTTCACAACCTTGGAGGTGGTAGAGGAATTTCCAAAAGTAAGGTACAGGGTAAACACTCCACAAACATGGAACTCTGGTGGCCTAATGAGTTTTTGAGAAACTGCCTCTGAGTTTGGGCCCTTGAAAAATTTGTTGTTGTCAGGAGCTTTAGCTTCCTTTGTATTGAGACCATCAAACCTGGGTTGGCATCTATGTGACCTGGATGACATGGTTCCTTATATGCTATTGAACATGAGGAAGAAGTTCTGAATTTTCCCTTTGTTAGTAAACTGAGGACACTGGGGTCTAAGTGTCTAACCATGTGATCTGTGAAGCCATTTGGTCATACTCCACTTTTCGTGGTGTTTCTTACTGCTGCACTGGGAGTTTGGTATTGGCTTCACGTAATACAAGGAGAAATACTGGGACACAGTGCTAGAGGGAGTACTCTCACGTGTAGTGGTTGAGGGTCTGCAGGAGAATGCACCAACCAGGCTTCTATCCCAAAAAGCTTGCACCCATGTCCATAGCAACCTGATTCTGAACATTGCCCTGAAACCTCTCCATATAACATGGTCCCTTTACTTGTAAGGTTCTGCTGGCTGCAACATGTCAGTCACAAGTCATTCGGAAACCAATGGCAGAACCACGTGTCCCCACGACAGATGTTTTATCATACACCTGCCCACCACTGCTCTGGGCCCACTAATCAGCAGGCTCCAACTTTCTGGCACCTCTGTTCTCACCATTTTCATGAAACCCAGTCAATCAATGCAATGTCTGGTACACTCATGATCAGCAACAGATATCCAAAGGTTCTCCAGTGCCATCTGTTCATGGAAATTTAAAAAATTCATGGTATTTATCTAGCCAATTTTCAAAGATGAAGTTGGAGGCACTGTGGCTTTCAATTTATTCAGGAACCATGAAATGGTGAGGAAGCTTATTTCAATTAAAGCTCGGGAGAACTCTCAGAGGCAAGGTTTCCCAAAGAGTGGCCAAAAGGTCACATTAAGCCAGGCCCATTGAGGTCTACAATTGAGGTCCATGTGTGTTTTGACTCTCAACAATGGCTGCCATGTCTTTCTGAATAAAGTCATGTGATATCCTGCCTGAGATTCCCAGTGCTCTTTGGAAAGCTATCCTGAGCCTAGATCTCAGTCTCCAAGGGCAACTCTCATGTGTGGCCTCCTAAAATCCCAACACAATTCATGTCAATACTTCTCTGAGTTCATTTCAGTCTCTAAGGGGAATCACTCCAGAGTTGAAGTCCATGCGGACCCAGTCATCTCTTCCAACCACCACACAAATGACCACAATTAAACCAAAACACTCCCACATGGCCCTCATCTTCTTCAATATAAACTCTCATCATAACCTCTTGCTGGAGGTTTCCATGAGGGGCGCAGCCTAAGGAAGTGTCCAAAATAAGCTCACTTGTCCCTTATTTGCCTAAACTCAGTGTGGCCTGGAAACCCTTTCTGTGAACCAGATGTGATAAAATAGGCCTGCCATTAATACTGCTCTACTTCTCCAATTTGAGGCCTACTCTCTGTGGGGCATAGATTCTTTATGTGAATTGGGGTCATGAGAAAATCAAGCACCTATGGGCTACCCTCTGCAGGGCTTTGAAGAACCCATTTCAGTGAGTCGAGGAATTGGACCAAATGTTCTTTAGATATAGGGTTTTTGTTAAAGAGTGAAAGTAAATGTCAGCATATTTGAAGAGTCAGTCACAGTGATGAACTGGGGAAAATGTGTAGGAAATCAGATATCAATAGAGACATTAGGAAATCAGGCAAAGTACAAAGTGAGTGATAGGATAAGACATTTTTAACAGGGTTCAGATTCAATATTTAATCTTAGGAAAAAACAAATATGTAGTCACCAATAGGAATGATATTTGAGATCATTAGTTAATCAGGACTTGGATGTTGTTAGTAATACATGCTCACTTTCAATATAGGCTTTGGTACAATCATAAGTGTGTCCGTTGCATTTTGTGTCAGGAATATTACTGTGATAAAATGTGTATGTATATCAGGTGACTAGAGTATTTCTTCCACCAATTCTTAAAGCAATATTTTAAAGACTTATAAATTAGTATTTGGGATACAAATAGGTATACCATCGGTCTATGAATATAGAGATGATGCCTTAATAGACCATACTGTGAATAAATAATATAACTGGTTCAAACTTTAAATAATGGATTGAATTGATATCTGAAAATATATAGGAAATTTTATATTGATATACATAAATTCATTCTAACCAGTTATACATCTAATGGTAATATTAGCATTATGGTTTATCATGAAGAGTGTCTGAGTTTTGCTTCAAAAATGATTATGGAAATCAAAAATAATGTGTTTGGAAAGAATCTTATGAAAAGAACAGTCAAGAAACATGGAGGAATACATGTGTTCTGAAGTAGGAAGTGATTGAAAGTGAACCAAATGCCTATAAATTTGTGAAATTGTGGATGAAAGGATATATCCTATAATGTCCATAAACTGCAGAAATAGTAATGTATCAGTGTGGAATAAAAATGAACTTCAAAATACACATCATGTTCCCATAGGTGTCTACTTGCATTGATGTGAAACTGGGTCAGTCACTGTGGAAATATTACGATTTGTATGCACCATTCACTGAATTTAGTTTTCAGTACTAGGAAATAAATATGTATTTAAGGTGGATGAATATTTCTAAGAATTATTTTCTAAAAATTTGATTATAAATCCACATACACACACATGAGTGAATTTAGAAAGTGTATAATAAGACACATATATTTCATATTTTGGAAAATCTAAAGAGTAGATATCTATATCTATATAGATAGATAGATAGATAGATAGATAGATAATTAGATACTCACATACACAGACATTAAAATGTAGCAATATATGCCATTCGAAAATCATAATAAAATAGATATCATCCACGTATCCAAAAATATTCATTTTACTGAACATTTATTTATGCATAATACTGTTCATCTAGGAAATTCACCCATAGGTAGAATTTCCAGTTCCATCAGTATTTAGAGGGAGCGATCTCTTCTCACAATTTGTATCTTCCAAAATAATCAAGCTCACAAGAATGTACATGTGATACCAGGTAGAATTCTAAAGATGCATTAAAAAATACATGTGATGAATAGGCTACAGAGAAAGTGAGACAGAAATTTACATATGTGTTAATTTTAAAAACTCATGGAGAAGTATTACAATGAAAAGTTGACTAGATTTATAACACATACCATTGATAAAGCCGAAGGCAAGTCCAAGTATACACCATGACTCCTATGAAAGGTATGTATTTCTATTCTGTTAAGTTTCTTTTTCTCCATCATATTTTGATTAGTAGTCAGAGTCTAGTAGGGTATGGGGTAGGGTCAGGGATTCAGTATTTCAAATGGAAAATAGGAAAATGAATCTAATGTGTATGCAAATATGTGCTACACAAAAATCTTCCCACTCTCATCCAGAACAATGCTTTGACATTACCTTCGCCCCAAATAAGAAACAATTAGTGGAGAAAAGTTAGAAAATCTGTGAATACATATGTGGAAAGGAAAATGCTCAGGAGTTCACAAACTTGTAGGAGGTAGAACGGGTTACAAAAAGAGAGAGGGTAAACACTCCACAAACATGGAGCTCTGCTAGCCTTTTTGAGAAACTGCCTCTGAGCTTGGGCAGTTAAAATATATGTTGTTGTCAGGAGCTTTAGCTTCCTTTGTAGTGAGACCATCAATTCTGGGTCTCCATCTATGTGACCTGGATGACATGGTTTTTTATTTTCTAGTGAACATGAGGCAGCAGTGCTGAATTCTCTCTTTGTAGGTAAACTTTGGCCACTGGGGTCTAAGTATCTAACTGTGTTGTCTGAAAAGCCATTTGGTCATTATCCACTTTCGTGGTGTTTTTTACTGCTGCACTGTGAGTTTGGTATTGGCTTCACGAAATACAAGGAGTTCTACTGGGACACAGTGCTGGAGGATGTACTCTCACGTGTGGTGGGTTACTAAAATGCACCAGTGGGGCTTCAATCCCACATAGCTTTTCAACTTGACAATAGCAACCTGATTCTGGACATTGGCAGGAATCCTCTCCATATAATAAGATGCCTTTACATACAGTCTGCTGGCTGTACCATGTCAGTCACAAGTGATTTCTAAGCCAATGGCAGATCCACGTGGCCCCACCACAAATGTTTTTTTCACACACCTACACTCCACTTCTCTAGGCCCACTAGTCTGCAGGCTCCAACTTTCTGGCATCTATGTTCTACACTTTTTCCATGAAACCCAGTCAATCAAGGCACTGTCTGGTACAGTCATGATCAGCAACAGGACATCCAGAGGTTCTCCAGTGCAACCTGGTCATGGTAATTTCAAAAAATTCATGGTATTTATCTAGATATTTTTCAATAATGAAGTTGGAGGCACTGTGGGATTCAATTTATACAGGAACCAATAAAAGGTGAGGAATCTCATTTCAATGAAAGGTCTGGAGAACTCTCACAGGCAAGGCTTCCCAAAGAGTGGGCAAAAGGTCACATGAAGCCAGGCCCATTGAGGTCTACAATGTGAATTCCATGTGTGTTTTGACTCTCAACTATGGCTGACAATCTTTCAAAATAAAATCTTGTGATATCCTGGCTGAGATTCCCAGTGCTCTGTGGAAAGTCACCCTGGGCCTAGATCTCAGTTTCCAATGGCGAATCTCATGCTTGGCCTCCAAAAATCTCAACACAATTCATGGCAATACTTCTCTGAGCTCAGTTCCACAACTCAGTCTCTAAGGGGAATCACAACAGAGTTCAAGCCCAGGTGGACCCAGGCATCTCTTCCAATTGCCACACAAATGACGACAATTAAAACCAAAACACTCCCACAGGGCCCTCTTCTTCTTTTATATAGACACTAATCATAACCTCTAGCTGGAGGTTTCCATGAGGGGCACAGCCCAAGACAGTGTCAAAAATAATCTCACTTGCCCCTCATTTGCCTAAAGTCAGGGTGGCCTGGACAACATTCCTGTGAAACAGAAGTGATCATATAGGACTGCTGTTAATACTGCTCCACTTCTCAAATTTGAGGCCTACTGACTGTGGGGTATAGATTCTTTGTGTGAATTGGAGTCATGAGAAAACGCAAGCACCTATTGTCCAGCCTCTGCAGGGCTTTGAAGAACTCATTTGACACAAATGATCCCTATTCTCACTTGATGGAGGTCATTAATATTACAGAGGAAGGCGAGAGGCTTCATGTACAATGACTGATCTATTTTTCCATTTTGGTTTTGGATGCCCTCATGGGATCTTTCTCTAGATACATCAGGTGCTGAAAATCTAAACCACAGGCTCACACAGGGCCAAGAGGCTGATTCAGACAAATCCCTTTCCAAAGCAATGAAGTAAAAAGCCACAGGTGATTCCCATTCATTTCCATTTGAAAACTCTTTTCTTCAGGCTTCACTAAGGTTTGGCCTGAGGCAAAGACCTTTCTGACATTCAGAGCAACAGAACAATAGGTAATCAAAAGCCCCCAAGCAGGGTTTCTCCTAGGAGACTTTCCTGGTTACTCTGATATGTGAGTTTTCTGAGATGCTCGCCATTCCCTTCAGCTATCCAGTACATGGCTATGTCACAGAGCTTGGAGGTGGTACGTATCTTGTACAAAAATACATGATACTAATCTTTAGAGTGGCCAGAATTCAGGAAAAAAATGAGAACATAGGTAGATAGCAGGTGTTGCCCATGGATAAGGCAAGCCTCAGTCCATTCATTAATTGGGAAGGATGCATACTGGGAAGTTTTCTACTAGACAGGACACACCCAATGAGCTATTTTCTTTTCTAATATCTACAAAGAAAAACACAGTGGGATACACAGACACAGAAACAGTCTCCTTGTCAAATGACTTACTAGAAACAGTCCACTCCATACCAAACAAACCTCCTTTTTTACCTATTCTCAGATCATGAGAAAAAACCACAAACACAAACCAACACCCACAAATGCACCTCCTTCTTCCAAGTAGGTCTGTGACTATCTGGAGTGTCCTCTGACTGGTAGGACATACGATGTAACCCAGAAATGGCCTTTCTGTCTCAGATCTGGTCTCCTTCGTCAAATCTGTGAATTTGTAAGGAGGCAGTGGTGAGCCAATTCCTATGCTCTCAGGAAAGACCCCTCTTCAGAGCTTTCTTGGTATTTGGCAACCCTTACATCAGTAGGTACCAAGAAAGACTGACTCTGTCCTTGGTAAATCCAAAGAAATGAGCCCACTGTGACTGCGACTGGGACTGGCTCAGGGTGCCTGGCTTCCTGGATCACAAAATTCAGAGACCTCCATCACCAAGGAAGTGAGGTGAGGTCACTACCTTCAGAAAATGAATGAGGTCACTGTCTTGGCCACCACTTTGTCCTAACAGTTTCTTCCTATTGTCTCCTGACATGGAGGCTGCCCTACTTCCTGTGATACTTTCACATGTTAGAATGGTATAGAAACCATAGTCACCTGGGAACAGCTCTCCACACAGGCCTAGTTTGGTCCATCTTCCCTACATTAAGAATAGAGAGGCTGACTCAGACACATCCTTTCATCCTGACCATGTTGTTTGCCATGGAATATGACTTTTGTTCTCTCAGGTCCTTCATAGCTGCCTGCATCTTCTCCAGGGATAATTTCTGCATGGATTTTGAGGTACTCAGCAGGTGGAAGATCTCCTAACTTCCTGTATTGTAATACCAACTTTGTCCCTGCTCTTCTGTAAAGTGAGATTGAGGGAATATTGTATGGTCCGGGTTAATAGCATGTTCGATTTGGGTTGGAAATCATTCTGCTGGATGAATAATTGTATTGGGAACCAGCGATATTTATAAGAATATAGAGGGAAAACATAAGTATGAAAACAGAAATCTAGGTAATATTTGAAGCCCAGAAGGATTTGGACCCTTGATTGGGATCCTTAGCTTGAGTTATGTTTTGCACCGAGGTCTCAGTTAAATTGATATACAATGGCATAAGACCCTGTACCTCAGATGATTAAATGTAGAAGAGAACATCCAGTCAAAAAGGGATTGTGTGTAGGATTAGGAAGATAGTCAGTAGGTTTAGGAGGAAGAGTGAGTCTAGGATTTGGACCAAATGTTCTTTAGCAATACGGTTTTGGTTAGAGAGTGAATATAAATGACACCATATGTGAAGAGTCAGGCACAATGATGAACTGGGGAAAATATGTAGGAAAGCAGACATCAATAGAGACATTAGGAAATCTGGCAAAGTATAACATGATAGGATTAGAGATTTTCAACAGGGTTGAGGTTGAATACATAATCTTAAGAAGAAACAAATTTGTAGTCACCAATAAGATTGACATTTGAGAGCATTAGGCAACCTGGACATGGATATATTTAGTAATCCATGTTCACATTCCATTGAGGCTTTGGTACAATCATAAGGGTGACCTTCGCATTTTGTGTCCAAAATATTACTGTGATAATATGTATATGAAGATCAGGTGACATGAGTATTTCTTCCACCATTTCTGGGGGAAATATTTTGAAAAGATATAAATTAGTACTGGGGATACTAATAGGCTTACCCTGTGTTCATGAATATAGAGATGATGCATTAATAGACCATAATGTGAATAAATTATATGACTGGTTCCAAATTTAAATAATGGATTGTATTGATATCTGAAAAAATAGAAGAAATCATTTATTGATATACATACATTCATTCCAACCACTTACATATCTAATGGTTATCTTAGGGTTACCGTTTATCATGAATAGTGAATGAGTTTTGCTTCAAAAATGATTATGGAATCGAAAATAATGTGTTTAGAAAGAAGTCTAGTGAAAAGACGAGTCAAGAAACATGGAGAAATATAAGTGTTCTGAAGGAGGAAGTGATTGAAAGTGAACCAAATGTTTATAAATTTGTGAATTTGTGAATGAAAGGATATATTTTATGATGTCTATAAACTGAAGAAATAATAACGTACAAGGTTTGAATAAAAATGAACTTTAATAAACATATCACAACCAATAGGAATCTACTTGCATTGATGTTAAACTTGGTCAGTTACTGTAGAAATATTACGATTTGTAAGCACCCTTCCCTGAAGTTAGTTTTCAGTACTAGGAAACAAATATGTATTTCAGTGGATGTATATTTCTGAGAATAAACTTGTTAAAAGTTGATTATAAATCCACATATATGAATATGAATGAATTCAGGCGGTGTATAAGAAGACACATATATTTCATATTTTGGTAAATCTGGAGAATATATATATATATATAGACACACAAACACACACACATTATAATGTAGCAATATATATGCCAACTGAAATTCATCATGAAAAATAACTCATCCGCATATCCCAAAATATTCATTTTACTGAACAGTAATATATGTATAGTGTTGTTCATCTAGGAAGCTCACTCATGGGTTGAATTTTCTGTTAAAACAGCGTTTAGGAGGAGTGATCTCTTCTCACAATTTGTATGCCAATTCAGCCACCTCACAAGAATGTACATGTGAAACCAGGTAGGATTCTATTTGTGCATATAAAAATACATTTGCTTAATAGGCTACAGAGAAAGGGAGACAGGAATTCACATATTTCTTAACTTTAAAAACACATGGAGAATTATTTCAACAAATAATTGACTAGATTTATAACTCCTACCTTATATCATGCAAAAGGTAAGTCCAACTATACACCATGCTTCCTCTGAAATTCTTGTATTTCTATTCTGTTTGGGTTATTTTTCTCCATTATATTAGGATTAGTAGTCAGAGTTTAGTAGGGTATGGGTTAGTGTCAGGGATTCAGTATTTCAAACAGAAAATTGTAAAATGAATCCAATGTTTATGCAAATATGTGCTAAACAAAATCTTCTCTCTCTCATCCAGAACAATGACTTGACATTCCCTTCGCCACAAGTAAGTCAGAATTAGAGGAGAAGAGTTAGAAAATCTGTGAATATATATTTAGAATGGAAAATGCTCAGGAATTCACAACCTTGGAGTTGATAGAGCAGTTTCCAAAAGTAAGTGACATGGTAAACACTCCACAAACATGGAGATCTGCTGGCCTAAACACTTCTTGAGAAATTGCCTCTGAGCTTGGGCACTTGCAATATATGTTGTTTTCAGGAGCTTTAACTTCCGATGTAGTGAGACCATCAAAGCTAGGTCTGCATCTATGTGACCAGGAGGACATGGTTTCTTATTTTCCAATGACCATGAGGCAGCAGTGCTAAATTCTCTCTTTGTAGCTAAATTGTGGCCACTGGGGCTAAGTGTCTCCCCATGTGGACTGTGAAGCCATTTGGTCATCCTCGACTTTTCGTTTTGTTTCTTGCTGCTGCAGTGGGAGTTTGGTATTTGCTTCACGAAATACAAGGAGTTCAAGTGGGACACAGTGCTGGAGGGAGTTCTGTCACGTGTGGTGGGTCAGTGTCTGCATGAGAATGCACCAACTAGGCTTCTATCCCACATAGCTTGCCCCTTGACCATAGCAACCTGATTCTAAACATTGCCGTGAAAAATCTCCATATAACAAGATGCCTTTATATAGAAGGGTCTGCTGGCTGCACCGTGTCTGTCTCAAGGCATTTGAAAGTCAATGGCAGATCCACATGGCCCCACCAGAGATGTTTTATCACACACCTGCACACCACTGCTCTAGGCCCACTACTCAGCAGGCTCCAACTTACTGGCATCTCTGTTCTACACGATTTTCATGATACCTAGTCAATCAAGGCACTGTCTGGTATACTCATGATCAGCAACAGGACATCCAATGGTTCTCCAGTGCCACCTGGTCATGAGAATTTCTAAAATTTTATGGTATTTATCTAACTATTTTTCACAGATGAAATTGTTGGTACTGTGGGTTTCAATTCATTCAGGATCCATTAAATGTTGAGGAAGCTCATTTTAATGAAGGATCTGGAGATCTCTCACAGGCAAGGCTTCCCAAAGAGTGGCCAAATTGTCACATGAAGCCAGGCCCATTGATGTCTACAATGTGAGGTCATGTGTGTTTTGACTCTCAACGATGGCTGCCAAGTCTTTCAGAATAAAACCTGTGATATCCTAGCTGAGATTCCCAGTGCTCTCTGGAAAGCCTCCCTGGGCCTAGACCTCAGTTTCCAAGGGCGACTCTCATGTGTGGCCTCCTGAAATCCCAACAACATTCATGGCAATACTTCTCTGAAGTTAGTTCCAAATCTCATTCTCTAAGGGGAATCACATCAGAGTTCAAGCCCAGGTGGACCCAGTCATCTCTTCCAACTACCACACAAATGACCACAATTAAAACCAAAACACTCCCACATGGTTCTCATCTTCTTCCATATAGACACACATCATAACCTGTGGATGGAGTTTTCCATGAGGGGCACAGCCAAACCAGTGCCCAAAATAAGCTCCCTTGCCCCTCATTTGCCTAACATCAGGGTGGATTGGACATGCTTCCTGTGAACCAGGAGTGATCAAATAGGCCTGCCGTAAATGCTCCACTTCTCCACTTTGAGGCCTTCTTACTGTGGGGATTATATTCTTCTTTTTCTAAATTTTTTTGGAAATTTAATTGGAAAGTTAAAAAAATTGTTTTGCAGAATGTTAAATTTCTAATGGCAAAGCCTTCACCTTGTTTGTGAAGGAAACCTTGATGCCTTGCCAATCTGGTAACATGGAGACACTCAAAATTTTCTTTTACATACTACATGGATGAATGGCTACAGCTCATAGTTTTTTAAAACTGAAAGGCAGATACCAGCAAGTAAGATAACAAATAAAAGACAATTTTATTAAAAAATAAAGTTGTTAAATGACTCAAATATTGGAAATTCAATTCTTTTTATTTTTGGTTGTTCAAAACATTATAAAACTCATGATATATCATCTTTCATACATTTGACTCAATTGGGTTATGAACTCCCATTTTTACCCCAAATACAAATCGCAGAATCACATCAGTTACACACTCACGTTTTTACATAATAGCATACTAGTTATTGTTGTATTCTGCTACCTTTCCTATCCCCTACTATTCCCCCTCCCCTCCCATCTTCCCTCTCTACCTCATCTGCTGTTGTTTAATTCTCTCCCTTGTTTTCCCCTCTTTAGCCTCACAACCTCTTATATGTAATTTTGTGTAACATTGAGTAGTCTCCTACCATTTCCATATGCTTTTCCTTCTCTCTCCCTTTCTCTCCCCCCACTCATCTCTGTTTAGTTTTAATATTTTTCTCATGTTCTTCCTCCCTGTTCTCTTCTTATTTGCTCTCTCTATATAAAAGGAAACATTTGGCATTTGTTTTTTAAGGATTGGATAGATTCGCTTAGCATAATCTATTCTAATGCCATTCATTTCCCTGCAAATTCTATGATTTTGTCATTTTTCAGTGCTGTGTAATACTCAATTGTGTATAGATGCCACATTTTTATTATCCATTCGTCTATTGAAGGGCATCTAGGTTGGTTCCAAAGTCTAGCTATTGTGAATTGTGCCGCTATGATCATCGATGTGGCAGTATCCTTATACTGCTCTCTATTAACATCCTCAGGGAAGAGTCTGAGAAGGGCGATATCTCGGTCAAATGGTGGTTCCATTCCCAGCTTTCCCATGAATCTCCATACTGCTTTCCATATTGTACTCACCAATTTGCAGTCCCACAAGCAGTGTACAAGTGTACCCTTTACCCCACATCCTCACCAACACTTATTGTTGTTCGACGTCATAATGGCTGCCAATCTTACTGGAGTGAGATGGTATCTTAGGGTGGTTTTGATTGCATTTCTCTGACTGCTAGAGATGGTGAGCATTTTTTCATGTACTTGTTGATTGATTGTATGTCCTCCTCTGTGAAGTGTCTGTTAAGATCCTTGGCCCATTTGTTGATTGGGTTATTTGTTATCTCATTGTTTAATTTTTTTGAGTTCTTTGTATATTCTAGATATTAGGGCTCTATCTGAAGTGTAAGGGGTAAAAATTTGTTCCCAGGATGTAGGCTCTCTATTTACCTCTCTTATTTTTTCTCTTGCTGAGAAAGATCTCTTTAGATTAAGTAAGTCCCATTTGTTTATTCTTTTTATTAACTCTTGGGCTATGGGTTTCCTATTAAGGAATTTGGAGCCCAACCCCACAGTATGTACATCGTAGCCAACTTTTTCTTCTATCAGACGCAGTGTCTCTGATTTTATATCTGGCTCCTTGATCCATTTTGAGTTAACTTTTGTGCATTGTGAGAGAAAGGGATTCAGTTTCATTTTGTTGCATATGAATTTCCAGTTGTCCCTGCACCATTTGTTGAATATGCTATCCTTCTTCCATTGCATGCTTTTAGGCCCTTTTTCAAATATAAGAAAGTTGTAATTTTGTGGATTTGTCTCTGTGTCCTCTATTCTGTACCATTGGTCCATCTGCCTGTTTTGATACCAGTACCACACTGTTTTTGTTACTATTGCTTTGTAGTACAGTTTGAACTCTGGATTCACACTTCCTGCTTAGAATTGCTTTCGCTATTCTGGGTCTTTTGTTTTTCCATATGAAATTCATGATTACTTTATTTATTTCTACAAGAAATGCCATTGGGTTTTTGATTGGCATCGCATTAAACCTGTAGAGAACTTTGGGTAATATCGCCATTTTGATGATGTTATTTCTGCCTATCCATGTACAGGGCATACTTTTCCATCCTCTAACATCTTCTTCTATCTCTCTCTTTAGGGTTCTGTAGATTTCATTGCATAAATCTTTCACCTCTTTGGTTAGGTTGATTCCCAAGTTTTTTATTTTCTTTGAGTATACTGTAAAAGGAGTGGTTTTCCTCATTTAAATTTCAGAAGTTTTGTTGCTGATATACAGGAATGCCTTAGATTTATGCGTGTTGATTTTATATCCTGCCACTTTGCTGAATTCATTTACTAACTCTAGCAGACCCTTTTGGGTCTGTTAAATATATTATCATGTCATCCAAAAATAGCGATAATTTAAGTTCTTCTTTTCCTATTTTTAAGTCTTTAATTTCTTTTGTCTGTCTAATTGCTCTGGCTAGTATTTCAAGAACTAAATCGAATAGAAGTGGTGATAGATGGCATCCCTGTCTTGTTCCAGATTTTAAAGGGAATGCCTTCAGTTTTTCTCCATTTACAATGATGCTAGCCTGAGGTTTAGCATATACAGCTTTTACAATGTTGAGGTAAGTTCCTGTTATTCCTAGTTTTTATAGAGTTTTAAACATAAAGGGATGCTGTACTTTGTAGAATGCTTTTTCTGCATCTATCGAGATGATCATATGGTTCTTCTCTTTAAGTCTATTGATGTGGTGAATAGTATTTATTGATTTCCGTATATTGAACCAGCCTTGCATCCCTGGGATGAATCCCTCTTGATCATGATGCACAATTTTTTTATGTGCTTTTGTATTTGATTTGCCAGGATTTTATTGAGAATTTTTGCATCCAAGTTTATTAGAGATATTGGTCTGTAGTTTTCTTTCTTTGAAGTGTCTTTGTCTGGTTTTGGGATCAGGGTGATGTTGGCCTCATAGAATGAATTTGGAAGAACTCCTTCTTTTTCTATTTTTTGAAATAGCTTGAAAAGTATTGGTATTAATTCATCTTTGAACGTTTTGTAGAACTCTGCTGTATAACCATCTGGTCCAGGGTTTTTTTTGGTAGGTAGTCTTTTGAAGGTTTCTTCTATTTCTTCCTTTGTTATTGGTCTATTTAAATTTGTGTGTCTTCCGGACTCAATCTGGGCAGATCACATGACATAAGAAATTTATCGATATCCTCATTATCTTCTGTTTTATTGGAATATAGGGTTTCAAAATACTTTCGAATTATCTTCTGTATTTCTGTAGTGTCTGTTGTGATATTGCCTTTTTTATCCCATATGTTAGTAATTTGAGTTCTCTCTCTGCTTCTCTTCATTAGCATGGCTAAGGGCCTGTTGATTTAATTTATTTTCAAAGAACCAACTTTTATTTGTTCAATTTTTTTGTTTCAATTTTGTTGATTTCTCCTCTAATTTTAATTATTTCTTGTCTTCTACTACATTTGTTGTTTTGCTCTTTTTTTCTAGGTTTTTGAGATGTAGTGTGAGATCATTTATTTGTTGTTTTTTTCTTTTTTTGAGGAAAGAATTCCAAGAAATGAATTTCCCTCTTAAAACTGCTTTCATTGTTTCCCACAGAATCCGGTATGTTGTGTCTGTATTTTCATTTGTATCTAAGAGATTTTTTTATCTCCTCCTTTATGTCTTCTGTAACCCATTGATTATTCAGTAACATATTGTTCATTTTCCATGTGATGTAGAATTTTTCCTTCCTTCTTCAATCATTAATTTCAAGTTTCATTCCATTATGATCAGATATGGTGCATGGTATTATCTCCATACTTTTATATTTACTAAGAGTTTCCATATGGCATAATATATGGTCTATATTTGAGTAGGACCAATGTGCTGCTGAGAAGAACATGTATCCACTTTATGATGTTTGATATATTCTATATATGTTGGTTAAGTCTAGGTTATTGATTGTGCTATTGAGTTCTATAGTTTCTTAATTCAGATTTTCTCTAGAGGATCTGTCCAATGGCGAGGGTTGTGTGCTGAAGTCACCCGTAATTATTGTGCTATAGCCTATATGACTCTTGAACTTGAGGAGTGTTTGTTTTATGACTTGGCACCACCATTGTTTGGTGCATACAAATTGATAATTGTTATGTCTTGTTGGTGAATGTTGCCTCTTAACAGTATATAGTGTCCTTCTTTATCACTTTTGATTAACTTAGGTTTTAAGTTGATTTTATTCGATATGAGTATGGCCACTCCTTCTTGCTTCCGAGGGCCAACAATGGCTGCGAAGTCTTTCAGAATAAAATCATGTGATTTCCTGGCTGAGATTCCCATTGCTCTGTGGAAAGCCACCTTGGGCCTAGATCTCAGTTTGAAAGGGTGACAATCATGCGTGGCCTCCTAAAAACCAACACAATTCATATCAATACTTCTATGAGGTATGTTCCAGAACTCAGGCTCTAAGGGGAATCACACCAGAGTTCAAGCCCAGGTGGACCAAGTCATGTCTTCCAACCCCCACACAAATGACCACAATTAAAACAAAAAAACTACCACATGGCCCTCATCTTCGTCCATAAAGACCCTCATCAAAAGTTCTGGATGGAAGTTTCCATGAGGGTTGCAACTAAAGACAGTTTTCAGAATAAGCTCCCTTGCCTCTAATTTCCCTAAAGTCAGGGTGGCCTGGACACCCTTCCTGTGAACCAGGAGTGATCAAAAAGGCCTGCCATTAATTCCGCTTTGTTTCTATAATTTGAGGCTTACTGAATGTCAGGTATAGATTTTTTATGTGATTTGGAGTCATGAGAAAATCCAAGCACATCTGGAGAGCATTCAAGAATTCATTTGACAAAGAGGATCCCTAATCTCACTTGAAGGGGGTCAGGAACCTAACAGAGAAAGGCAAGAATCCTCATCCACAATGACTGCTCTTTTTGCCATTTTGGTTTTGAATGCACACATGGGATCTTTCTTTAGATCCATCAGGTGCAGAGAATCGAAGCCACAGCCTCACACAGGGCCAAGAGGCAGATTCAGACAAATCCCTTTCCAAAGCAATTAAGCAAAGAGCCACAGGTGATGCCCATTTATTTCCATTTGAAATTTTTTTCTTCAGGCTTCACAAAGGGGTGGCCTGAGGCAAAGACCTTCCTGACATTCAGGGCAACAGAACCTTGATTGGTATACTGAGCTTGAATTATGTTCTGCACCGAGGTCTCAGATAAATCGATATACAATGGCATAGGACCGTGTACCTCGGATGATTGAATGTAGAAGAGAACATCCAGTCAAAAAGGGATAGTCTGTAGGATTAGGAAGATAGTCAGTAGGTTTAGGAAGAAGAGTGAGACTAGGAGTTGGACCAAAAGTTCTTTAGCAATAGGGTTTCAGTTAGAGAGTGAATGTAAATGTCAGCACATCTGAAGAGAAAGTCACAATGATGAACAGGGAAAAATATGTAGGAAAGCAGATATCAATAGAAAGATTAGGAAATCAGGCAAAGTATAAAGTGAGTGATAGGATTAGACATTTTCAACAGGCTTGAGGTTGAATATATAATCTTAGGAAAAAACAAATATGTAGTAATCAATAGGATTGACATTTGAGAGCATTAGGCACCCTGGACATGGATGTTTTTAGTAATCCATGGTCACTTTCCATTTAGGCTTTGGTACAATCATATGTGTGACCTTTGCATTTTGTGTCCAGAATACTACCGTGATAAAATTTATATGTTGATAAGGTGACATGAGTATTTCTTCCACCATTATGGGGAGTAATATTCTGGAAACTTATAAATTAGTACTGGTGATACAAATAGGTGTACCTTGTGTTGATCATTATTGAGATGTTGCATGAATAGACCAGATTGTGAATAAAGTATATAACTGGTTCCAACTTTAAATAATGGATTGAGTTTGCATCTGAAAATGTATTGGAAATCTTATATTGATATATATACAATCATTCCAACCAGTTATATATGTAATGGTAATATTAGGGTTACGGTTTATCGTGAAGAGTGAGTATTGCTTCAAAAATGATTATGGAATCAAAAATAATGTGTTTAGAAAGAAGTCTAGTGAAAAGACCAGTAAAGAAACATGGAGGAATACATGTGTTCTGAAGTAGTAAGTAAATGAGAGTGAACCAAATGCCTATAATTTTGTGAAGTTGTGGGTGAAAAAATATATCCTATGATGTCCATATACTGAAAAAATAGTAATGTACCAGTGTTGAGTAAAAATGAACTTCAAAATACACATCATGTCCCATAGCAATCTACTTGCATTGATGTTAAACTGGGTCAGGTACTGTAGAAATATTAGGATTTGTATGCACCACCTACTGAACTTAGTATTCAGTAGTAGGAAACCAATATGTATTACAGGTAATAAATATTGCTGAAATTTGCTAATATTGCTGAAAATATCTTGTAAAAAGTGGATTTTGAACCCACATACATGAATATAAATGAATTTAGGGAGTGTATAATAAGACACATATTTTTCATATTTTTTAAAATCTGGAGAATATATATACATATATATATATATATAATATATATATATAATATATATACATATATATACATATATAATATATATATATATGTATATATATACACATATATATTTTTTTCCAGATTTAAAAAAAATACATACACACACACACACACATTAATATTTAGCAATATATATGCCAATCGAAATTCATCATGAAATATAATTCATCCACATATCCAAAAATATTCATTTTACTGAACATGGATTTATGTATAGTGTTTTTCACTAGGAAGCTCACCCATAGGTTGAATTTTCAGTCCCATCATTATTTAGGGAGAGTCATCTGTTCTCACAATTTTATATTCCAAAATCAGGGAGCTCACAAGATTGTCCGTGTGATACCAGGTAGGATATTATATATATATATATATATGTATAAAAAAATACATGTGCTGAATAGGATACAGAGAAAGGGAGACAGGAATTTATATATGTGATAATTTTAAAAAATCATGGAGAAATATTACAATGAAAAGTTGACTAGATTTAAAAAACATACTCTTGATAATGCAGAAGGCAAATAGAAGTATACACCATGCTTCCTATGAAAGGCCTGTATTTCTATTTGGTTAGGTTTCTTTCTCTCCATGATATTAGGATTAGTAGTCAGAGTCTAGTAGGGTATGGGTTAGTGTCAGGGATTCAGTATTTCAAATGGAAAAAAGGAAAATGAATCTAATGTGTATGCAAAAATGTGATACACAAAAATCTTCCCTCTCTCATCCAGAACAATGCCTTGACATAACCATCGCTAAAAGTAAGACACAATTAGAGGAGAGGAGTTAGAAAATCTGAATATATATGTGGAATGGAAAATGCTCAGGAGTTCACAACACTGGAGGTGGTAGAACAGTTTCCAAAAGTAAGGGAGAGGGTAAACAATCCAGAAACATGGAGCTGTGCTGGCCTTGAGACTTCTTGAGAAACTTCCTCTGAGGTTGGGAACAAGAAATATATGTAATTGTTAGGAGATTTAGCTTCGTTTGTAGTGACACCATGAAATCTGGGTCTGCATCTCTATGACCTGGAGCACATGGTCCTTATTTTCTAATGAACATGAGGGAGCAGTTCTGAATTCTCTCTTTGTAGGTAAACTGTGGCCACTGGGAGCTAAGTGTCTTTCCGTGTGGACTGTGAAGCCATTTGGTGATCCTCCACTTTCCAGGGTGTTTCTTACTGTTGCACTGGGAGTTTGGTATTTGCTTCACGAAATACAAGGAGTTCAACTGGGACAAAATGCTGGAGGGAGTTCTGTCATGTGTGGTTGGTCAGGGACGCAAAGAGAATGTACGAACCAGGCTTCTATCCTACATAGCTTTCACCTTGACTATAGCAACCTGATTCTGAACATTTCCCTGAAACCTCTCCATATGACAAGATGCCTTTACATATAAAGGTCTCCTGCCTGCACCATGTCAGTCGCAAGTCTTTCGAAGCCAATGGAAGATCCAGGTGGTCCTACCAAAAATATTTATTTACACACCTACAGTCCACTTCTCTAGGCCCACTACTCATTAGGCTCCAAATTACTGGCATCTCTGTTCTACACCATTTTCACGAAAACCAGTCAATCAAGGCACTCTTTGGTACACTCATGATCAGCAACAGGAAATCCAAAGTTTATCCAGTGCCACCTGGTCATGGGAATTTCAAAAATTTTATGGTATGAATCTAGTCATTTTTCAAAAATGAAGTTAGAGGCACTGTGGGTTTCAATTAATTCAGGAACCATTAAATGGTGAGGAAGCTCATTTCAATGAAAGCTCTGGAGAACACTCACAGAAAAGCCTTCCAAAAGACTGGCCAAAAGGTCACATGAATCCAGACACATTGAGGTGTACAATGTGAGGTCCATATGTTTTTGGACTCTCAACTAGGGCTGCCAAGTCTTTCAGAATTAAATCATGTTATATCCTGGCTCAGAATCCCCGAGCTCTGTGGAAAGCCATCCTGGGCCTAGATCTCAATTTCCAAAGGCGATTCTCACGTGTGGCCTAGTAAAATCCCAAGAGAACTCACGACAATACTTCTCTGAGGTCAGATCCAGAACTCATTCTTTAAGGGGAATCACACCAGAGTTCAAGCCCAGGTGATCCGAGTCATCTTTTCCAACTACCACACAAATTACCACAATTAAAACAAGAACACTCCCATATGGCCCTCATCTTCTTTCATATTGACACTCATCATAATTTTGCTGGAGGTTTCCATGAGGGGAGCAGACCAAGACAGTGTTCAAAATAAGCTCCTTTGACCCTCATTTGCCTATAGTAAAGGTGGCCTGGACACCCATCCTGTGAACCAGGAGTGATCAAATAGGCCTGCCATTAATACCGCTCCAATTCTCCAATTTGAGGCCTACTGACTGTTTGGTTTAGATTCTTTATGTGAATTTTAGTCATGAAATAACCAAGCACCTATGGGCTAGCCTCTGCAGGTTTTGAAGAACTCATTTGACCCAAAGGATCCCTATTTTCACTTGATGGAGTTCAGAAACCTTACAGAGGAAGTCGAGAGACTTCATCCCAATGGCTGCTCTTTCTGCCATTTTTCCTTTGGATGCAAACATGGGAACTTTCTTTAGATCCACAGGTGCTGAGAATCTAAGCCTCAGCCACACACAGGGCCAGGGGGCTGATTCAGTCACATCCCTTTTCAAAGCACTTAAGAAAAGAGCCACAGGTATGCCCAATCATTTCCATTTGAAAACTGTTTTCTTCAGGCTTCACAAAGGGGTGGCCAGATGCAAAGAACTTCCTGACATTCAGGGCAACAGAACAATAGGTAAGCAAAAGGCCCAAAGCAGGGTTTCTCCTCTGAGACTGTCCTCGTCACACTGATATCTGAGTTTTCTGAGATGCTCGCCATCACCTACAGCTATCCAGTACATGGCTATGTCACAGAGCTTGGAGGTGGTACATATCTTGGACACAAAACCATGGGCCTATTCTTGAAATTGGCCGGAATTCAGGACAAAAATAGAAACTTAGGAAGGTAGCAGGTGTTGCTCATCGATAAGGCAAGCTACAGTCCATTCATAAACGGGGCAATATGAATGCTGAGAAGCTTTCTACTAGACACGACACATCCATTGATGAATTCTCTTTTCTAATGTCTACAACCACGGAAACAGTGGAATACACAGACATAGAAACACTCGCCCTGTGAAAAGACTTACTAGAAACAGTCCACTTCAAATGAAACAAACCGACTGTCCTACCTATTCTCAGAAAATGAGACAAAACCACAAACCCACAACCACACCCACAAAGGCACCTCCTTCCCCTAAGTAGGTCTTTGACTATCCGGAGTGTCCTCTGACTTGTAGGCCATAATACGTTCCCCCGAAATGGCCTGTCCTGTCTCAGATCTGGTCTCCTTGGCAAACTCTGTGAACTTCTCAGGAGCCAACGGTGAGCCACTAACGACTTTCTCAAGAAAAGCCCCGCTTCCGAGCTTTCCTGGCATTTGGCCTTCTCACGTCTGAAGGTACCAAGAAAGACTGACTGCATTTAGTAAATCCAAACAAGTGAGACCATAGGGACTGGGACTTGGACTGGCTATGGGTGCCTGGCTTCCTGGATCCAAAGTTCAGAGAGTTCCATCACCATGGAAGTGAGGTGAGGTCACTTCCTTCCTGAACTGAATGAGGTCCCTGTCTTGGCAACCACTTTGTCTTAACTGTTACTTCCAAGGGTCCCATGAGATTGAGGCTGCCCCTACTTCCTGTGACACTTTCACAAGTTAGAATGGTATATCAACCATAGGCACCCAGGAATAGATCTCCACACAGGCCTGTTTTGGTCCACGTTCTCTACATTAAGAAGAGAATCTGATTCAGACACAACCTTTTATCCTGACTGGGTTGTTTGCCATGGAAGATGACTTTTGGTCTCTCAGGTCCTTCATAGCTGCCTACATCTTCTCCAGGGATCATTTCTGCATGGGCCTTTGAGGTTATCAGCAGGTGGAAGTTTCCCTACATTTCTGTATTGTAAAATCAACTCTTTCCCTGCTGTTCTATAAAGTTAGATTGAGGGAATAGTGTATGATTATGGTTAAAAACATGTTTGATTTGGGTTAGAAATCATTGTGCTGCATGAATAATGGTATTCGGAACCTGCTATGTGTATAAGAATATATAGGTGTAATATATGTATGAAAAAAGAAATCTAAGTATGATTTGAAGGCCAGAAGGGCATTGGGCCCTTGATTGGGATACGCAGCATTGAATTACGTTCTGCAGAGATGTCTCAGATAAATCGATATACAATGGCATAGGACCTTGTACTTTGCATGAATTAATGTAGAAGGAACATCCAGTCAAAAAAGGATAGTCGGTAGTGAAAGGTTAATAAAATAGGTACTTGCTATTTCCTGTTTTTCTGTATGCTTAAAAAAACACTGTTGAAATCTTGAGAAATGTTTGCTAATCTTGTTCTAGAATGTACTGTTCCCAACTGCCAAACTGCAGAATGTACTGCCTCACTCGGTGTCACACGAACCGCCCACTCACCCTTACACATCAGTAAACTTCCCTCCCTTCCATCTCCAAGGAATGTATGTAAGCTCTGCATAAGCTGTTCTCAGAGCTCTCTGATCTATTTAAGTTAGCTGTGAGCCCCAGCAAGCTGGACGCAAAATAACCCTTTGCTGTTGCATGAGACAGTCTCTTGGTAGTCTCTTCCTCCAACACTCACCTGACCTTTACATATTGAGGTTCCACCGAGTTCCGGCAGTGGCGGATGAGAGACCCCAACGGGCTCCTCTCGGAGCAAGTAAGGCGCCTCTTTCTGGTTTCAGGTGTCATGTTAGGGCTTGGCAAAATTGCTGGCGATGAAGACCCTGGGGTCTCTCCGACGGTGGCTGAGAGACGTGTCACAGAGACATAGGGCAACTCCCTGGGGGACCCCAAAGAGGACTCGGAGAATCAAGGAACAATTGCTTCATCGACTCAGTGATATTTTCTTTTAGATTCGGTATTGCCATCCTATCGGGTTTTGCCGGCTACGCATTCCTGGTCTCAGTGTTGGATGTCCATTGCCTGTCTTTATGGTCTTGTCTTATCTGTGTCATGTGTCTTTGCTTTTACTGTTTGTGTACCTTTCATTATGGGACAGAGCACTTCAATGCCTCTGTCCCTGACCCTTGATCACTGAACCAAAGTCCGCTTAAGGGCTCAGAATCTTTCTTTTTTTAGTAAAACACTGGACCTGGCAGACTCTCTGTGCCTCAGAATGGCCCATCTTTGGAGTCGTATGGCCCCAAGAAAGATCTTTCTACTTCCCACTAATTTATAAAGTCAGAGATATTGTCTTTCAGCCAGGGCCACATAGCCATCCTGATCAACAGCCATATATCTTAACTTTTCAGGACCTCTGCAAATCTCCTCCTCCATGGGTGAAGCCTTTCCTTGCCCATGCCTCTGCTCATACTCCTTCCCACATGATCTCTCAAACCCTCACCTCTTCCTCCTCCTCCACCCTCTGTTTTCCCTGAGTCACAAGATTTGACTCTACTGGACTCTTCCTCCTCTCCTTATCCCCTGCCCTCGTCCCCTAACACACAACACACTCTAAGTGATTCCCCTGCTGCTGACTAAGCCTCTCTACCATTGGAGGAAGCTAAGCTGATAATAGGATCTGATAATGGACCGATGTTCATGGCCCAGGTAAGTCAGGGGTTAGCCAGGAACCTGGAGATTAATTGGAAGTTATATTGTGCTTATAGACCCCAGAGTTCAGGACAAGTAGAAAGAATGAATAGAACCATTGAAGAGACCTTAACGAAATTAAGCTTAGAGACCAGCATAAAAGATTGGACTGTGCTACTGACTTATGCAATGTTTCATGCAAGAAAAAATCCTTCTGTTTCTTTGAGTAACCTTACCCCCTGAGAAGTTCTCTATGGTGGCCCTCGTCCAGTAAGGGTCCTAAGCCCAACTGTAAGACCTAAGGATCCTTTCCACACCCTCTTGCTTGACAGACTTAAAGCTCTTGAAAGAACTCAGTGATACCTGTGAAAATAGCTGCCCACTGCGTAACAAACTGTGTACCAGGGGATTCCACATCCATATCAAATAAGAGACTTCATGTATGTAAGATGACATCAGGTGTCATCCCTGGAACCCAGCTGTAAAGGACCATACCAGGTGCTACTTATAACACCTACAGTGGTAAAGGTATACAGAATCACTTCTTGGATCCATGCCTCTCATCTCAAGCCTGCTCCTTGTCCAGAATCTTTCTGGAAACTGGAAAAGACTGGTAACAGTTTCAAATTGTGTATTCGCCATGTGGATAAGGTTATATACTCTCCCCTTGGCCACAAGTAGTCCTAACCCTCATCAGCCTTTTAAGCAGCGATGGCTGATCACAAATCCTACTGGAAAAGTGTATAATCGATCTCACATACATCCCCCTTAGGGACCTGGTGGCCATCTCTCCACCCAGACATTTGTCAGCTGGCCATAGGTTTTTTCTATTGGGATATCCCTGATGAAGAAAATCCCACTAAAATACCATTAAATCCCTTGTGTACCATAGATAATGGAAACAAACATTATGGATGTAGGGACACGCGAGCCAGATGCAGGTTGGCTATCCTAGATTACTTGTTTGCCCGGGAAACTATCAAAGCCACAAACAGTAACGGCTGTGTGGGGGAAAAACCGACTTCTTCAGTATGTCATGGAGATGTGAGCATACAGAGGCTGCCTGATGGAACCCAATACTTCATCAAATTCAGTACACAGCATTGGCCATATTACCAAGTAGACAACAGAAAAAGGATGGCCCCCAGAGGGGTCTCTAGATCCTCAAATTTTGCGTGACCTTTTTAACTTCTGCAAGTGCTCAAAAGGGTGAAAGGAGATTCCCCTATGTGGAAGCCCTTTCCCTCCTTCACTCACATCCTGAACTATGCTTCTCCAATAGATTTTTATCCTCAGCCTTCTGCTCCAGACTCTCTGCTGTCACTCCCACCTCAGCAACGTGATTTCTCCCCTAAAATTACTAGATCAGAATCCCAAACCTCCACCAGTTCTCAGACAATTGCCCGCTTGTGAGGTAGCAGGTACTGAGGTACCCCTCCACCCACTCACTCCTCTCTCTTCCTGTCAGTGCCCACACCGGGTCCCACCAGGTCCTCTTTCCAGCTAACCCAAAGCTCAAACGAGCTGAGGAGAGCTCTCAGACCCTTATCCAAGATGTAATATAAATGGCCATTAAAGTTGCTTTGTCATCACTGAAAACAGGTTACTAAAATTTAAAGTCCCTCACAGGATTTTGGGATACTCACTCCCGTTTTCTGCTCTTCTCTACCTGTTCTACTGCTCAAGTTTTTTGCTAGGAAATTCCCAAACACCTTTCCAATTATTCTTTTACATCTCTTTTTTTCCTCATTCTCAGATCCTCGGAGCTTCTCTCAGCCCCACCTTCCTCGTATTCCCCCTCTGTACCAGGCCCACAGAAAAGTCTTAAATGTCCTTCTCCAGAAGTCTTCACCATGGCTGACTTTAGAACTTTCAGCATAGAGTTTCTATAAAGAGTTCAATGTAGATAAACTTTCTCTTTTTGTATTGCCCTGTTCTACTTGGCCACTGGCTAAAAAACTCAGTACTTCTAAGCTAGACAACCCCTAACTAGTTTTTCACAAAATATGTGAACAAGTCCTCTGGCCTTCAGCTGGGGCTTCACAGAAATGGCCACATTTCTAAGATAAAGAAATTACCAACTGGGCTCCGTTGTAACAGCTGGCAGGGGGAAAATAAGAAAGGGAATAAAAAGCTCTCCTCCTCCCAGGTGTCCTTGAAAATTTAACTTGCCCAGAACAGAGGAAAAATCAGAAACATATACTGCTTTTTTGAACTTCTGCAGACTGTAAACTTCTGAGCCCCATCCCTTATATGTTGGGTACACAATTCTGAAACTACCTAAACTTGAGTTTCAGGGGACTAATTGATTACAACAGAAGCAATGCCCTCTGAATCCAGTTGCAACAATATAGGACTGTTTCCCTGTCTTCAGTGCTATCTTAGGTGCCTTGCCTTGTCTGTCCCTACAACAGCATAATTCTATATACTTAAACATTGTTTATGTTTTCATGAAATGGTCAACAGATGTGATTATTTTGAAATGTTGCAGATGTTTCCCAGAAAGCTCTATCATGACGCAGGTTCGTTTGAAGATCAAATAGGGGGGGCATACAACCGGTTCCACTGGGAACTTGTATCCCTCACTTTAGCCATCCTATTAGGAATAGGAGTTGCTGCACGGGTGGGCACAGGAACCACTGCCATTGTCCATGGGACACAACAAATGACCCAATTAGAAGAAGCAATAGAGCAAAACTAAGATATTAGAAACCTCCATCAGAGCTTTGCATGAATCTTTAACCTCTCTCTCTGAAGTTGTTTTAAAGAACAGTTGAGGGTTGGACCTCCTCTTCATTAGAGAAGGGGGCCTTTGTGCTGCATTGAGGGAAGGATGTTGTTTTTATGGTGACCATACTGGAGTTGTAATAAAATCTATGAGTAAATTTAAAAGACACCTTGAAGAGCATCAACAAGAGAGAGAGGCCCAAAAAGGGTGGCTTGAGTCTTGGTTCACACACTCCTCCTGGTTAACTACGTTTTTATCAACCCTGGCCGGTCCAATAATAATCCTCATATTATTGCTAACTATAAAATCCTGTTTGCTCAACCGTGTAATTTCTTTTCTCCAGGCTCAAATTGGACGAGTTAAACTTATGGTAATACCCCACTAGCAGACATAGAATGTGACACCCTCCAATGATCATTTTTATGATTAAAAGTAGCCAGAAGAAGAAGTGGGGAATTAAAGTTTAATAAAATAGGTACTTGTCACTTCTTGTTTTTCTGTATGCTTAACAAAACACTATTGAAATCTTGAGAAATGCTTGCAAATCTTGTTCCCAGAATGTTCTGTCCCCAACTGCCCAACTGCAGAATGTACTCCCTCACCCAGGTGAATGCAAACCACCCTCTCACCCTGACCCATCAATAAAATTCCCTCCCTGCCCTCTCCAGGGAAAGTATATAAGCTCTATTTAAGCTATTCTCAGGGCTATCTGCTCTATTCAAGTGATCTCTGAGCCCCAGCATGCTGGACACCCAAAAAACCCTTTGATGTTGCAAGAGATAGTCTGTTGGTGGTCTCCTCCTCTGAAGCTCGCCCCAAATTTACTTGGATGATTGAATGTAGAAGAGAACATTCAGTCAAAAACGATAGTCTGTAGCATTAGGAAGATAGTCAGTACTTTTATGAAGAAGGGTGAGTATAGGAATTGGAAAAAAATTTCTTTAGCAATAGGGTTTCGATTAGAGAGTGAATGTAAATGTCAGCACAGGTGAAGAGTCAGTCACAATGATGAACTGGGGAAAATATGTAGGAAAGCAGATATCAATAGAGACATTACAAAATCAGGCAAAGTATAAAGTGAGTGATAGGATTAGATATTTTGAACAGGGTTGAGTTTAAATATATAATCTTAGGAAGAAACAAATATGTAGTCACAATTAGGATTGACATTTGAGAGCATTAGGCAAATTTCAGGTGGATGAATATTTCTCAGAATAATCTTGTGAATAGTTGATTATAAATCCACATAATAAACATGAATGAATTTAGGGAGTGTATATAAGACACATATATTTCATATTTTGAAAAATCTGGAGAGTGTATATATATATATATATATATATATATATATATATATATATATATATATACACAAAACACACACACAGACAAAAAAGTAGCAAAATATATGTCAATCAAAATTCATTATAAAATATATATCATCCACAGATCTAAAAATATTAATTTTACTGAACATGGATTTATGTATAATGCTGTTCAACTAGCAAGCTCAACCATAGGTTGAATATCCAATTCCAACAAGTTTAGTAGGAGTGATCTCTTCTAACAATTTGTATCTGCCAAGTCAGCCACCTCACAAGAATGTACGTGTGGTACCAGGGAGGAATCTATATGTGCATATAAGAATACAGAGAAAGGGAGACAGGAATTCACATATTTGTTAACCTTAAAAATACATGGACAACTATTTCAACAATAAATTGACTAGATTCATAACTCCAACTCTGTATCATGCAAAAGAAAAGTACAACAATACACCAGGCCTACTCTGAACTGCTTGTATTTCGATTCTGTTTGGGTTATTTTTCTCCATCATATTAGAATTAGTAGTCAGAGTCTGGTCGGGTATGGGTTAGAGTCAGGGATTCAGTATTTTGAATGGAAAATAGAAAACTGAATCCAATGTTTATGCAAATATATGCTACAGAAAATTCTTCCCACTCTCCTCCAGAACAATGCCTTGACATTACCTTCGCCCCAAGTAAGACACAATTAGAAGAGAAGAGTTAGAAAATCTGTGAATACCTATCAGGAATGGAAAATGCTCCAGATTTCACATCTTTGGAGGCGGTAGAGGAGTTTCCAAAAGTAAGGGACAGGGTAAACACTCCACAAATATGGAGCTCTGCTGGCCTAAAGACTTTTTGAGAATCTGCCTTTAAGGTTGGGCACTTAAAATATATGTTGTTTTCAGGAGCTTTAGCTTTATTTGTAGTGAGACAATCAAAGCTCGATCTGCATCTATGTGACCTGGAGGACATGGTTATTTATTTTTCAATAAAAATGAGGCAGCAGTGCTGAATTCTCTCTTTGTAGGTAAACTGTGGCCACTGAGGGCTAAGTGTCTCCCCGTGTGGACTGTGAAACAACTTGGTCATCCTCCAATTATCGTGGTGTTTCTTGCTGCTGCACTGGGAGTTTGGAATTTGCTTCATTAAATACAACGAGTTCAAATGGGAAACAGTGCTGAAGGGAGTTCTGTCAGCTGTGGTGTGCAGGGTCTCCAGGAGAATGCACCAACCAGGGTTCTATCCCACGTAGCTTGCCCCCTTGACAATAGCAACATGATTCTGAACATTGCCCTAAAACCTCTCCATATAAAAATATGCCTTTACGTATATGGGTCTGATGGCTGCACCATGTCAGTCTCAAGCCATTTGGAAGCCAGTGGAAGATCCACATGGCCCCACCACAGATGTTTTATCACTCACTTGCGTAACACTTCTCTAGGCCCACTACTCACTAGGCTTCTACTTACCAGCATCTCTGTTCTACACCATTTTCCTGAAACCCAGTCAATCAAGGCCCTGTCTGGTATATTCATGATCATCAACAGCACATCAAAGGTCCTCCAGTGACATCTGGTCATGGGAATTTTAAAAATTTCATGGTAATTATCTAGCAATTTTTCACGGATGAAGTTGGAGGCACTGTGGTTTGCAATTCATTCAGGAACCATTAAAGGGTTAGGAAGCTAATTTCAGGGAAAGCTCTGGAGCACTCTCACAGGCAAGGCTACCCAAAGAGTGGCCAAAAAGTCACATGAAGCGAGGCCAATTGAGGTCTATAAAGCGAGGTCCATGTGTGTTTTGAATCTCAATAATGCATGCCAAGTCTTTCAGAATAAAATCATGTAATATCCTGGCTGAGATTCGCAGTGTTCTGTGGAAAGCCAACCTGTGCCTAGATCTCAGGTTCCAATGGCAACTTCATGCCTGGCCTCCTAAAATCCCAACACAATTCATGGCAATACTTCTCTCAGGTCAGTTCCAGAACTCAGTCTATAAGGAGAATCACACCAGAGTTCAAGTCCAGGTGGACCCAGACAACTCTTCCAACCGTGACTCAAATGAAAACAATTAAAACCAAAATACTCCCTCATGGCCCTATTCTTCTTCCATATAGACACTAATCATAACCTCTTCCTGGAGTTTTCCATGAGTTGTGCAGCCCAAGAGAATGTCCAAAATAAGCTTCTTGCACCTCTTTTGCCTAACTTCAGGGTGGCCTGGGCACCCTTCCTGTGAATCAGGAGTGATCAAATAGGCCTGCCCTTAATACTGCTCCGCTTATCCAATTTGAGGCTCTCTGACTGTGGGGTCTAGATTCTTTATGTGAATTGGAGTCATGAGAAAAGCCAAGACAGTGTCCAAAATCAGCTCGCTTGCCCCTCATTTGCCTAAAGTCAGGGTGGCCTGGACACCGTTTCTGTGAACGAGGAGTGATCAAATAAGCCTGCCGTTAATACTTCTGTGTTTCTCCAATTTGACGCCTACTGATTTCAGGTATCAGTTCTTTATGTGATTTGGAGTTATGCGAAAACCCAAGCACCTCTGCAGGGAATTGAAGAACTCATTTGACCCAAAGAATCCCTATTCTCACTTGATGGAGTTCAGGAAATTAACAGAGGAAGGCAAGAGACTTCATCCATAATGAATGATTTTTTTTTTGCCATTATGGCTTTGGACGCACACATGGGACCATTCTTTAGATCCATCAGGTGCTGAGAATCTAAGTCATAGACACAAACATGGCCAAGAGACTAATTCAGACACATACCTTCCCAAAGCAATTAAGCAAAGAGCCACAGGTGATGACATTCATTTCCATTTGAAAACTGTTTACTTCAGGCTTCACAAAGTGGTGGATTGAGGCAAAGAACTTCCTGACATTCAGTGCAAAACAACAATAAGTAAGCAAAAGGCCCAAAGCAGGGTTTCTCCACTGAGACTTTCCTGGTCACACTGATATCTGCATTTTCTGAGATGCTCGCCATTCTCTTCAGCTATCCAGTACATGGCCATGTCACAGAGTTTGGAGGTGGTACATATTTTGGACACAAATCCATGAGCCTATTCTGGATAGTGGCCAGAATTCAGGAAGAAAACAGCAACTTAGAAAGATAGCAGGTGTTGCACATCAAAAAGACAAGCTGCACTCCATTCATATATTGGGCAGGTTGGATTATGGGAAGATTTACACTAGACAGTACACATCCATTAATGCATTCTCTTTTCCAATATCTACAACAACGGACACAGTGGGATACACAGACATAGAAACACTTGCCTTGTCAAATGACTTACTAGAAACTGTCCACTCCAAACCAAACTAACCGCCTTTCCCATCTATTCTCAGAACATGAGACAAAACAATAAACCCATACCCACTCCCACAAAGGCACCTCCTTCCCCCAATTAGGTCTGTGACTATCCAGATTGTCCTCTGACAGGTGGGCCATACTATGTTCCCCTGAAATGGTCCGTCTTCTCTAAGATCTGGTGAAATATAAGTATGAAAACAGAAATCTAGGTATGATTTGAAGCCCAGAAGGGTTTTTCCCTTGATTGGGATACTTAGCTTTGAATTATGCTCTGCAAAGTTGTCTCAGATAATTCGATATACAATGGCATAGGACCTTTTACATTGGATGATTGAATGTAGAAGAGAACATCCAATCAAAAAGGGATAGTCGGTAGGATTAGGAAGATAGTCGGTAGGTTTAGAAAGAAGAGTGATTAAAGGATTTGGACCAAAAGTTCTTTAGCAATAGGGTTTCGATTATAGAGTGAATGTAAATGTCAGCACATATGAAGTGTCAGTCACTAGGATCAACTTGGGAAAATATGTAAAAAAGCAGATATCAATAGAAACATTATGAAATCAGGCAAAGTATAAAGTGAGTGATAGGATTAGACATTTTCAACAGGGTTGAGTTTGAATATATAAATTAGGAAGAAACAAATATGTAGTCACCAATAGGATTGACAATTGACAGCATTAGGCAACCTGGACATGGATGTTTTTAGTAATCCATGTACACTTTACATTTAGGCTTTGGTACAATCATAAATGTGACCTTTACATTTTTTTGTCTAGAATATTACTTTGATTAAATGTATATGTACATCAGGTGACATGAGTATGTCTTCCACCATTTCTGCGAGCAATATATTGAAGATGTAAAATTAGAATCGGGGGTACAAAGAGGTGTACCCTGTGTCTATGAATATAGAGATAAAGCATGAATAGACCCTAATGTGAATAAATAATATAACTTTTTTCAACTTTAAAAAATGAATTGATCTAATATCTGAAAAATTAAAGGAAATCGTATATTGATATACAATCATTCATTCCAACCAGGTATATATGTAATGGAAATATTTGTGTTTTGGTTTATCATGAAGAGTGTGTGAGTTTTGCTTCAAAATGATTATGGAAATTCAAAATAATGTGTTTGGAAAGAAGTCTCATGAAAAGACCAGTCAAGAAACCCTGAAAATACATGTGTTCTGAAGCAAGAAGTGGTGAAAGTTGAAACAAATGCATATTAATTTGTGAACTTGTGGATGAAATGTATATCCTATGATGTGCAAAAACTGAAGAAATAATAATGTACCAGTGTCGAATACAAATGAATAAAGAATTACATATCATGTCCCATAGGAATCTACTTGCATTGATGTTAGACTGGGTCAGTTACTGTAGAATAATTAGGATTTGTATGCATCATTCCCTGAAGTTAGTTTTCAGTACTAGGAAACAAATATGTATTTCAGGTGGATGAATATTTCTGAGAATAATCTTGTGAAATGTTGATTAAAAATCTACATACATGAACATGAATGAATTTAGAGAGTGTATATTAGACACATATATTTCATATTTTGAAAAATCTGGAGAGTGTATACACACACACACACACAAATAAAAAACACTCACAGACATTAAAAAGTAGCAATATAAATGCTAATCGAAATTCATCAGTAAATATATATCATCCACAGATGCAAAAATGTTTATTTTACTGAACATGAGTTTATGTATAATGTTGTTCTACTAGGACGCTCCCTATAGTTTGAATTTTCAGTTCCAACAGCGTTTAGGAGGAGTGATCTCTTCTCACAATTTGTATCTGCCAAGTCAGCCACCTCACAAAGATGTACGTGTGATACCTGGTAGGATTCTATATATGCATATAAATATATAAGTGTGAATAGGCTAAAGAGAAATGGAAACATGAATTCTCATATTTGTTAACTTTAAAAACACATGGAGATCTTTTTCTATTAAACATTGACCAGATTTATAACTCCTACCTTGTATAATGCAAAATGCAAGTCCAACTATACAACATGCCTCCAATGAACTGCTTGTATTTCTATAGGTTTGTGTTATTTTTCTCTATCATATTAGGATGAGTTGTCTGAGTCTAGTAGGTATGGGTTAGTGTCAGGGATTCAGTATTTCAAAAGGAAACCTGGAAATTGAATCCAATTTGTATGCAAATATATGCTGCACAAATATCCTCCCACTCTCATCCAGAACAATGCCTTGAAATTACCTTCACCCCAAGTAAGACACAGTTAGAGGAGAATAGATAGAAAATCAGTGAATACATATCTGGAATGGAAAATGCTCAGGAGTTCACAACCTTGGAGGTTGTAGAGGAGTTTCCAAAAGTAAGGGACAGGGTAAACACTCCACAAACATGGAGCTCTGCTGGCCTAAAAACTTTTAGAGCAACTGCCTCTGAGTTTGGGAACGTGAAAATTATGTTGTTTTCAGGAGAATTGGCTTCCTTTGTAGTGAGACCATCAAAGCTGGGTCTGCCTCTATGTGACGTGGAGGACATGGTATCTTATTTTCCAATGAACATGAGGTAGCAGTGTTGATTTTCTTCTTTTTAGGTAAACTGTGGCCTCTGGGGACTAAGTGTCTCCCCGTTGGACTGTGAAGCCATTTGGTCCTCCTCCACTTTTTGTGGGGTTTTTGCTGCTGAACTGGGAGTTTGGTATTTGCTTCATGAAATTCAAGGAGTTCAACTGAGACACAGTGCTGGAGGGAGTTCTGCCATGTGCGGTGGTTAAGAGTCTGCAGAAGAACGCACCAACCACGCTTCTATCCCTCAAAGCTTGCCACATTGCATCCTTGTCCATAGCAACCTGATTCTGAACATTGCCCTGAATCCTCTTCATATAACAAGATGCCTTTAATTACAAGGGTCTGCTGGCTGCTTCATGTAATCCACAAGCCATTTGGAAGCCAATGGAAGATCCACATTGCTCCAACAGAGATGTTTTATCACACTCCTGCCCACCAGAGCTCTAGGCCCACTTCTCACCAGGCTGCAACTTTCTGGCACCTCTGTTCTACACCATTTTCATAAAACCCAGTCAAGCAAGGCACTGTCTGGTACATCCATGATCAGCAACAGGACATCCAAAGGTTCTCCAGTGCCACCTGGTCATGGGAATTTCAAAAATTTCATGGTATTTATTTAGACATTTTTCAAGGATGAAGTTGGAGGCACTGTGGGTTTCAATTCATTCAGGAACCAGTAAATGGTGAGCAAGATTATTTCAATGAAAGCTCTGGAGAACCCTCACAGGCAAGGCTTCCCAAAGAATGGCCAAAAGGTCACATTAAGCCAGGCCCATTGATGTCTACAATATGAGGTCCATGTGTGTTTTCACTCTCAACTATGGCTGCCAAGTCTTTCGAATGAAATCATGTGATATCTTGGCTGAAATTCCCAGAGCTCTGTGGAAAGCCACTCTGGGGCTAGATCTCAGTTTCCAAGGGTGACTCTCATACATGGCCTCTTAAATCACAACACAATACATGGCAATACTTCTCTGAGATCAGTTCCTGAACTCAGTCTATAAGGTTAATCACACCAGAGTTCAAGCCCAGGTAGACCTTGTTATGTCTTCCAACTGTCACACAAATATCCACAATTAAATCCAAAACACTTCCACATGGCACTCATCTTCTTCCATTTACACGATCATCATAACCTCTGGCTGGAGGTTTCCATGAGGGGTGCAGCCCAAGACAGTGTCCAATATAACCTCCCTTGTCCCTCTTTTGCCTAAAATCAGGGTGGCCAGGACATCCTTCCAGTGAACCAAGAGTGATCAAATAGGCCTGCCATTAATATGGCACTGCTTCTCCAATTTGAGGCCTACTGACTGTGTGTTTTAGATTCTTTATGTGAATTGGAGTCTCGAGAAAAACCAAGCACTTATGGGCTAGCCTCTGCAGGGTTTTGAGGAACACATTTGAACCAAATGATCACTGTTCTCACATGATGGAGAACAGGACACTTACAGAGGAATGCGAGAGACTTCATCCACACTGACTGCTCTTTTGTCCATTTTCGTTTTGGATGCACACATGGGATCCTTCTTTAGATCCATCAGGTGCTGAGAATCTAAGCCACAGTCTCACACAGGGCCAAAAGACTGATTCAGACACATCCCTTTCCAAAGCAATTAAGCAAAGAGCCACAGGTGATGCCCTTTCATTTCCATTTGAAAACTGTTTCTTTAGGCTCTACAATGGTGTGGCCTGAGGCAAAGGCCTTCCTGACATTCAGGGCAACAGAACAATTGATGAGGAAAAGGCCCAAAGCAGGGTTTCTTCACTTAGAATTTCCTGGTCAAACTGATATCTGAGTTTTCTGAGATGCTCCCATTTCTTTCAGCTATCCAGTACATGGCCATGTCACAGAGCTTGGAGGTGGTACATATTTTGGACACAAAACCATGAGCCTATTCTGGAGAGTGGCCAGAATTCAGGAAGAAAACCGGAACTTAGGAAGATTGTTGGAGTTGTCCACCCATAAGTCAAGCCGCAGTCCATTCATAAATTGGGCAGAATTCAGGAAGAAAACAGGAACTTAGGAAGATTGTTGGAGTTGTCCACCCATAAGTCAAGCCGCAGTCCATTCATAAATTGGGCAAGTTGAGTCTAGACAGGAGACATCCAATGATTCATTCTCTTTTCTAATATCTAAAACCACGGACACAGTGGGATACACAGACAAAGAAACACTGGCTTTGTCAAACGACTTACCAGAAACAGTTCACTCCAAACCTGCTGGGAGCCATCAGCCAAGTAGGTATGACAATCTCCTTGCCAGCTTACTTCCATGCTGTCTGTGGAAGGACTTCTGAAAGGTGACCTTGCTCAAGGACCAGGGCAGGATCCGTGTTTAGGGTGTTCCCCCTTTAGAATAGGGCGGTTTAGCATAATAGGAGATTAGGGTGTTCCCCCTTTAGAATAGGGAAGTTTAGCATAATAGGAGAGTAGGGTGTTCCCCCTTTAGAATAGGGCGTATCCTGCTGCTGAGTTCCTCTTGAGTGCTTAGGGTCAGACAGTATATTTTGGGAGACAGAAGCCCATGCGGGTGGATTTAGGCAGGAGTGGATTTGGGAGAAGTGGATTTGGGCAGAGAACGTGGATTCCCCCAGAGCGTGTTTGTAGACGGCCGGTGTGAGTTCGGGAATAAAGAATTGCTGTTTGAATCTACAAGCTGTGTGGAGACTCGTGATTTGTGCCCAGCAAAAGACTGCGGCACAAACCAAACAAACCGCCTTTCCTACCTATTCTCAGAACATGAGACAAAATCTCAAACCCACACCCACACACACAAAGGAAGCTCCTTCCCCCAAGTAGGTCTGTGACTATTGGGAGTGTCCTCTGACTGGTGGGCCAAACTATGTTCTGATGAAATCGCCTGTCCTGTGTCACATATGGTCTCCTTGGCCAAATCTGTGAAGTTGTCACTAGCCAGCGGTGAGCCACTACCTGCTTTCTCAGGAAAGGCCCCTCTTTAGAGATTTCCTGACATTTGTTCATCCTCACCTCAGTAGGTACCAAGAAAGACTGACTCTGTCCTTGGTAAATCCAAAAAATACGACCACTGGGACTGGGACTGAGACTGGCTCTGGGTGCCTGGCTTCCCGGATTCCAAGTTCAGAGAGTTCCATCACCAAGGAAGTGAGGTGAGATTACTTCCTTCAGGAATTCTTTGAGGTCATTGCCTTGGCAACCACTTTGTCCTAACTGTTGCTTACAATACTCCTATGAGATGGAGGCTGCCCTTTCTTCCTGTGACACTTTTACAAGTTAGAATGGTATATCAACCATAGGGACCCCGGAATAGCTCTCCACACATGCCTGGTTTGGTCTATCTTCTCTACATTAACAAGAGAGAGGCTTATTCAGACACAACCCTTCAGCCTGGGAAGGTTGTTTGCGATGGAAGATGACATTTGCTCTCTCAGGTCCTTCATAGCTGCCTACATCTTCTCCAGGGATCAAGTCTGCATGGACATTTGAGGTTCTCAGCAGGAGGAAGATACCCTACATTCCTGTATTATAAGACGAACTCTGTCCCTGCTCTTCTGCAAAGTTAGATTAAGGTAAGAGTGTATGGTTAGGGTTAATAACATGTTCGATTTGGGTTACGAATCATTGCGAAGGATGATTAATAGTATTGGGAACCTGCGATATTTATAAGATTATAGAGGTGAAATATAAGTATGGAAACAGAAATCTAGGTAAGATTTGAAGCCCAGAAGGGCATTAGGCCCTTGATTGGGATACTTAGCTTATAATTACGTTCTGCACAGATGTCTCAGATAAATCGATAATCAATGGCATAGGACCTTACACCTTGGATGATTGATTTTAGAAGAGAACATCCACTCAAATTGAGATAGTCGGTGGGATTAGGAAGGTAGTCAGTATCTTTAGGAAATAGAGTGAGTATAGGATTTGGGGCAAAAGTTCTGTAGCAATAGGGTTTTTGTTATAGAGTGAATGTAAATTTCAGCACATGTGAAGAGTCAGTCACATGATGAACTGGGGAAAATATGTAAAAAGGAAAATATCAATACAGACATTATGAAATGAGGCAATTATACAGTGAGTGATAGGATTAGACATTTTCAATAGGGTTGAGATTGAATACATAATCTTAGGAAGAAACAAATATGTCGTCACCAATAGGAATGACATTTGAAAGCATTAGGCAACCTGGACATTTATCGTTTTAGTAATCCATGTTCACTTTCCATTTAGGATTTGGTACAATCATAAGTGTGATCTTTGCATTTTGTGCCCAGAAAAATATTGTGATCAAATGTGTATGTAGATCATATGACATGAGTATTTCTTCCACCATTACTGGGAGCAATATTTGAAGACATATAAATTAGTATTGGGGGTACAAAGTGGTGTACCCTGTGTCTTTGAATATAGAGATAATGCATGAATAGACCATACTGTGAATAAATATTATAACTGGTTCCACTTTAAATAATGGATTGAATTGATATCTGAAAATATATAGGAAATCATATATTGACATACAATCATTCACTCCAACCAGTTATATATCTAATGGTTATCTTAGGGTTATTGTTTATCATGAAGTGTGTGTGAGTTTTGTTTCAAAAGTGATCATGGAAATCGAAAATAATATGTTTGGAAAAAAGTCTCATAAAAAGACCAATCAAGAAATATGGAGGAATTCATGTGTTCTGAAGCAGGAAGTGATTGAAAGTGAAACAAGTGCCTATAAATTTTCTAAATTGTGAATGAAATATATATCCTGTTATGTGCATAAACTGATGAAATAGTAATGTACCAGTGTTGAATAAAAGTGAACGTCAAAATACACATCATGTCCAATAGGAATCTACTTGCATTGATGTTAAACTGGGTCAGTTACTGTAGAAATATTAGAATTGCATGCATTATTCACCAAAGAGAGTTTTTTTTTATTTTTATTTATGGTTGTTCAAAACATTACATAGTTCTTGATATATCATATTTTACACTTTGATTCAAGTGGGTTATGAACTCCCATTTTTACCCTGTATACAGATTGCAGAATCACATCAGTTACACATCCACTGATTCACATATTGCCATACTAGTGTCTGTTGTATTCTGCTGCCTTTCGTATCCTCTACTATTCCCCCTGGCCTCCCCGCCCCTCCCCACTTCTCTCTCTACTCCCTCTACTGTAATAAATTTCTCCCCCTTGTATTATTTTTCCCTTTCCCCTCAATTCCTCTTGTATGTAATTTTGTATAACCCAGAGGGTCTCCTTCCAATTCCTTGCAATTTCCCTTCTCCCTCCCTTCCTCCTCTCATCCCTGTTTAATGTTAATCATCTTGTCATGCTCTTCATCCCTATCTGTTCTTAGTTACTCTCCTTATATCAAAGATGACATTTGGCATTTGTTTTATAGGAATTGTGTAGCTTCACTTAGCATAATCTAGTCTAATGCAATCCATTTCCCTGCAAATTCTATGATTTTTTTATTTTTCAATGCAAAGTAATAATCCATTGTGTATAAATGCCACATTTCTTTTATCCATTTTTCTATTGAAGGGCATCTAAGTTGGTTCCACAGTCTTGCTGTTGTGAATTGTGCTGCTATGAACATCGATGTAGCAGTGTCCCTGTAGCATGCTCTTTTTAGGTCTTTAGTGAATAGACCAAGAAGGGCAATAGCTGGGTCAAATGGTGGTTCCATTCCAAGCTTTCCAAGAAATCTCCATACTGCTTTCCAAATTGGCTGCACCAATTTGCAGTCCCACCAGCAATGTACAAGTGTACCTCTTTTCCCACATCCTTGCCAGCACTTCTTGTTGTTTGACTTCATAATGGCTGCTAATCTTACTGGAGTGAGATGGTATCTTAGGGTGGTTTTGATTTGCATTTCTCTGACTGCTGGAGATGGTGAGCATTTTTTCATGTACTTGTTGATTGATTGTATGTCCTCATCTGAGAAGTGTCTGTTGAGGTCCTTGGCCCATTTGTTGATTGGGTTATTTGTTATCTTATTGTCTAATTTTTTGAGTTCTTTGTATACTCTGGATATTAGGACTCTATCTGAAGTGTGAGTAGTAAAGATTTCTTTCCAGTATGTAGGCTCCCTATTTACCTCTTATTGTTTCTTTTGCTGAGAAAAAACTTTTTTAGTTGAGTAAGTCCCATTTGTTGATTCTAGTTATTAACTCTTGTACTATAGGTGTCCTATTGAGGAATTTGGAGCCCAACCCCACAGTATGTACATCGTAACCAAATTTTTCTTCTATCAGACAGTGTGTCTCTGATTTGATATCAAGGTCCTTGATTCATTTTGAGTTAACTTTTGTGCATGGTGAGAAAAAGGGATTCAGTTTCATTTTGTTATATATGGATATTCAGTTTTACCAACACCATTTGTTGAAGATGCTATCCTTCCTCCATTGCATGCTTTTAGCTCCTTTATCAAATATAAGATAGTTGTAGTTTTGTTGATTGGTTTCTGTGTCCTCTATTCTGTACCATTGGTCCACCTGCCTGTTTTGGTACCAGTACCATGCTATTTTTGTTACTATTGCTCTGTAGTATAGTTTGAAGTCTGGTATCGCTATACCGCCTGATTCACACTTCCTGCTTAGCATTGTTTTGCAATTCTGGGTCTTTTATTTTTTCATATGAATTTCATGATTGCTTTCTCTATTTCTACAAGAAATGCCTTTGGGATTTTGATTGGCATTGGATTAAACCTATAGAGAACTTTTGGTAATATCGCCATTTTGATGATGTTAGTTCTGCCTATCCATGAACAGGGTATATTTTTACATCTTCTAAGATCTTCTATTTCTCTCTTTAGGGTTCTGTAGTTTTCATTGTATAAGACTGTCACCTCTTTTGTTAGGTTGATTCCCATTTTTTTTTTTTAGGATATTGTGAATGGAGTGGTTGTCCTCATTTCCATTTCAGAGGATTTGTCACTGATATACAGGAATGCCTTTGATTTATGCGTGTTGATTTTATATCCTGCCACTTTGCTGAATTCATTTATTAGCTCTATTAGTTTCTTTGTAGAACCTTTTGGGTCTGCTAGGTATAGAATCATGTCATCTGCAATAGTGATAATTTAAGTTATTCTTTTCCTATTTATATGCCTTTAATTTCTTTCATCTGTCTAATTGCTCTGGCCAGTCTTTTGATAACTATATTGAACAAAAGTGGTGAGAGCAGGCATCCCTGTCTTGTTCCAGATTTTAGAGGGAATGTCTTCAATTTTTCTCCATTCAGAATGACGCTAGCCTGCGGTTTAGCATAGATTGTTTTTACAATATTGAGGAATGTTCCTGTTATTCCTAGTTTTTCGAGAGTTTTGAACATAAAGGGATGCTGTACTTTGTCGAATGCTTTTTCTGCATCTATCTAGATGATAATATGGTTTTTATTTTTAAGTCTATTGATGTGGTGAATAACACTTATTGATTTTCGTGTATTGAACCCTCCTTGCATCCCAGGGATGAACCCTACTTGATCATGGTGCACATTTTTTTGATATGTTTTTGTATCTGATTTGCCAGAATTTAATTTAAGATTTTTGCATTTAGGTTCATTAGAGATATCGGTCTTTAGTCTTCTTTCTTTGAAGTGTCTATCTGGTGTAGGAATCAGGGTGATATTGGCCTCGTAGAATGAATTTGGAAGATCTCCCTCTTTTTCAATTTTCTGAAATAGCCTGAGTAATTTGTCTGCAACACAAAGGTGAATGGCATCCTGAAATTACCTGTTCTATAGCTGAATGAGCTTCGATCAGTCAAAAACAGGGATGGTGACATCAGCTCTCCAAGATAGTGGCCGCTGGCTTCCTCTGTGGTCTGACCGGTGTGGAGAACCGAATTGGACCGCATCCTTACCCATCTCAAACAAAGAATTCAGCACTTAGCACAGTGATTGCATACCTGGCAGGAGCCCACAGAATCCACACCGCTGTATATTTGCATTGCTATCTCTTCGTTTCCCAGTGCGCGCCGCAGACTCTAGCCACAGACCGATTTCCTGAATAAGCAGCATGACGCTCCATGCGGACAAATCACTCGTGTTTGAGCTCGCGTAGCTGATCCTCGTGAGATGGAAATATGTCCACTAGGTTTTGGAGCACCCCAATTTTGCTGGAAATTTCTAACAAGATATATTTTAGCCGTTATAACTCGTCATTCTCCCGCACAGTGACGCGGTACATGGGGGTGATGCACTCCCTTCACCACCATCATATGATCCCCCGAAGTTAGTTTTCAGTACTAAGAAACAAATATGTATTTCAGGTGGATGAATATTTCTGAGAATATTCTTGTGAAAACATGATTATAAATGCACATACATGAATATGAATGAATTTAGGGAGTGTATAATAAGAAAAATATACTTCATATTTTGAAAAATCTGGAGAGTGAATATATATATATATATATATATATATATATATATATATATACACTCACAGACATTAAAAAGTAGCATTATGTATGCCAATCGAAATTCACATGAAATAATATATCATCCACAGATCCAAAAATATTCATTTTAATGAATATGGATTTATGTTGTTCAACTAAGAAGCTCACTCATATGTTGTATTTTCAGTTCCAACAGCGTTTAGTAGGAGTGATCTCTTCTCACAATTTGCAGCTGCCAAGCCAGCCACCTCACAAAATGTACGAGTGATACCAGGTAGAATTCTAAATGTGCATATGAAAATACATGTGATGAATAGGCTACAGAGAAAGGGAGACAGTTATTCACATATTTGTTAACTTTTAAAACACATGGAGAACTATTTCAATTAAAATTCGCTAGATTTATAACACCTACCATTTATCATACGAAAGGCAAGTCCAACTATACACCATGCCTCCTGTGAACCTCTTGTATTTCTATTCTGTTTGGGTTATTTTTCTCCACCATATTAGGATTAGAAGTCAAAGTCTAGTAGGGTATGTGTTAGTGTCAGGGATTCAGTATTTTGAATGGAAAATTGGAAAATATATCCAATGTGTATGCAAATATGTGCTACACAAAAAATTCCCACTCTCATTCAGCACAATGCCTTGACATTACCTTCGCCCCACATAAGACACAATTAGAGGAGAAGAGTTAGAAAATCTGTGAATACATATGTGGAATGAAAAATGCTCAGGAGTTCACAAATTTGCAGGTGGTAGAGGAGTTTCCAAAAGTAAGGGACAGGGTAAAAACTCCACAAACATGAAGTTCTGCCAGCCTAACATCTGGAGAAACTGCCTCTGAGGTTGGGCAATGAAATATATGCTGTTGTCAGGAGCATTAGTTTCATTTGTTGTGAGACCATCATAGCTGAGTCTTCATCTATGTGATCTGGATGACATGGATTCTTATTTTCCAATGAACATGAGGCAGCAGTGCTGAATTTTCTATTTGTAGGTAACCTGTGGCCACTGGGGTCTAAATGTCTCCCCTTGTGGACTGTAATTCCATTTGGTCATCCTCCACTATTCGTGGTATTTCTTGCTGCTGCACTGGGAGTTTGGTATTTGCTTCATGAAATACAAGGAGTTCAACTGGGACACAGTGCTGAAGTGAGTTCTGTCAAGTGTGGTGGGTCAGGTTCGTCAGGAGAATGCACCAACCAGGCTTCTATCCCACATAGCTTGCCCCATTTTCCATAGCAACCTGATTCTGAACATTGCCCTAAAACCTCTCCATATAACAATATGCTTTTACATATAAGGGTCTACTGGCTGCAAAATGTCAGTCACAATCCATTTGGAAGCCAATGGCAGATTCACATGCCCCCACCACAGATGTTTTATTACACACCTGCCATCCACTACTCTAGTACAACTACTCAGCAGGATCCAACTTACTGGCATCTCTGTTAAACACCATTTTCATAAAACCCAGTCAATCAAGGCACTGTCTTGTATACTCATGATCAGCAACAGGACATTCAAATGTTCTCCAGAGCTACCCGGTGATGGGAATTTCAAAAATTTCATGGTATTGATCTAGCCAATTTTCAAGGATGAAGTTGGAGGCACTGTGGATTTCAATTCACTCAGAAACCATTAAATGGTGAGGAAGCTCATTTCAATGAAAACTCTGGAGAATTCTTACAGGCAAGGCTTCCAAAAGTGCCCAAAAGTCAGATTAAGCCAGGCCCATTGAGGTCTACAATGTATGTTCCATGTGTGTTTTGACTCTCAAATATGGCTGCCAAGTCTTTAAGAATAATATCATGTGATATCCTGGCTGAGATTCCCTGTGCTCTGTGGAAAGTCACCTTGGGCCTAGATGTCACTTTCCAAGGACAACTCTCATGCATGGCCATCTAAAATTCCAACACAATTCCTGGCAATAATTCTCTGAGATCAGTAAAAGAACTCAGTCTCTAAGGGGAATCACACCAGAGTGCAAGCCTAGGTGGACCCAGTGATCTCTTCCAACCGCCAGACATATGTCCACAATTAAAACCAAACACTCTCACATGGCCCTCATCTTCTTCCATATAGACACTCATCACATCCTCTGGCTGGAGGTTTCCATAAGGGACGCAGCCCACGACAGTGTCTAAAATAAGCTCCCTGCCCCTCATTTGCCTAAAGTCAGGGTGGCCTGGACTCTCTTCCTGTGAACCAGTAGTGATCAAATAGGCCTGCCTTTAATATTGCTTGGCTTCTCCAACTTGAGGCCTTCTAGCTTTGGGGTTTAGATTCTTTAAGTGAATTGGAGTCATAAAAATCAAGCACCTATGGCCTAGCCTCTGCAGGGCTTTGAAGAACTCATTTGACCCAAAGGATCCCTATTCTCACTTGATGAATATCAGGAACCTACCAGAGGAAGGCAAGAGAGTTCATCAACAATATCTGATCTTTTTGCCATTTTGGTTTTGGATGCACGCATGGGATCTATCTTTAGATCCATCAGGTGCTGAGAATCTAAGCCACAGCCTCACACAGGGCCAACAGGCTGATTCAGACATATCCCAATCCTAAGCAATTAAGCAAAGAGCCACAGGTGATGCCCTTTCATTTCCATTTGAAAACTCTTTTCTTCAGGCTTCACAAAGTGGTGGCTTGAGGCAAAAAACTTCCTGACATTCAACAGAACAATAGGTAAGCAGAAGGACCAAAGCAGGGTTTCTCCACTGAGACTTTCCTGGTCAACAGATATCTGAGATTTCTGAGATGCTAGCCATTTCCTTCAGCTTCCAGTACATAACAATGTCACAGATCTTGGAGGCGGTACAAATCTTGGACACAAAACCATGATACTATTCTGGAGAGTCGCCAGAATTGAGAGAGAAAACAGGAAATTAGGAAGCTTGTAGGTGTTGCCCATCCATAAGGCAAGCCAGAGTCCACTCATGAATTGGGCAGGATGAATTCTGGGAAGCTTTCTACTAGACAGAACACATCCATTGATGCATTGTCTTTTCTAATGTCTACAACAATGGACTCAGTGGGATACACACACACATAGGAACACTCGCCTTGTCAAAGGACTTAATACAAATATTCCACTCCATACCAAACAAACCGCCTTTCCTACCTATCCTCAGAACATGAGACAAAACCAAAAACTCACACCCACACCGACAAAGGCACCTCCTTCCCCCTAGTAGGTCTGTGACTCCCCGGAGTATCCTCTGACTAGTGAGCCATACTATGTTCCTCCAAAATGACCTCTCCTGTCTCAGATCATGTCTGCTTGGTCAACTCTGTGAAGTTCTCAAGAGCCAGCGGTGAGGCACTACCTGCCTTCTCAGGAAAAGCCCCTCTTCAGAGGTTTCCTGGCATTTGGCCTTCCTCACATCTGTAGGTACCAAGAAAGACTGACTCTGTCCTTGGTAAATCCAAACATGTCAGACCACTGGGACTAGGACAGAGACTGTCTCTGGGTGCCTGGATTCCTGGATTTCAAGTTCAGAGAGTTCCATCACCAAGGAAGTGAGGTGAGATCACTTCCTTCAGGATCTGAATTATGTCACTGCCTTGGCAACCACTTTGTCCTAACAGTTGCTTCCAAAATACTATGAGGTGGAGGCTGCCCTGATTTTCATGGGACACTTTCTCTAGTTAGAATGTTATATCAACCGTAAGCACCCGGGAACAGCTTCCACACAGGACTGGTTTGGTCCATGTTCTATACATTAAGAAGAGAGAGATTGATTCAGACACAACCCTTCATCCTGACCAGGATGATTGCCATGGAAGATGACTTTTGCTTTCTGAGGTAATTCATAGCTGCCTTCATCTTCACCAGGGATCACTTCTGCATGAACATTTGAGTTTCTCAGCAGGTGAACATCCCCTAGATTCCTGTAGTTTAATACACACACTGTTCCTGCTCTCCTGCAAAGTTAGTGTATGGTTAGGGTTAATAATATGTTCGATTTGGGTTAGGAATCATTCTGCAGGATGAATAATGAGATTGCTAACCTGCGATATTTATAAGAATATATAGGTGAAATATATGTATGAAAACGGGAATCTAAGAAGGATTTGAAGCCCAGAAGGGCATTGAGCCCTTGATTTGGATACTTAGTGTTGAATTATGTTCTGTACAATTGTCTCAGTTAAATCGAAATACAGTGGCATAGGACCTTGTACCTTGGATGATTGAATGTAGAAGAGAACATCCAGTCAAAAAGGAATAGTCAGTAGGATTAGGAAGATAGTCAGTAGGTTTAGGAAGAAGAGTGAGTATATGATTTGGAATAAAAAGCTTCTTTAGCAATAGGGTTTCATTGGGAGAGTGAATGTAAATGTCAGCACATGTGAAGAGTTAGTCACAATGATGAACTGGGGAAAATGTGTAGGAAAGCAGGTGTCAATAGAGACATTACGAAATCAGGCAAAGTATAAAGTGAGTCATAGGATTAGACATTTTCAACAGGGTTGAGTTTGAATACATAATCATAGGAAAAAACAAATATGTCGTCACGAATGGGAATGACATTTGAGAGCATTAGGCAACCTGGACATGGATGTTATTAGTTATCCACGTTCACTTTCCTTTTAGACTTTTGTACAATCATAAGTGTTACATTTTTATGTTTTTTTTTTGTTCAGAATATTACTGTGATAAAATGTATATGTAGATCAGGTGACATGAGTATTTCTTTCACCATTTTTGGGGGCAATATTTTGAAGACGTATACATTAGTATTAGGGGTACAAAGAGGTGTACCCTGTGTCTATTAATATAGAGATAATGCATGAATAGACCATACTATGAATAAATAACGAAACTGATTCCACTTTAAATAATGGATTGAATTGATATGTGAAAATATATAAGAAATCTTATATTGATATACAATCATTCATTCCAACCAGTTATATATCTAATGGTAATATTAGGATTATGGTTTATGAAGAATGGTGTTTGAGTTTTGCTTTATACGTGATGATGTTAAACAAACATAATGTGTTTGGAAAGAAGTCTCATGAAAAGACCAGTCAAGAAACATGGAGGGATACATGTGTTCTGAATCAGGAAGTGATTGATCGTGAAACAAATGCCTATAAATTTTCTAATTTGTGACAGAAATATATATCCCATGATTTGCATAAACTGAAGACATAGTAACCTACAAGTGTTGAATAAAAATGAAAGTCAAAATACACATCATGTCCCCTAGAAATCAACTTGCATTGATTTTAAACTAGCTAAGTAACTGTAGAAATATTAGGGTTTGTATGCACCATTCACTGAATTTAGTTTTCAGTACTAGGAAACAATATGTATTTCAGGTGGATGATTATTTCTGAAAATAATCTTGTGGAAAGTTGATTATAAATCCACAGATATGAATATGAATGAATTTAGGGAGTGCATAATAAGACACATATATTTCATATTTTGAAAAATCTAAAGAGTATATATATATATATATATATATATATATATATATATATATATATATACACATATACATATATATATACACACACACGCAAAAGCACAGATATTAAAAAGTAGCAATACAGGAGATCCATTATGAAGGCAGGCATGGAGAAATCAAGTCTCTGATCTCTTCAGCTGCGCGGGCATAGGGAGTCGTAAACTGTCTAAATGCTGTTTGCTCAGAATCACTAGGCAATATTGACCTGTTGTGAATCTGGGGTGAACAGTCTGGGCCCCTCAGAACACACACAAAGCCCGGATTGGCTGCATTCAAGCTTAGATTCGTCTGGTTTTTGTGACTCAGCACTAACATTCCCGCTGAAATAACTGGTCGGGCTTTCTGAATTGAGAGTTAAAAGCCAACTGAGCCTTCATAGGCAGTGGCCACAGGATTGAAATGGGGCTTGGGAGAGATAGTCAGGACCCACCTGTTGCATTGGTCACCCAGCAAAGGGAACGAACGGTCACCATTTGAATGGGATACCACCATGGCAGAGTACTGACGTCACAGGCAGAGGAGATAACTTCATTGAAACCAGCGCGACAAGTGTGTAATCCCATTGCCATATCTCTCAACAACGCAGGGAAACCTCAAGGGCCCTTCCCACCTCTGCCGTAATGGCCCCTCCCAGCTCTCCAAGGAGCGCGATACCCAGACCTAGGGAATCAAGATTGGCTCGGGACTCGCGGTGTGGAATTCCCTGCTACCGCTCCCACCAGTGCTGACAATTGAGGTCTCTTACACCACCTACCGGGGCCATGGCTCCTGAAGGGCAAGCAAATTCGCTGGAGGTTCTCAGCCCCAAGCTCTACAAACTTATTGTCTGAGGAAGGCAAACAAGGAGAGTGTGCCCAGGCGTTCATGGAAACAGGGCTACCAGGAGCAGAGGCCTGGTTTGTAACCAGTATTGTGGTGAGCATCACAGGTGAGTGGGGCCTGGCTTGAGGAAGCACAAGAGAAAGCCCTAGGCACTCAGAATTGGAGACCCGCCCAGTCTGGGAGGAAGAGCTGCTGCACAGTGATTGGTTCTCACTTTTTGAGAGGAGAAGCTTGGCCCAGTGCGCACAGCTCCACCTACTGGAAGAGAAGTTATTTGAACTCTAGGACTGCATGTATTATTATTATTTTTTTATTTGTTTTTTTTTCTTTCATTTTCATTTTTGTTATTGTTGTTCTTTAACTTTTTTAAATGTTTTTATTTTTTAATTTTTTTTATTTTATTATTATTATTATTATTTTAAATTTTAATTTTCAATTTTTTAATCATCATCATTACTTAAAACTTTCTTTCTTTATTTTCTATTTTTTTCTTTTGTCTTTTCATTTCTTTTCATTTTTCTTATTCCCCCTTCCTTGAATTCTACCTGCCTACTCTCATTCTCTTTAGTGACTTCTCCCTTCCCTTCTAATATCTTTCCTCCCAAGCATCAAATAAATTTATAAGAGTAAGCAGTAACTCAGTAGTCAAACAGAAGAAGAAGTAACATGAGCAGCATATAAAAACAAAGAAGAAAAGGATTACGAACAATGAAGGACAGCCTAAATATTCAAGAGCACCTAGAGTCATCAGAAAAATGGTCATATAAAGAACTCAAGTAATACCTTAGACAGATGGAATGGAACCTTAAAGAGGATACGAGACAGCAAAAACAAACAGTGATAAAACGCATTGAAAATGAATTACATAAACAGATAAAATGAGAAATTAAGCATCTTTATCAGGAGATAGAGATTATTAGAAAAATCAAACAATAATTCTAGAAATCAAGGAAATGATAAACCAAATTAAAAACTCAATTGAGAGTATCACTAACAGAGTAGAGCAAGTAGAAGACAGAATGTCAGATAATGAAGACAAAATATATCATCTTGAAAAAAGTCTAGCCAACAAAGAAATGCTGTAAAAAATTATGAGAAAACATTCAAGAGATATGGGATAACATAAAAAAAAACAAACTAATGAGTCATATGGATAGCGGAAGGTACAGAGATTAAAACCAAGGGAATGAGAAACCTGGTGAATTAAAAAATTACAGAAAACTTTCCAGAAATAAAAATGGAAACGGATAAACAAATTGTAGATGCTTACAGGACACCGAGCACACAAAATCACAGTAGACCAATGCCAAGACACATTGTTATAAAGATATCCAATATACAGAACAAAGAGAAAATATTAAAAGCTACCAGAGAAAGGAGGCAGATTACAATCATTACAATCAGGGGTAAACCAAAAAGTTTAACAATGGATTTTTCATCATAGACGCTGGAAGTGAGAAGATCCTGGAACAACGTACTTCAAACACTGAAAGACAATGGATGCCAACCAAGAATTATGTATCCAGCAAAATTAAGCTTAAGATAAGACAATGAGATAAAAATATTTCATGATAAACAAAAGCTAAAAGAATTTCAGCCAGATAACCAGCATTGCAAAGCATCTTGAGCAAAACAATACACGAGGAAGAAATGAAAATCAACAACGAAAACCATCAGTGAGAAGTGCCTCAGTAATGACAGAGGGAAGGGGAAAAGCAAATCATGGAGAATCAAACTAATTAAAAAATATATATATAAAAACATGGGTGGCAGTACAAACCATATATCAATAGTAACTCTAAATGATAATGGCTTAAACTCTCGAATAAAGTGACATTGGCTTGTAACTTGAAATAAAAAAAAAAATCCAACAATATGTTGCCTCCAAGGGACACATCTGAATGGAAAAGACATACACAGGCTGAAGGTGAAAGATTGGGAAAATTTATACCATGCACACGGTCCTCGAAAGCAAGCAGGGGTGGCCATCCTCCTATCGAATAAAATCGACCTCAAGACTAATTTAATCAAAGGGATAAGGAAGGACTTTATATACTGTTAAAAGAAACCATTCACCGACAAGACATAACAATTATCAATATTCACGCAGCAAATAATGGTGCTGCGACGTTCATAAAACAATTTATCCTCAAGTTCAAGAATCAAATAGACCACAATACAATAATTATGGGTGACTTCAACTCACCTCTCTCACCATTGGACAGATCCTCCAAATAAAAGTTGAATAAAGAAACTATAGAACTCAATATCATAATCAATACCCTATACTTAACTGACATATATAGAATATATCAACCATCATCAAGTGGATATACTTTTTTCTCACCAGCACATGGATCCTTCTCAAAAATAGACCATATGGTATGCCATAGGGCAACCCTCAGTAAATATAAAGGGGTGGAGATAATACCATGAATTTTTTGTGATCATAATGGAATGAACCTGGAAACCAATGATAAAGAAGGAAGAAAAAATCATACATCACATGCAAAATGAAGAATATGTTACTGAATGATCAATGGGTTACAGAAGACATAAAGGAGGAAATCAAAAAATTCTTAGAGATAAATGAAAATACAGACACAACATATCAGATTCTATAGGACACAATGAAAAGAAGTTTTAAGAGGTAAATTCATCGCCTGGAGGTCATTCCTCAAAATAGAAAAACAAACAAACAAACAAATGAGCTCACACTTCATCTCAAAGCCCTAGAAGAAGAAGAGCAAAACAACAGAAAATGTAGCAGAAGGAAAGAAATAATTAAAATCATAGCCAAATTGAAACAAAAGAAACTATTGAAAAAATTAACAAAACTAAAAGGTGCTTCTTCAAAAAGATAAATAAGATCGACAGACCCTTAGCCATGCTAACGAAGAGAAGAAGAGAGAGAACTCAAATTACTAACATACGGGATGAAAAAGGCAATATCACAACAGATGCTACATAAATACAGAAGAAAATTAGAAATTATTTTGAAAAACTGTATTCCAATAAAATAGAAAATAGTGAAGACATCGATAAATTTCTTAAGTCATATGATTTGACCAGACTGAGTCAGGAGGAAACACACAATTTAAACTGACCAATATCAATGGATGAAGTAGAAGAAGCAATCAAAAGACTACCAACCAAGAAAAGCCCAGGAACGGATGGGTATACAGCAGAGTTTTACAAAACCTTTAAAGAAGAATTAATACCAATACTTTTCAAGTTATTCAGGAAATAGAAAAACTGGAAGCTCTGCCAAATTCATTCTATGAGGCCAACATCACCCAGATTCTGAAACCAGACAAAGACACCTCAAAGAAAGAAAACTACAGACCAATATCTCTGATGAACCTAGATGCAAAAGTCCTCATTAAAATTCTGGCGAATTGGATACAAAGGCACATCAAAAAAATTGTGCACCATGATCAACTTGAATTCATCCCTGGGATGCAAGGAGGCTTCAATATATGGAAATCAATAAATGTTATTCACAACATCAATAGACTTAAAGATAAGAACCATATGATCATCTTGATAGATGCAGAAAAACCATTCAACAAAGTAGAGCATTCCTTTATGTTCAAAACATTTTAAAAACTAGGGATAACAGGAACTTACCTCGACATTGTAAAAGATAACTATGTTAAGCCTCAGGCTAGCATCATTCTGAATGGAGAAAAATTGAAGGCATTCACTTTAAAATCTGGAACAAGGCAGAGATATCCTCTATCACCACTTCTATTCAATATAGTTCTCGAAAAACTGGCCAGAGCAATTAGAGAGATGAAAGACATTAAAAGCATAAAAATAGGAAAAGAAGAACTTAAATTATCACTATTTGTAGATGACATGATTCTATACATAGAAGACCCAAAGGGTCTACAGAAAAAACTACTAGAACTAATAAATGAATGCAGCAATGTGGCAGGATATAAAATCAACATGCATAAATCAAAGGCATTTCTGTATATCAGCGACAAAACTTCTGAAACAAAAATGAGTCAAAACACTGCATTCCCAATTTCCTCAAAATAATTAAATACTTGGGAATCAACCTAACAAAAGAGGTGAAAGATTTATATAATGCAAACTACAGAACCCTAAAAAGAGAAATAGAATAAGATCTTAGAAGATGGAAAAATATACCCTGTTCATGGATAGGCAGAACTAACATCATCAAAATTGCTATATTACCAAAAGTTCTCTATAGGTTTAATACAATGCCAATCAAAATCCCAAAGGATTTTTTTTGTAGAAATAGATAAAGCAATCATGAAATTCAAATGGAAAAATAAAAGACCCAGAATAGCAAAAGCAATTCTAAGCAGGAAGTGTGAATCAGGCAGTATAGTGATACCAAATTTCAAACTATATTACAGAGCATTCATAACAAAAACAGCATGGTACTGGTACCAAAACAGGCGGGTGGACCAATGGTACAGAATGGAGGACACAGAGACTAATCCAAAAATCTACAACTGTCTTATATTTGATAAAGGAGCTAATGGCCTGCAATGGAGGAAGGATAGCATCTTCATCAAATAGAGTTGGGTAAACTGGAAATCCATATGCAACAAAATGAAACTGAATCCCCTCCTCTCGCCATGCACAAAAGTTAACTCAATGTGGATCAAGGAGCTAGATTCAAATCAGAGTCTCTGCGTCTGATAGAATAAAAAGTTGGCTCCTATCTACATATTGTGTGGTCAGGCTCCAAATTCCTTAATAGGACACCCATAGAATAAGAGTTAATAATAAGAATCAACAAATGGGACTTACTTAAACTGATTTTTTTTTCTTAAAGAGAGAAACAATAAGAGAGGTAAATATGAAGCCTACATCATGGGAACAAATTTTTAGTCCTCACCCTTCACATGGAGCCCTAATATCCAGAGTATACAAAGTATACAAAGAACTCAGAAAATTAGACAATAAGATAACCAATAACCCAATGGGCCAAGGACCTGAACAGAAACTTCTCAGAGGAGGACATAGAATCAATTAACAAGTACATGAAAAAATGCTCTCCATTTCTAGCAGTAAGAGAAATGCAAATAAAAACCACCCTAAAATACCATCTCAATCCAGTGAGATTGGCAGCCATAAGGAAGTCAAACAACAACAAGTGCTGGCGAGGATGTGGGGAAAAGGGTACTCTTGTACATTGCTGGTGGGACTGAAAACTGGTGTGGCCAATTTGGAAAGCAGTATGGAGATTTCTGGGAAATCTGGGAATGGAAGCACCATTTGATCCAGCTATTGCCCTTCTCGGACTATTCCCTGAAGACCTTAAAAGAGCGTACTACAGGGATACTGCCACATCGATTTTCATAGCAGCACAATTCACAATTGCTACACTGTGGAACCAACCCAGATGCCCTTCAATAGATGAATGGATAAAAAAATGTGACTTTTATATACTATGGAGAATTACGCAGCACTAAAAAATGACCAAATCTTGGAATTTGCAGGGAAATGCATGGCACTGAGCAGATTATGGTTAGTGAAGCTAGCCAATCCCTAAAAAACAAATGCCAAATGTCTTGTTTGATATAATGAGAGCACCTAAGAACAGAGCAGGGAGGAAGAGCATGAAGAAAAGATTAACATTAAGCAGAAACATGAGGTGGGAGGGAAAGGGAGAGAAGAGGGAAATTGCATGGTAATGGAGAGAGACACTTATTGTTACACAAAATTACATATAAGAGGTTGTGGGAAAATAAACAAGGAGAGAAATGATTTAGAGTAGGTATGGTAGAGAGAGAAGATGGGAAGATAGGGGAGTGGGGATAGTAGAGTTAGGAAAGGTAGCAGAATACAACAGTAACTAATAGGGCATTATGTAAAAATATGGATGTGTAACTAATGTGATTCTGCAATCTGTATTTGGAGTAAAAATGGGAGTTCATAACCCACTTGAATCTAATGTATGAAATATGATATGTCAAGAGCTTTGTAATGTTTTGAGCAACCAATAAAAGAAAAAAAAAGTAGCAATATATATGCCAATAGAAATTCATCATGAAATGTATATAATCCACAGATCGAAAAATATTCATTTTACTGAACATGGATTCATGTATAATGTTTTTCAACTAGGAAGCTCACCCATAGGTTGAATTTTCAGTTCCAACAGCGTTTAGGAGGAGTGATCTCTTCTCTCAATTTGCATCTACCAATTCAGCCACCTCACAAGTGTATACGAGTGATATCAGGTAGAATTCTATATGTGCATATAAACATACATGTGCTGAATAGGCTACAGAGAAAGGGAGATAGGGATTCACATATTTGCTAATTTTGAAAACACATGTAGAACTATTTCAACAAAAAATTGACTAGACTTATAACTCCTACATTATATAATGCAAAAGGCAATTCCAACTATACACCATGCGTCCTTTGAACTGCTTGTGTTTCTTCTCTTTTTGGCTTATTTTTCACCATCATATTAGGATTATTAGTCAGAGACTAGTAGGGTATGGGTTATAGTGTCAGGGATTCAGTATTTCAAATGGAAATTGAAAAATGAATCCAATGTGTATGTAAATATGTGCTACACAAAAATCTTCCCACTCACATCCAGAACAATGCCTTGACATTACCTACGCCCCAAGTAAAACACAATTAGAGTAGAAAAGTGTGAAAATCTATGAATACAAATATGGAATGGAATATTCTCGGGAGTTCACAACCTTGGAGGTGCTAGAGGAGTTTCCAAAAGTAAAGGACAGGGTAAACACTCCACAAACAAGGAACTCTGCTGGCCTAAGAATTCTTGGGAAACGGCTTCTGAGGTTGGGCACTTGAAATATATGTTGTTGTCATGAGCTTTAGCTTACTTTGTAGTGAGACCATCAAAGCTGGGTCTGCATCTATGTGACCGAAAGACATGGTTTCTTATATTCCAATGAACATGAGGCAGCAGTGCTCAATTCTCTCTTTGTAGCTAAACTGTGTCCATTGGAAGCTAAGTGTCTCCCGGTGGGGACTGTGAAGACATTTGGTCATCCTCCACTTTTCGTGGTATTTCTTGCTTCTGCACTGGGAATTTGGTATTTGCTTCACAAAACATAAAAAGTTCATCTGGGATACAGTGCTGGAGGGAGTTCTGTCACGTGTGGTGGGTCAGGGTCTGCAGGAGAATGCACCAACCAGGCTTCTATCCCACATAGCTTGCACCAATAACCATAGCAACCTGATTCTGAATATTGCCCTGAAAACTCTCCATTTAACAAGATGCCTTTACATATAAGGGTCTGATGTCTGCACTATATCAGTCACAAAAAATTTGGAAGCCAATGGCAGATTCACATGGCCCCAACATGATGTTTTATCACACACCTGCCCACCACTGCTCTAGCCCCCCTACTCAGCAGGCTCCAAATTACTGGCTTCTCTTGTTCTACACCATTTTAATGAAACCCAGTCAAAAACAAGGCACTGTCTGGTATACACATGATCAGCAACAGGACATCAAAAGTTTCTGCAGTGCCACCTGGTGATGGGAATTTCAAAAATTTCATGGTATTTATCTAGCAATTTTTCAAGGGTGAAGTTAGAGGCACTGTGGGTTTCAATTCATTCAGGAACCATTAAGAGTTGAGAAAGTTCATTTCAATGAAAGCTCTGGAGAACTCTCACAGTCAATGCTTCTCAAACAGTTGCCAAAAGGTCTCCTAAAGCCAGGCCAATTGACATCTACAATGTGAGGTCCATGTGTGTTTTGACTCTCAAATATGGCTGCTAAGTCTTTCAGAATAAAATCATGTGATATCCTGGCTGAGATTCTCAGGCCTCTGTGGAAACCACCCTGGGCCTAGATCTCAGTTTCCAAGAGTGAGTCTCATGCGTGGCGTCCTAAAATCCCAACACAATTCATGGCAATACTTCTCTGAGGTCAGTTTCAGAACTCAGTCTCTAAGGGGAATCACACCAGAGTTCAAGCCCAGGTGGCCCCATCATCCCTTCCATCCGCCAAAAAATGACCACAATTAAAATCAAAACACTACCACAGGGCCATCATCTTCTTCCATGTAGACACTCATCATAACCTCTAGCTGGAGGTTTCTATGAGCCCAAGGTAGTGTCCGAATAAGCTCACTTGCCGCTCATTTGCCTAAAATCATGATGGCCTGGACACTCTTCCTGTGAACCAGGAATGATCAAATATTCCTGCTGTTAAAGTGTTCCACTTCTCCAATTTGAGGCCTACTTTCTGTAGGGTATAGATTCTTTATGTGATTTGGAGTCATGAGAAAACCCAAGCAAATATGGGCTAGCCTCTGCAGGGATTTCAAGAACTCATTTGACCCAAAGGATCCCTATTCTCACTTGATGGAGGTCAGGAACCTAAAACAAGAGGGCAAAAATATTCACCCACAATGACTGCTCTTTTGGCCATTTTAGTTTTGGAAACACATGGGATCTTTCTTTAGATCCATCAGGTGCTGAGAATCTAAGCCACAACCTCATACAAGGACAAGAGGCTGATTCAGACACATCCCAATCCAAATCAATTAAGCAAAGAGCCACTGGTGATGTCCATACATTTCCATATGAAAACAGTTTTCTTCAGGCTACACAAAGGGGTGGCCTGAGGCAAAGACCTTCCTGACATTCAGGGTAATAGAAATAGAAGTAAGCAAATGGCCCAAAGAAGGGTTTCTCCACTGAGACTTTACTGGTCACACTGAAATCTGAGTTTTCTTAGATGCTCCCATTCCCTTCAGCTATCCAGTACATGGCCATGTCACAGAACCTTGTGGTGTTACATATTTGGGAAACAAAACCATGAGTCTATTCTGGAGAGTGGCCAGAATTCACGAAGAAAACAGGAACTTTAGAAGATAATAGATGTTGCCCATCCATAAGGCAAGCTGCAGTCCATTCATTAATTGGGCAGTATGAATGCGGGGAAGCTTTCAACTAGAGACAACACATCCATTGATGAATTCTCTTTTCTAATATCTACAACCACGGATACAGTGGGATACACAGACTTAGAAACACTCACCATGTCAAACGACTTACTAGAAACAGTCCACTCCAAACCAAACAAACCACCTTTCCTACCTATTCTCAGAACATGAGAAAAAACCACAAACTCACACCTACAACGGCAAAGGCACTTCCTTCCCCCAAATAGGTCTTTGACTATCCGGAGTGTCTTCTGACTGGTGGGCCATATTATGTTCCCCCAAAATGGCCTGTCCTGTTTCAGATCTGGTCTCCTTGGCCAACTCTGTGAAGTTGTCAGGAGCCAACGGTGAGCCACTACCTGCTTACTCAGGAAAGGCCCCTCTTCAGAGCTCTGCTGGCATTTGGCCATCCTCACATCAGTGGGTACCAAGAAAGACTGACTATGTCTTTGGGAAAAGCAAACAAGTTAGCCCACTGGAACTGGGAGTGGGACTGGCTCTGCGTGCCTTCCTTCCTGGATCCCAGGTTCAGAGAATTCCATCACCAAGGAAGTGAAGTGAGGTCACTTCTTTCAGGAACAGAATATGCTCACTGCCTTGGTAACCACTTTGTGCTAACAGTTGCTTCCAAGGTTCTCATGAGATGGAGGCTGCCCCAACATCCTGTGACACATTCAGAAGTTAGAATGGTATATCAACCATAGGCACCAGGGAACAGCTCTCCACAGAGGCCTGGTTCAGTCCATCTTCTCTTTATTAAGAAGAGAGAGGCTGATTCAGACCATCAATTAATCCTGACCAGGTTGTTTGCCATGGAAGATGACTATTGCTCTCTCAGGTCCTACATAGCTGCCTATATCTTCTGCAAGGATCATTTCTCCATGGATCTTTGATGTTCTCAGCAGGTGGAAGATCATCTACATTCCTATATTGTAAGACCCACACTGTCCCTGCTCTTAAGTAAGTTATACTGAGGGAACAGTGTATGGTTAGGGTTAATAACTTGTTCAATTTGGGTTACAAATAATTCTGCGGGATGAATAATGGTATTGGCAAAATGCGATGTTTACAAGAGTATATATGTGAAACATAAGTATGAAAGCAGAAATCTAGGTAAGATTTGAAGCCCAGAAGGGCATTGGGGACTTGAGTGGGATACTTAGCTTTGAGTAATGTGCAGCACAGATGTCTCAGATAAATCAATATACACTGGCATCGTACCTTGTACCTTGGATATTGAATGTTGAAGAGAACATCCAGTCAAAAACCGATAGTCGGCAGGATTAGGAAGGTAGTTGGTAGGTTTAGAAAAAAGAGTGAGTATAGGATTTGGACCAAAAGTTCTTTAGCAATAGAATTTAGTGTAGAGAGTGTATGTAAATGTAAGCACATGTGAAGAGTCAGTCACAATGATGAACTGGGGAAAAATATAGGAAATCAGGTATCAATAGAGACATTAGGAAATCAAGCAAAGTATAAATTGTGTGATAGGGTTAGACATTTTCAACAGGTTTGAAGTTGAATATATAATCTTAGGAAGAAACAAATATGTAGTCAAAAATAGAATTGATATTTGAGAGCATTAGGCAACCTGGACATGGATGTTTTTAGTAATCCATGCTCACTTTCCATTTACGCTTTGGTACAATTGTAAGTGTGACCTATGCTTTTTGTGTCCAGAATATTTCTGTAATAAAATGTGTATGTAGATCAGGTGACAATCGTATTTCTTCCACCAATTCTGGGAGCAATATTTTGAAGATTTACAAATTAGTATGGGGGTACAAATAGGTGTACCCTGTTTCTATGAATATAGACATAATGCATGAATAGACCATACTGTGAATAAATAATATAACTGGATCCACTTTAAATAATGAATTGAATAAATATCTGAAAATTTATAAGAAATTTTATATTGATATGCAATCATTCATTCCAACCAGTTATATATCTAACGATCATCTTAGGGTTACGGTTTATCATGAAGGGTGTGTGAGTTTTGGTTCAAAATTGATTATGGAAATAGAAAATAATATATTTGGAAAAAAGTCTCATGAATAGACCAGTCAAGAGACATAGAGGAATACATGTGTTCTGGAGCAGGAAGTGATTGAAAGTGAAACAAATGCCTATAAATTTGCTAACTAGTGAATAAAATATATATACTATGATGTGCATAAACTGATGAAATAGTAATGTACCAGTGTGGAATAAAAATTAACGTCAAAATACACATCATGTCCCATAGGAACCTACATGCATTAATGTTAAACTGGGTCAGTTAATGTACACATATTAGGATTTGTATGCACCTTTTACTGAAGTTAGTTTTCAGTACTAGGAAACAAATATGTATTTCGGGTGGATGAATATTTCTAAGAATAATCTTGTGAAAAGTTGATTATTAATCCACATACATGAACATGAATGAATTTAGGGAGTGTATATAAGACACATATATTTCATATTTTTAAAAATATGGAGAGTATATATATATATATATATATATATATATATATATATATATATACACACACACACACACACACACAAACACAGACATTAAAAAGTAGCAATATATATGCCAATCAAAATTCATCATGAAATATATATCATAAAGATGCAAAAACATTCATTTTAGTGAACATGGGTTTATGTATAATGTTGTTCCACTGGGAAGCTCACCCATAGGTTGAATTTTCAGTTCCAACAGCGTTTAGGAGGAGTGATCACTTCTCACAGTTTGTATCTGCTAAGTCATATATCTTACAAGGATGTACGTGTGATACCTTGTAGGATTCTATTTGTGCATATAAAAATACATGTGCTGAATAGGCTCCAGAGAATGGGAGACCGTAATTCACATATTTGTTAACTTTAAAACACATCGAGAACTATTTCAATTAAATATTGAATAGATTTATAACACCTACCCTTTATCATGCAAAAGGCAAGTCCAACTCTGAACTGCAAGTATTTATGTACTGTTTGGGTTACTTTCTTCCATCATATTAGGATTTGTAGTCAGAGTCTAGTAGAATATGGGTTAGTGTCAGGGATTCAGAATTTCAAATGGAAAAAAGGAAAATTAATCTTCCAACTCTCATCCAGAACAATGCCTTGTCATTACCTTCGCCCCAAGGAAGACACAATTAGAGTAGAAGAGTTACAAAATCTGTGATTACATTTCTGGAATCGAAAATGCTCAGGAGTGCACAAACTTGGAGGTGGTATAGGAGTTTCCAAAAGTAAGGACAGGGTACACACTCCACAAACATGAAGCTCTGCTTGCCTAAAACTTTTTGAGAAACTGCCAGTGAAGTTGGGCACTGAAATATAGGTTGTTGTCAGGAGTTAAGCTTCCTTTGTAGTGAGACCCTCAAAGCTGGGTCTTCATCTATGTGACCTGGAGGACATCGTTTCCTATTTTCCAATGAACACGAGGCAGCAGTGCTCAATTCTCTCTTTGTAGGTAAACTGTGTCTCCCTGTGTGGACTGTGAAACAATTTGGTCATCCTCCACTTTTCGTGGTGTTTCTTGCTGCTGCACTTGGAGTTTGGTTCATGCTTCACAAAATACAAGGAGTTCAACTGGGAAACAGTGCTTGAGGTATTTCTGTCACGTGTGGTGGGTCAGGGTCTGCAAGAAAATTCACCAACCAGGCTTCTATCTCTCAAAGATTGCCCCCTTGTCCATAGCAACCTGATTCTGAACATTGCCCTGAAACTACGCCATATAACAAGATGCCTTTACATATAAGGGTCTGATGTCTGCACTCTGTCAGTTACAAGCCATTTGGAAGCCAATGGCAGATCCAAATGGCCCCACCATGATGTTTTATCACACACCTGTCCACCACTGCTCTAGGCCCACTACTCAGCAGGCTCCAAAATACTGGCATCTCTGTTCTAAACAATTTTCATGAAACCCTGTCAATCAAGGCACTGTCTGGTACACTCATGGTAAGCAACAGGACATCGAAAGTTTCTGCAGTTCCACCTGGTCATGGAAAATTCAAAAATTTTGTGGTATTTATCTAGCCAATTTTCAAGGATGACTTTGGATGCACAATTATTCAGGAACCATTAAATGTTGAGAAAGTTCATTTCAAAGAAAATTCTAGAGAACTCTCACAGGCAAGGCTTTCCAAAGAGTGGACAAAAGGTCACTTGAAGCCAGGACCATTGAGATCTACAATGTGAGGTCCTATGTCTTTTGACTCTCAGATATGGCTGCCAAGTCTTTCAGAATAAAATCATATGATATCCAGGCTGAGATTCCCAGTTCTTTGTGGAAAGCCACCCTGGTCCTAGATCTCAGGTTCCAAGGGCGACTCTCATGTGTGGCCTCCTAAAATCCCAACACAATTCATGGCAATTCTTCTCTGAGATCAGTTTCAGATCTCAGTCTCTAAGTGGAAACACACCAGAGTTCAAGCCCAGTTGACCCAGTCATCTCTTTCAACCGCCACACCAATGACCAGAATTAAAACCAAAACACTCCCACATGGCCCTCATTTTCTTCCATATAGACACTCATCATAACCTTGGCTGGAAGTTTTTATGAGGCACACAGCCCAAGACAAAGTCAAAATAAGTTCCCTTGCCCTTCATTTGTCTAAAGTCAGTGTTTCCTGGACAACGTTCCTGTGAACCAGGACTGATCAAAGAGGTCTGCCATTAATACTGTTCTGCTTTTCCAATTTGAGGCATACAGACTGTCGGGTATAGTTTCTTTATGTGATTTGCAGTCATGAGAAAACCCAAGCACCTATGGGCTAGCCTCTGCATGGCTTGAAGAACTCAGTTGACCCAAAGATCCCTGTTATCACTTGATGGAGATCAGGAACCTTACAGAGGAAGGCAAGAGACTTCATCAAAATGACTTCTCTTTTGGCCATTTTGGATTTGGATGCACACATGGGATCTTTCTTTAGATCCATCAGGTGCTGAGAATCTAAGCGATAATCTCACACTGCACTAAGAGGCTGATTCAGACATATCCCTTTGCAAAGCAATTAAGCCAGGAGCCACAGGTGATGCCCATTTATTTCCATTTGAAAACTGTTTTTTTCAGGCTTTGGAAATGTGTGGCTTTAGGCAAAGTCCTTCCTTTCATTCAGGGCAACAGAACAATAGGTAAGCAAAATACCAAAGCAGATTTTCTCCACTGAGACTTTCCTGGTCACACTGATATCTGAGTTTTCTGAGATATTCACCATTCTCTTCAGCTATCCAGTACATGGCCATGTCCCAGATTGTGGAGGAGATACATATCTTGAACACAAAACCATGAGCCTATGGGAGAGTGACCAGATTCAGGAAGATATCAGGAATGTAGGAAGGTAATAGGTGTTGCCCATCCATAAGGTAACCTGCAGTCCATTCATAAATTGGACAGGATGAATTCTGCAAAGAATTCTACTAGACAGGACACATCTATTGATGCATTCTCTTTTCTATTGTCTACAACCACAAATACAGTGGGATACCCAGACATAGAAACACTCACCTTCTCAAAGGACTTACTAGAAACAGTCCACTCCAAACCAAACAAACCGACTTTCCTACATTTTCTCAAAACTTGAGACAAAAATCACAAACACACAAACACACACACACACACCCACAAAGGCACCTTCTTTCCCCAAATAGGTCTGTGACTATCCGGAGCGTCCTCTGACTGGTGGGCCATACTATGTTTCCCCGAAATGGGCTGTCCTATGTCAGATCTGGTCTTCTTGGCCAAAACTGTGAAGTTATCAGGAGCCAGCGGTGAGCCACTGCCTGTTTTCTCAGGTAAAGCCCCTATTCAGAGCTTTCCTGGCATTTGTCCATCTTCAATTTAGTAGTTGCCAAGAAAGACTTACTCTATCCTTCTTAAATCCAAAAATTTGAGACCACTGGGACTTAGACTGGGACTGCTTCAGGGTGCCTGGCTTCCTGGATTCCAAGTTCAGAGTGTTCCATCAACAAGAAAGTGACATGGGTCACTTCGTCTAGAACTGAATGAGGTCACTGCCTTGGCAACCACTTTGTCCTAACAGTTGCTTCCAAGGGTCCATGAGATGGATCCTGCCCCTACTTCCTATGACACTTTCACAAGTTAGAATGGAATATCAACCATAGGCACCGGGGAACAGCTCTCCACACAAGCCTGGTTTGGTCCATCTTCTCTACATTAACAAGAGAGAGACTGCTTCAGACACACCCCTTCATCCTGACCTGTTTGTTTTTTTTTTTGTCATGAAAGATGACTTTCGCACTCTCAGGTCCATCATAGCTGCCTACATCTTCTTTAGGGATCATTTCTGCATGGACCTTTGAAGTTCTCCGGAAGTTGAAGATCTCCTACATTCCTGTATTGTAAGACCAACTCTGTCCCTGCTCTTCTGTAAAGTTAGATTGAGGGAACAGTGTTTGGTTACAGTTAATAACATGTTTGATTTGGGTTAGGATCATTCTGCTGGATGAATAATGGTATTGGGAACCTGCAATATTTATAAGATTATATAGGTGAAATATATGAATGAAAACAGAAATCTCGGTAACATTTGAAGCCCAGAAGGGCATTGGGTCCTTGATTGGGATACTTAGCTTTTAATTATGTTCTGCACAGATGTCTCAGATAAATCTATACACAATGGCATAAGATCTGATACCTTGGATGATTGAACCATTCAAAGAGGGAGAGTCGGTAGGATTAGGAAGATAGTTGGTAGGATTATAAAAAAGTGTGAGTATAGCATTTGGACAAATAGTTCTTTAGCAATAGGTTTTCAGGTAGACAGAAAATGTAAATGTCAGCATATGTGAAGAGTCAGTCACAGTGATGAACTGGGGAAAATATGTAGGAAAGCAGATATCAATAGAGACATTAGGAAATCAGGCAAAGTATAAAGTGAGTGATAGCAAAAGACATTTTCAACAGGCTTGAGATTGAATATATAATCTTAGGAAGTAACAAATATGTAGTCACCAATAGGATTGACATTTGAGAGCATTAGGCAACCTGGACATGGGTTATTTTCATAATCCATACTCACATTCCATTTAGGCTTTGGTACAATCGTAAGTGTGACTTTGCATTTTGTGGCCAGAATATTACTGTGATAAAACGTATATGTAGATCAGGTGACATGAGTATTTCTTGCACCATTTCTTGGAGTAACATTTTGAAGGGGTATAAATTAGTATTGGGGGTACATATAGGTGTACCATGTATGTATGAATATAGAGATAATGCATGAATAGACCATACTGCGAATAAATAATATAACTCGTTCCAACTTTAAATAATGGATTGAATTGATATCTGAAAATACACAGGAATCATATATTGATATACATATATTCATTCCAACCAGTAATACATCTAATGGTAATATTACGGTTGTGGTTTATCACCAAGAGTGTGTGAATTTTGCTTCAAATTTGATTATGGAAATCGAAAATAATGTGTTTGGAAAGAAATCTCATGAAATGACCACTCAAAAACAAGGAGGAATACATATGTTCTGAAGCAGGAAGTGATTGAATATGTTACAAATTTCTTTAAATTTGTGAACTTGTGGATGAAATGTATATTCTATAATGTATAAAAACTGCAGAAATAGTAATGTACCAGTGTTTAATAAAAATGAACGTCAAAATACACATCATGTTCCATAGGAATCTACTTGCATTGATGTTAAAGTGGGTCAGCTACTGTAAAAATATAAGGATTTGTTTGCACCATTCATTGAAGTAACTTTTTAGTATTAGAAAACAAATATGTATTTCAGGTGGATGAATATTTTTAAAATAATCTTATGAAAAGTTTAATATAAAACCACATACATGAACAAGAATGAATTTAGGGAGTGTATAATAGGACACATATATTTTATATTTTGAAAAATCTATAGAGTATATATATATATATATATATATATATATATATATATATATATACACACACACACACACACACACACACAAAACACACACAGAGACATTAAATAGTAGCAATATATATGCCAATTAAAATTCATTGTGAAATATATATCATCCACAGATCCAAAATATTAATTTTACTGAACATGGATTTATGTATAATGTTTTTCAACTAAGAAGCTCACTCATAGTCTGAATTTTCAGTTCCAAAAGCATTAATGAGGAGTGATCTCTTCTCACACTTTGTATCTGCCAAGTTAGCCACCTCTCAAGAATATACGTGTGATACCAGGTAGGATTCTATATGTGCATATAAAAATACATGTGCTGAATAGGCTACAGAAAAATGGAGACAGGAATTCACATATGTGTTAACTTTAAAAACACATGCAGAACTATTTCAACAAAAAATTGACAAGATTTATAACTCCTACCCTATATCATGCAAAAGGCAAACCAACTATCCACCATGCCTCCTCTGAAGTGCTAGTATTTCTATTCTGTTTGGGTTACTTTTCTCCATCATATTAGAATTAGTAGTCAGAGTCTAGTAGGGTATGGGTTAGTGTCAAAGATTCAGCATTTCGAATGGAAAATTGAACAATGAATCCAATGTGTATGTAAATATGTGCTACACAAAATTATTCCCACTCTCATCCAGAACAATGCCTTGACAATTCCTTCACCCCAAGTAAGACACAATTAGAGGAGAAGATTTAGAAAATCTGTGAATAAATTTGTGGAATGCAATATGCTCAGGAGCTCACAACCTTTGAAGTGGTAGAGTAGTTTCCAAAAGTATGGGACAGGGTAAAAACTCCACAAACATGGAGGTCTGCTGGCCTAGAGATTTCTAGAGAAACTGCCTGTGAGTTTGGGCACTTGAAAAATATGTTGTTGTCAGGAGCTTTAGCTTCCTTTCTAGGGAGACCATAAAAGCTTGGTCTGGATCTATGAGACCTGGAGGACATGGTTTCTTATTTCCCAATGTACATGAGGCAGCAGTGCTGAATTCTCTTTTTAGGTAAACTGTGGCCACTGGGGAATAAATGTGTGCCAGTGTGCACTGTGAAGCCATATGGTCATCTTCCATTTTCGTGGTGTTTCTTCCTGCTGCACTGGGTGTTTGGTATTTGCTTCACGAAATACAAAGAGTTCAACTGGGTCACAGTGCAAGAGGAAGTTCTGTCATGTATGGTTGGTCAGGTTTTGCAGGAGGATCCAAGAACTAGGATCCTATCCTACATATCTTGCCCCCTTGACCATAGCACCCTGATTCTGAACAATGTCCTGAAACCTCTCCAAATAACAACTTGCCTTTACATGGAAGGTTCTGCTGGCTGCACCATGTCAGTCACAAGGCATTTGAAACCAATGGAAGATACACATGGCCCCACCACAGATGTTTTATCACATACCTGCCCACCACTGCTCTAACCTACTACTCAACAGAGTCCAACTTACTGGCATCTCTGTTCTACACCATTTACATGAAACCCAGTCAATCAAGGCACTGTCTGGTATATTCATGATCAGCAACAGGACATCAAAAGGTTTTCCAGTGCCACCTGGTGATGGGAAATTCAAAAATTTCATGGTATTTATCTAGCCATTTTTCAAGGATGAAGTTGGAGGCACTGTGAGTTTCAATTCTTTCAGGAACCATTAAATGGTTAGGAAGCTCATTTCAATGAAATCTCTGGAGAACACTCACAGGTAAGGCTTCCCAAAGAGTGGCCAAAAGATCATATGTTGTTATGCCCATTTAGGTCTACAATGTGAGGTCCATATGAGTTTTGACTGTCAACTATGGGTGCCAAGTCTTTCAGAATAAAATTTGTGGTATCCTGGCTGAGAGGCTCAGTGCTCTGTGGAAAGCCACCCTGGGCCTAGAACTCAGTTTCCAAGGGCAATGCTCATGCCTGGCTTCCTAAAATCTCAACACTATTTATGGCAATACTTCTCTGAGGTCAGTTCCAGAACTCAGACTCTAAGGGAATCACACCAGAGTTCAAGAACATGTGGACCAAGTCATCTCTTCCAACCGCCACCCAAATGACCACAATTTAAACCAAAACACTCCAACGTGGCGCTCATCTTCTTCCATATAGACACTCACAATAACCTATGGCTGGAGTCTTCCATGAGGGGCACACCCCAAGACCGTGTACAAAATAAGCTCTCTTACACCTAATTTGCCTAAATTCAGGGTGGCCTGGACACCCTTTTGTGAACCAGGAGAGATTAAGTAGGCCTCCCGTTAATACTGCTCTGCTTCTTCAATTTGAGGCCAAATGACTGTGGGGTTTGGATTCTTTATGTGAATTGGAGTCTTGAGAAAACCCAAGCAAATATGGGCTAGCCTCTGCAGGGCTTTGAAGAACTCATTTGACCCAAAGGATCCCTAATCTGACTTGATGGAGGTCAGGAAAGTTACAGAGGAAGGCGAGAGACTTCATCCACAAGGACTGCTCTTTTGGCCATTTTGTTTTTGGATGTAAACATGGGATCTTTCTTTAGATCCATCAGGAGCTGAGAATCTAAGTCACAGCCTCACACAGGGTAAATAGGCTGATTCAGACACATCCTTTCCAAAGCAATTAAGGAAAGAGCCACAGGTAATGCCCATTCATTTCCATTTGAAAACTGTTTTCTTCAGGCTTCAAAAAGTGGTGGACTGAGGAAAAGACCTTCCTGACATTCAGGGCAACAGAAGAATAGGTAAACAAAAGGCCCCAAGCAGGGTTTCTCCACTGAGACTTTCCTGGTCACACTGATATCTGAGTTTTCTGAGATGCTCACCATTCCCTTCAGTACATGGTCATGTCACAGAGCTTCGAGGTTGTACATATCTTAAACAGAAAACCATGAACCTATTCTGGAGAGTGGCCAGAATTCAGGAATAAAACAGGAACTAAGGAAGATAGCAGGTGTTGCACATCAATAAGGCAAGCTGCAGTCCATTCATAAATAGGGCAGGATGAGTGCTGTGAAGCTTTCTACTAGACAGGACATATTCATTGATGCATTCTCTTTTCTAATGTCTACAACCACGGACACAGTGGGATACACAGACATAGAAATTCTCGCCTTGTCAAACGACTTACAAGAAACAGTTCACTCCAAACAAAACAAACTGCCTTTCATACCTATTCTCAGAACATGAGACAAAACCACAAACCCACACCCACACAACAAAGGCAGCTCCTTTCCCCAAGTAGGTCTGTGACTATCCGGAGTGTCCTCTGACTGGTGGGCCTTACTATGTTCCCTGGAAATAGCCTGTTCTGTCTCAGATCTGGTCTTTTTGGCCAACTCTGTGAAGTTGTCAGGAGCCAGCGGTGAGCCACTGCCTGCTTTCTCAGGAAAGGCCCCTCTTCATAGCTTTCCTTGCATTTGGCCATCCTTACATCAGTAGGTCCCAAGAAAGACTGAGTCTGTCCTTGGTAAATCAAAATAAGTTTGACCACTGGGACTGGGACTGGGACTGGCTCTGGGTGCCTGGCTTCCTGGATTCCAAGTTCAGAGAGTTCCATCACCAAGGAAGTTAGGTGTGGTCACTTCCTTTTGGAACTGAATGAGGTCACTGCCTTGGCAACAACTTTGTCTTAACAGTTGCTTCCAAGGTCACCATGAGAAGGATGCTGCTCCTACTTCCTGTGACACTTTCACAGGTCAGAGTGGTATGTCAACCATAGGCATGCAGGAGCAGCTCTCAACACATGCCTGCTTTGGTACACCTTCTCTACATTAAGAAGAGAGTGGCTGATTCAGACACATCCCTTCATCCTGAGCAGGTTGTTTGCCATGGAAGACTTTTGCTCTCTCAGGTCCTTCGTACTTGCCTACATCTTCTCCAGGGATCATTTCTGCGTGGACCTTTGAGGTTTTCAGCAGGTGGAAGATCCTCTATAATTCTGTATTTTAATACCAATTCTGTCCCTGCTCTTCTGTAAAATTAGATTGAGAGAACAGTGTATGGTTAGGATTAATAACAGGTTCGATTTGGTTTAGAAAGGAAACTACACGGTTGAGCAAACAGGGTCCTAACGTTAGCAATAATATGAGGATTTTTAATGGACCGGCCATGGCAGATAAAAGCGTAGTTAATCAGGTCACTATGTGAACCAAGACTCAAAGCTCCCTTTTGGGGCCTCTGTCTCTCTTTGACGCTCTTCAAGTCGTTTTCTTAATTTACTCATAGATTCTTTTACAACTCCAGTATTGTCGGCATAAAAACAACATTCTTCCCTCAATGCAAGCAAAAAGGCACCTTTCTCTCATAAAGAGGAGGTCCAACACTCGCCTGCTTTGTAAAACAACTTCAGAAAGAGAGAGGTTAAAATTCCTGTAAAGCTGTGATGTCGGTTTTTAATGTCTTTAAACTTTGGCATATTTCTGCTTCTAATTGTGTCTTTGTTGTGTCTCATGGACTAGCCCACCCCTTCAGCAACTATTATTTCTAATAGGATGGCTAAAGTGAGGGATACAGGTTCCCAGTGGAACCGGGTTGTATGCCCCCCTAGTTGATCTTTAAATGAACCTAAGTCATGATAGAGAACTCTGGAAAACATCTGCATCATTACATAATTAATCACATATATTGACCATTTTATGAAAACATAAATAATGTTAAAGTGTATAGAATTATACTGTTGTAGGGACGGACAAGGAAAGGGACCTAAGATAGCACCAAACACAGGAAAAAAGTCTTATTTGGTTGCATCCGGATTTAGAGGGCATTGCTTCTGTTGTAATCAATTAATCCCCTGAAGCCCAAGTTTCGGTAGTTTTAGAATTTGTACCCAACATGTAAGGGAAGTGGCTCAGAAGTTCACAGTCTGTAGAAATTCACAGAAATCAGTTTTTGTTTTTGTTTTTGTTCCTCTGTTCTGGGCAAGTTAACTTTTCAAAGACACCTTGGAAAGGGAGAGATTTTTGTCTCTTTTTTTCTCCCTGCCAGCTGTCACCATGAAGCCCAATTGGTAACTTTTTTATCTTAGAAATCTAGCCATCTCTGTGAATCCCCAGCTCAAGGCCAGAGGCCTTGTTCACATATTTTGTGAAAATCTAGTAAGGCGGTGTCAAGCTTAGGGGTGGTGATTTTTTCAGCGAGTGGCCAAGTAGAACAGGGCAACACGAAAAGTGGAAGTTCATCTACATTGAACTCTTTCAGAGGGACTCTTTTGCTGAAAGACCTAATGTAAGCCTCGGTGAAGACTTCTGGAGAAGGTTATTTAAGACATATCTATGGACCTGGTACAGAGGGGGAAGACGGGGAAGGCGAGGCTGAGAGCAGCTCCGTGGATCTGAGAATGAGGAAGATGAGATGTAAAAGAATAATGGAAAAGGGGTTTGGGATTTTCCTAGAACAAAACTTGAGCAGTAGAACAGGTAGAGCAGAGGTGAAGATGGGAGTGAGTATTCCAAAAACCCTGTGAGGGACTTTAAATTCTTAGTAACCTGTTTTCAGTGATGACAAAGCAACTTTAAAGGCTATTTTTATTACATCTTGGATAGGGGTCTGAGGGCTCTTCTCAGCTGGTTTGAGCTTTGGTTTAGCTTCTTAGAGGACTTGGTGGGACCTAGTGCAGGCACAGTCAGAAAAAGAGAGGAGTGAGTGAGTGGAGGGGTACCTCGGTACCTGCTACCTCAGCAAGGGGGCAATGGTCTGAGAACTGGCGGACGTTTGGGTTTTTGATGTAGTAATTGGAGGGAAGAAATCAGGTTGCTGAGGTGGGAGTGACAGCAGAGAGTCTAGAGCAGAAGGCTGAGGGTGAGGAACTATTGGAGAAGCATAGTACAGGATGTGAGTGAAGGAGGGAAAAGGATTCCACATAGGGGAATTTTCCCCTTTTGAGCGCTTGCCAAAGTTAAAAATGTCACGCAGAATTTGAGGATCTAGAGAACCCTCTGGGGGCCATAGTTTTTGGTTGTCTAATTGGTTATATGGCCAATGCTGTGTACTGAATTTGATGAGGAGTTTGGGTTCCACCAGGCAGCCCCGGTATGCTCACATCCCCATGAATTACACAAGAAGTTGGCTTTCCCCCCACACAGCCATGGCTGTTTGTGGCTTTGATAGTCCGTCGGGCATATATAGTAATCTAGGCTAACCAACCTGAATCTGGCTCGCGTTTCCGTGCATCCATAATGTTTGTTTCAATTATCTATGGTATGGAAGGGATTTAATGGAACTTTAGTGGGATCCTCTTCATTGGGGTTATCTCAATAGGAAAGACCTATACCAAGCTGAAAAATGTCTGGGTGGAGAGATAGCCACCAGGTCCCTAAGGGGGCTGTATGCGAGATAGACCATACTTCTTGTCTAGTAGGATTTCAGATCAGCCTTCACTGCTGAACAGGCTGATGAGGGTTAGGAGTACTGGTGGCCAAGGGGAGAGTCTATAGTCTTGTCCACATAGCGAATACGCAATTTGAAATGGTTACCAGTTTTTTCCAGTTTCCAACCAGAGTCTGGACACAGCGAAGGCTTGAGATGAGAGGCATGGATCCAAAAAGTGATTCTGTCTACTTTTATGCCTGTAGGTGTTATAAGTAGCACCTGGTATGTTCCTTTCCAGCGGGGTTCTAGGGATAACACCTGATGTTGTCTTATGTTGACGAAGTCTCTTACTTGATATTGATGTGGAATCCCCTCGTCCCCAGGTTGGTAGGCAGTGGCCAGCTGTTTCCACAGTTATCACTGAGTTCTTTCAATGGCTTTAAGTCTGTCAAGCAAGGGGTGTGGAAGGGATTGTTAGGCCTTAGAGTTGGGGATTAGGTCCCTTACTGGATGATGGGCATCATAGAGAATTTCATAGGGGGTGAGGTTACACAAAGAAACTGAGGGAGTATTTCTCGCATGAAACAGTGCATAAGGCAGGAGCATAGTCCAATCTTTTATGCCGGTCTCTAAGCTTAATTTTGTTAAGGTCTGTTTAATGGTTCTATTTATTTTTTCTACCTCTCCTGAGCTCTGGGGTATATAAGCATAATGTAACTTACAATTAATCCACACCTGACTTACCTGGGCCATGAACACAAGTCCATTATTAGACCCTATTATCTTTGACAGACCGTATCTTGGAAAAATATCTTCCAGGATCTTCTTGAGAACCATTTGCGCCGTTTTTTTTTTTTTTTTTTCTGTGTGTGTGTGTGTGTGTGTGTGTGTGTGTGTGTGTGTAAGGCTTCAATCCATCCTGAGAATGTATCCACAAAGACTAGGAGATATTTAAGTCCATACCTTGCTGGCTTAATTTCAGTAATGTCCACTTCCCAGAATTGTCCTGGTCTGGTTCCTCGTAGGTGCTTTCGTCTAAGAAACTTGGAAGGGTAAGCATTAAACAATTGACTGACCCGACAGGCTTTTGTTACCAGTTCAATTATTTCCTTTCGCTGTGCGTCAGTTAGTGGAAAACTCTGTTCTTAATCCTACAGGAATGCCTGCAGTTTCTTTGAACCAAGGTGAGTGAGTTGATGTACATTTTTAACGTAGTGTAGGGCATTCTGTAATTGCAGGCTGAGCTCAGTAAAGTTGAGGCGTTCAATGTCAGTGTCCTTAGATGTTATCTAAAACTTCCTGGTACTTAGGGGTCCATTGGAATTGGGCATCTCCCTTTAACAGCGGGTATAAAGGAGCAGCTAAGGACTCAAACCCATTTATCCATAACCTGCAAAACCCAGCAATCCCAAGAAACTCTTAGTTGTCTGCTGTAAGATGGGCTTGGTATCTGCTCAATGGTTTGTTTTCTGGGCTCAGTGAGCCATCGTTTACCGCCCCTAAGGAAATAGTCGAGGAAGATTACTTCTTGCTGGCAAATTGGGCAATTTTGGCCGAAGCTCTATACCCGAGTTGAGCAAGCTCGGATAATAGTGCTTGGGTCCCAGTTCAGTTTTCCTTGGTGTTGGATGCCAGTAGCAGGTGATCCACATATTGAAGCTGGGTGAATTCGGGGTGTGTAGTTCTGAAATTGTTGAGATCTCTGTGAAGGGCTTCATCAAAGAGAGTGGGGGAGTTTTTGAACCCCTCTGCGAGTCTAGTCCAAGTTAGTTGACTAGACTTTCCGGTTTCTGGGTCTACCCACCCAAAAGCAAACAGCAACTGACTATCTTTATGCAGAGGCAAGCAAAAGAAAGCTTGTTTTAAGTCCAGAACAGTATACCATTTCTGCTCAGGGTTCAGAGTGCAAAGCAGATTGAACAGATTAGGTACCGTGGGGTAAATGTCCTGCACTCTGTTGTTGATCTCTCTTAGGTCTTTAACAGGGTGATAGTCCCTGGTTCCTGGCTTTTTCTTCTAATAGCAGGGGAGTGTTCCAGGCCAATTGACAGGGCCTTAGGACCCCTAAGGCCAGATATTTCTGAATATAGGGCCTTATCCCATCTTTAGCTTTTTATGCTTAGAAGATATTATTTGACATTGATTGGGGAGGCTGAGGTTTTTAAATCCACTGTTATTGGAGGTTGTTTCACGGCCAGGCATAACACAGCAGTTTTTGCCCATGCATCTCGGTAATCTGTTATCCATTTCTGGGGTAGCTTGCCTGTTTGATCAGTCTTGGGGGGTGTGAAGAGTGGACGTTCATCTTCTACTAATATAGTGAAAGCCGTGACTATAGGAGTTTTTACTGAAGGATTTAGAAATTTCATTTGGGGGCCTTCAGGGTTAAAAGTTATTTTGGCCCAGAGCTTGGTGAGCAGATCTCTGCCCATCAATGGGTGCGGGCATTCTGGGATTACTAGGAAGGAGTGATGGATTTTTCCTTTCCCCAGGTCCATGGTCCTCTTAGAAATCTAAGCCCGATATTTACTGCCGTTAGCCCTTTGAACTACAGACCTTTTATTTGATAGACGGCCCAATGGGGCCTTAAGGGCTGAGTATACTGCTCCTGTATTCACTTCAAAGTTTACTGGGGTCCCCTACACTTCAAATCTTACCCTGAGCTAGGGGAAAGAATCTGAGCCCCAACTTTCTTAGTCATCCCCCAGAGTCAGAATGGCTGGCTGGCATGTCTGTCTCTTTATAGGGCACTCTTTGGCCCAGTGTCCTTTTTTTTTACAGTAGGCACATTGATCTGAGGCCAGGGTGGCCTGTGGCACGGGCCCAGGTATCGCTTCCTGTCACCTTATGTCTTAATTTCTGGCCTCTTTCTTGTTGTGACCAGGATCTTAGTCAATGCCTTAGTCTTTCTTTTGCTTCTCTCATCCTCCCTCTGCTCCCTTTCTTTTTCCCTGTTTCTCTCTTATAGTATACTTTTTCGGCTTCTCTGACTAAATCTCTCTTTTAACTTTTTTTTTTTTAATATCCATGGCAGCTTCATCAATTAAGGCCATCGTGACAGATGCCTTTTGATCTGCTGCCTGAGGATCGAAAGGAGTATATCTCTTATATGCCTCCATAATTCTCTCTAGAAACATAGAGGAAGATTCATCAGGCCTTTAAATAATTTCTCTTACCATGGCCAAATTAGTTGGTCACCTAGCGGCCCCTTGGATACCCGCAATTAGAGCCTGGAAATAATTGGACAGATGCTCCCTATCTTCAAAGGTGTTGGGGTCCCAGTTGGGTTGGTTAAAGGGGAAGGCAGCTTTTATTATGTTGGGAAGTTGTGTTGGTCGCCCATCAGGTCCGAGGATATTTTTTTCTAGCTTCCAGGAGGTTTTTCTCTCATTACTCTGTCATGAAGAGAGTCCCTAGGAGTTGTTGGCAGTCATTCCAAGTAGGCAGGTGTGAAAACGTTGGCGAGTTCTCTGAGTTTTTTTAGCCGGGCCAGCTTCCTCCAGGGAAGGAGGCGCTGTGTGTGTCATGGGACAGTCATCTGGAGGGCGCTGGCTTCCTCGAATGGTGGAGAGGCTGAGTCAGCAGCAGGGGAATTACTTACAGGGTTTTGGGGGTTGGGGGACAAGGGCAGAGGATAAGGACGAGTAGAGTCTTGAGACTCAGGGAGAACAGAGGGTGGAGGTTGAGGAACAGAGAGTTTGAGAGATAGAATCATAGGGGAAGGAGTAGGAGTGGGTGCAGGGACAAGGAAAGGCTTCACCCATGGAGGAGGAGATTTGCAGAGGTCCTGACAAGTTAAGATATATGGCTATTGATCTGGATGTCTATGTGGCCCCGGCTGAAAGACAATATCTCAGACTTTTCAAATTAGTGCGAAGAAGAAACATCCTTCTAGAGGCCATCCGACTACAAAGGTGGGTTATTCTGAGACACAGAATCTGCCAGGTCTGGTGTTTTAATGAAAAAGAAAGATTGTGAGCCCTTAAGCAGACTTTGGTCCAGTGATTAAGGGTCAGGGACAGAGGCATTGAAGTGCTCTGTCCCATAATGAAATATACACAGACAGTGAAAGCAACAACACATGACACAGACAAGACAAGACAATAAAGACAGGCAATGGACGTCCAATACTGAGACCAGGACTGAGTAGCCGGCAAAACCTGATGGGCTGGCAATTCCGAATCTGAAAGAAAATATCACTGAGTCGAGGAGACTATGGTTCCTTGATTTCCCGAGTCCATCCCCCAGGGACATGGCCTGTGGCTCTGTGACATGTGTGTCAGCCACCGTGGGAGAGAGCTCACGCTCTTTACCAATAGCCATTTTGTCAAACCCTAACCTGAATCCTGAAACCAGAAAGAGGGGCCTTATTTACCCCCAGAGCATCCCGTTGGGGGTCTATCATCTGCAGCTGCCGGATCTCGCTGGGGCCACCAGAAGTAAAGGTCGGGTGAGCATCGATGAAAGAGACCACCAAGAGACTGTCTAATGCAACAGCAAAGGGTTTATTGGGAGTCCGGCATGCAAGGGCTCAGAGCTCGCTTGAACAGAGCAGAGAGCCCTGAGAACAGCTTAAGAAGTGCTTATATATTTTCCTTGGAGAGGGCAGGGAGGGAAGTTTATTGATGGGTAAGGGCGAGTGGGCGGTTTGCGTGCAAATGGTTGATGGAGTACATTCTGCAGTTTGGCAGTTGGGGGCAGCACATTCTGGGAACAAGAAGAGCAAACAGTTCTCAAGATTTCAACAGTGTTTTATTAAGCATACAGAAAAACAGGAAGTGACAAGTACCTATTTTATTAACCTTTCAATATAAGTATGAAAACAGAAATCTAGGTTAGATTTGAAGCCCAGAAGTTCATTTGGCCCTTGATTGGTATACTTAGCTTTGAATTATGTTCCGTAGAGATGTCCCAGAAATATGGATATACAATGACACAGGACCTTGTACCTTCTCAGAGGTCAGTTCCAAAACACAGTCTCTAAGGGGAATCACACCAAAGTTCAAGACAAGATGGACTCAATTATCTCTACCAACCACCACACAAATGACCACAATTAAAACCAAAACACTCCCAAATGGCACTCATCTTCTTCCAAATAGACACTCATCATAACTTCTGGCAGGAGGATTCCATGAGAGGCGCAGCACAAGACAGTGTCCCAAATAATCTCCCTTTCCCCTCATTTGCCAAAAGTCAGAGTGGCCTGGACACCCTTCCTGTGAACCAGGAGTGATCAAATATGCCTGCCATTAATACAGCTCTGTTCTTCAATTTGAGGCCTACTGACGGTGGGGTTTAGATTCTTTATTTGAATTGGATTCATAAGAAAACCCAAGAACCTATGGGCTAGCATCTGCAAGGCTTTGAAGAACTCAATTGACCCAATGGATCCCTTTTCTCACTTGATTGAGGTCAGGAACCTTACAGAGGAATGCGAGAGACTTCATCAACAATGACTGATTTTTTGGCCATTTTGATTTTGGATCCACACATGGGATCTTTCTTTAGATCCATCAGGTGCTGATAATCTAAGCCACAGGCTCACACAGAGCCAAGAGGCTGATTCAGACACATCCCTTTACAATGCATTTAAGCAAAGAACCACAGGTGATGCCCATTCATTTCCGTTTGAAAACTGTTTTCTTCAGGCTTCACAAAAGCGTGGCCTGAGGCAAAGACCTTCCTGACATTCAGGGCAACAGAACAATAGGTAATCAAAAGGCCCTTCGCAGGGTTTCTCTACTGAGACTTTCTGGGTCACAGTGATATCTGACTTTTCTGAGATGCTTGCCATTCTCTTCAGCTATCCAGTACATGTCCATGTCACAGTGCTTGGAGGTGGTACATATCGTGGATGCAAATGCATGAACCTATTCTGGAGAGTGGCTAGATTTCAGGAAGAAAACAGGAACTTAGGAAAATAGCAGGTGTTGCCCATCGATAAGGCAAGCCCTAGTGCATTCATAAATTGGGCAGGATGAATGCTGGGAAGCTTTCTACTTGACAGGAAACATCCATTGATGCATTCTCTTTTCTAATGTCTACAAGCACGGACACAGTGGGATACACAGACATAGAAACACTCGCCTTGTGAAACAACTTACTAGAAACAGTTCACTCCAAACCAAACAAACCGACTTTCCTGCCTATTCTCAGAACATGAGACAAAACCACAAACACACATCCACACCCACAAAGGCACCTCCTTCCCCAAGTAGGTCTCTCACTCTCCAGAGTATCCTCTTACTGCTGGGCCATACTATGTTCCCCCGATATGGCGTTTCCTGTCTCAGATCTGGTCTCCTTGTCCAACTCTGTGAAGTGGTCAGGAGCCAGCTGTGAGCCACTACCTACTTTTTCAGGAAAGGCCCCTCTTCAGAGAACTCCTGGCATTTGGCCATCCTCACATCAGTAGGTACCAAGAAAGACTGACTCTGTCCTTGCTAAATCGAAGCAAGTGAGACACTGGGACTGGGACTGAGACTGACTCTGTGTGCCTGGCTTCCTGGATCCCAAATTCAGAGAGTTCCATTACCAAGGGATTGAAGTGAGGTCACATCCTTCAGGAACTGAATGAGGTCACTGCCTTGGCAACCACTTTGTCCAAACAGTTGCTTTCAAGCGTACCATGAGAAGGAGGCTTACCCTATTTTCTGTAGCACTTTCACAAATTAGAATGGTATATCAACCATAGGCACCAAGGAACCGCTCTCCACACAGGCCTGATTTGGTCCATCTTCTTTATATTTGGAAGAGAGCCTTTAGTCCAGGGAGCACTGCAGTGAACCTCTGCACTAAAACTATTAGCAAGCACCTGATGGAGGACGCCTCCATAGGTAAGTGGCTCCTTTATAACATCTGATATCTGGTTAAGGGAGATCTCTTCTGATGACAGAGATGTGGCACGGGGAGGCTCACATATACTTCTGTCCAGGACAGTAACGAGAATCTTTCTGTCCTCTGTTCTGTTCTGTAGGGAATTCCTCTGGAACTGTAGAGAGGTGCCGACGGGCACGCATGCGCTCCTACCCTGGAGCTTTAGCAAGATGTTGCACTCTTGCCCTGTTTCTGTGTTTAGGCGCTGGGTTTCTGTTTTTTTGTGTTCTGTGTTCTATTTTTTGGTTTTTTGTTTGTTTGTTTTTGTTCGTTTTGTTGTGTGATATTGGTGGTAAAAACTTAAGTATATTGGACATGAAAATCAGAAATAAAGAGATTAAGCCTGACACCCCTTTGGACTGTGTTTTAAGGAACTGCAATGAACTTTATTCCCCATTGTAAAGCAGGATGATAGAAGCCCCTAGCTGGCTGCCTGGAGCACACCCATTGCAGAGGGCTATGCCTGCTGGGGACCTAAGAACTGAGTATCTCCCAGGTTAACAAGTGAAACTCCTTTAAAACCCCTTGTCCCTCCAGATAAAGAGAGTCACAACTTTGGCAGAGTCCCCTGTGTTTCTCCTTTGTTAGCCAAGCAATAAAACTCCTTTTTTCTTTTTCTCAAAACCCAGTCCTCATTATTAAATTTGTATTAATTGGCTTCAAGGTCAGGAACCAAACTTTAAGTTACAAATCTTGTACCCCCCCTCCGCCCCGGAACTTTGTGAGAGCTATCTACTGAAATGTTAGGAGATAGAGCATGCTTGATGTGGAACTGAATCAGAGGAGCTAATCCTGTATGTAAAAGGGGAAACTGAGGGACTCCCAGCAGCTGCCAAAGCCCTGTTGATTCAGGGAATTACCTCCTTCCTTCCCTGCACTGTAAGGATTATGCCACCTCTGTCTTGTTAAAAAAAGAGAAAAAGAAAAAGGTGACACTAAATGCAGTAAAGTCACCATGGAGACACTTTATTTTACATTTCAGGTTGCCCTTCTGTGAAAACATCTGGTCCCCTTGTGGGGACATCTATGGTGCCACTGCTGTAGGAGATTTTTCTCTTATCTGCTCTGGTTTAAAGGGTTCTGTCTGACAGCCATAGTCTGGACCTCCTTTCTGTCTGTATTGTGTCTTAGTTTCTGGCCCTTTAAGACATCTGCAATAATGTGTTGATATTATAAATTGTTTTTGGGGAATGATCTTAGCTGAATGTGTGTCTAAATGATGATGTTTTATTTTAACAATCTGGTAACTGAATGGGTTTTTGAAGCATTGCACAATCTTGGAGTAAAAAGTCGGGTTTAGGTAATTGTTTAGTTTATGATTTCAGATAATTCATGCCAGAGAACTTAAATACTTAGGATGGATAACTGAAGAACTCTACTTCCAAGTTGGCAAGAAACTTCCCAATCATACGGTCTTTTTTTTTTTTTTTTTTCACCAATTTTGAATTGGGTAGCCTGGGAAAATGTCACTGTGTGTACCAGTGCATTAATTTGGACATAAATAGTAAATCATAGTATGGTGTCTGTTGACAAAACAAGATGTAAAGATATAAAATTTTGTGAATTGTATCTTAAACTTGTATCATAATTTTCAACATCTGAACCTGAAAATTATGGTTAAAATGCCTTAGTACTGAGATGTCTGTTCAGAATAGCAGTTTTTTTGCTGCTCCTTCCAGACCTCAGCCATGACTTATGTTGAAATGCAAATGAAAGATGCCTGCAAGCTTTGTAGGAGAGTGATTTGAGGTCTAAGGGAAAAAAAGGTAAATTGTATGTTATTTACTAATTACTGGCAAGTCATTTTTTCTAGGACTCTTATTTTTTTTCTTAGATACTTTATGTTTTTTGACCTCATGATTTTGAGCATACAGACCTAGGTTAATGTTTTTCTGATCAGTTCTATCTTTGACCAACTGTGGACTTTTTGAAACATTGCAATAAAGATTTCAACTACGAAAAGCTACAAGGCCTTTACTATTATTATGTGTGCACAAATTGTTATGTGTTGTATGTCTATATATACATATATCCGTATATCATATATATGATACACAAATTAACATATATAAGGAGCGCTCATAAAAAAATAGCGCTCGTAAAAACAAATTTTAAAAAAGTGGATCCAAAGATCTTTAATTCACGTGATTTAAATGTTTCAATTTAAATTGGATAAAGAGATATAAACAAATGTCTTTAAATTTAAGCTTACAAAGTTTTCTAGGTGTTCAAACATCTAACAAAATATTAACATCTACAAAATGTCTAATATGCCTTGGCTCTAGTACCTTTCCTTCTACATAAAAATGGTTTACACTTTTCAATACATTTCTCTAACTTTTTGATAAATAAGTAAAGTAAATTTGATATGGGATTACTCATTCATGAGTACTTTTGTTAGATATCTGATTGATTTACTAAGATCTGTATTTTTTTTAGTAAACTCTGTATAAGATTGTAAAAATCAGTCATGTGTTAATGAGACAAAAATTTCTTAAAACATAAGTTTACCCATAACATTGAGTTTATTAAGATTTATGTTTTCTAGAGCAAGCAACCATAAAAATTAAACAACTGATTAAATAAAAACTGTTATTTTAGAGCACTGTACTGCCATTTCTTTAAAAGCCAAACTTGATTAATGTAGAAACATAAATGTAATTGTTATGCTATTAATGTTTTCATATCTTACAGGTATGGAAGTCTGTAAGGTAGAAACGTTTAAAGAGTATTATATCAAGCTGGTGCTCTGAAGTTGTGTGGTAAAAAATATATTGTGGATTTATTTACCTGTTATCAATAAGATATGTAAATTTTTATGTTACTTTTTACATTGGGGAACAATTTAAATGTATTTTTAAGTTAATTAGAGCCTAATCTTTGTAAAGGTTAAAAACTTTCAGCCTTTCTTTAATTCATGTTTTAAATGTGATATCATATGGTGTTAGCTAATGTTCATGTGACCTCAAACAATTTATTTAAACATTGTCAAATGATATTTAAAAATAAAGATCAGCTTTAGAACTAAAATAGTTAAGATTTATAAAGAGCCCTGCCTTTCCTGAGATAAGGCTGTGTGTCCCATCTTACTACATGTGAGAATGACTATGAAACGATTAGGTCAGATAATATTTCTTTAAAGTTATGTTAAAAAGTTTTTTTTTATTGTCAATATTCCTAGGATCTCAAACAGGGGATATAATGTATAACTCAGCCAAAAAATTCAGGGAAGATATTACACGAACTAAGTATTTTTACTTTTGTTAATTTTAGTTTGAAATTTTCTTATAAGTGATCTAAAGATTCCCTGTTAGTGTTTTACAAATGCTTTGCTATAAGAACACAACATGGGTTTATTCAAGATAATAAGTCATCAACTACAATACAGACAGAATAATACAGATCCCAATTAATAAAAAGGTAATTATAAAGTTATAGACATTAAAGCCCAGTACTCTTAATGTAAGGCTGTTAAAATTTATTTGCTGGATTTTTAAGATTAGGATTTAAAATGAATGTTAAATGAAAAGGGCCAAGAAAACCAATATTTGGCTCTTGCCCTCTGAGTCAGTCTGAATCCAGGGAACAGGGGACTTCTCTAAAGAGCTTTGCAACTCTGGGCCACATAACCTCCTGATCAGGGAGATTAATGAGACCACTGGAGAACAGAAAGCCAATCAGTGCATTTGTTACAAAGAGGAGAGTCATCAGAGAAAGGAGACATCCCTGATGCTTCTGAGGGAAGCCAAATGGTCAAGCAAGACCTGGACCCACCTAGCGCAAATGGCACTAGCAGAACTGAGAATCTCCTCTCAAGTTTCCCCAGAATTGATTCCCACAAAAGCTCAGCTGACTGTTAACAATGGATAGAAACAAAAGTCAGTTTGACTGCTTCATCTTAAACACTTAGCAAAGACAGTTAAGACCAAAATACAGCCACTCCTGGGCATTTTAAATAATAATAATAATAATAATAATAATAATAATAAAATTTTAAGGTATGCACTTTATCTTATCCTCCCAAAATAAGTAAGACTGGAGGCTACAAAGAAGGATTCTCACACAGGAATGCCTAATACTTATAAAAAGAGACTATCAAGAAGAGCTGCCACAGGCAGAAGTTTTCAGTTTAAGACCTACAGATATTCCTAACCTACACAGGTAGGCTTGGTGTTTGCTAGTACGATTATCCAGCCCTGAGTAACAGAATTAAAGGTTTCTCTAATAGACGCAGAGGTCATACTAGTAAAAGGATTTTTACAAGATCAGATGACATTAAATTATTAAACTGTGTCTTATTGGGAGGGCCAACTGTAACACTTAAAGTTAAATATTAAGTTGACAGTCCTGATAATTGGGGATATTAAAGACTGGTGAGGGAATTTCTATACAGTGACATGTTCCAGCTGCTGCAACATTTATTCAGTACTCATGGTTTTTGTTTCACTCATAGAAGAATCCATTCACAGATGACTTTACAACCTGTTCTTCCCCAACCTGACTTCAAACCGAACTGACTTCTAAAGGGCAACTCATGTCTCTCAACTGACTTCTAATAGTCAACTCATGTCCCTCACGACGAGCCCACTCACGTCACCCTGTCTCAGGAGAGAAGAAGAAAAAATTAGTGATGCCACTCTTTTTACAACAATGGAGAGAAAGATAAATAGACTATCAATATAAATAATTAATTAAGTCAGGTAAAATCAGGGAGATCGGTTTTGGGTGAGTTGCAAAATTTTGGAGACTCTTATCTGAGGGATAAAAATTTCCTCAGTGTTCTTCCCATAATCTATCAAAGATTTGAAAGGGACACAGAGAAAAGGGGGAAATTGTAGACCCAACCTGATCTTTTATTAAAATTGGGAGCCATCATGCCACAAAGCCATGAAAAGATAATTTTGGCTTTACCATAAATTACTTCAAATTCTGAACCTGCGTGGAATGCCTGCCCACGTCTTGAACTCACGCATGCCCAGCTCTCTGACCAGATAGCAGCCCTCTCTGAAACTTTAGTGACACATCATAAATATTTGCCTTCTCTGGCCAGACAACAACCCTCTCTGAGGCTCTAATGGTCCTCATGAATTCTGATGTAGGGACAGCAAAAAAATTGTAAACTACCTTTAATGTGATGTTTATCAGAGTTCTGTTATCTGTAACCCCCCTTTTGTGTAACTTTCTGGGCTATAAAACTGGGCTGTAGGAAAGCTGGGGATGCTGTCTTGTTCCCACCATTTTGGGAGGGAGAGGCAGCACGGCCGGTGGAAATAATAAGCTTAATTTTATTTGATTTTAATTTGAGTCAGTGGTCTTTTCTAGCGTCCTGGTCTAACAGGTAAACACTCCAAAGACGTGGAGCTCTGCCGGCCTAAAGACTTCTTGAGAAACTTCCTCTGAGGTTGGGCACTTGAAATATATGTTGTTGTAAGGAGATTTAGCTTCCTTTCTAGTGACACCATAAAAGCTGGGTCTGCATCTACATGACCTGGAGGACATGGTTTTTTGTATTCTAATGAACATGAGGCAGCAGTGCTGAATTTTGTATTTATAGGTAAACTGTGGCCACTTGGTGCTCAGTGTCTCCCCGTGTGAACTGTGAAGCCATTTGGTCATCCTCCACTTTTCATGGTGTTTCTTGCTGCTGCACTGGGAGTTTGGTATTTGCTTCATGAAATACAACGAGTTCAACTGGGACCCAGTATTGGAGGGAGTTCTGTCACTTGTGGTGACAGAGAATGCACCAACCAGGCTTCTATCTCACAAAGCTTGCCCATTTGTCCATAGAAATCTGACTCTGAACTTTGCCCAGAAACCTCTCCATGTAACAAGAAGGGTCTGCTGGCTGCACCATATCAGTCACAAGCCATTTTGAAGGCAATGGAAAATCCTCCTGGCCACACCACAGATGTATTATCACACACCTGCCCACCACTGCAATAGGCCCACTACTCAGCAGGGTCCAACTTACTGGCATCTTTGTTCTACACCATTTTCATGAAACCCCGTCAATCATGGCATTCTCTTGTACACTCATGATCAGGAAAAAGACATCCAAAGGTTCTCCAGTGCCACCTGGTTAAGGGAATTTCAAAAATTTTATTGTATTTATTTAGCCATTTTTCATGGATGAAGTTGGAGGCATTGTGGGTTTCAGTTCATTCAGGAACCATTAAATGGTGAGGAAACTCATTTCAATGAAATCTCTGGAGAAATCTCACAGGCAAGTCATCCCATAGAGTGGTCAAAAGGTCACATGAAGCCAGGCCCATTGAGGTCTTCAATGTGACGTCCATGGGTGTTCTGACTGTCAACTATGGCTGCCACATCTTTCAGAATAAAATCATGTGATATCTTAGCTGAGATTCCAAGGCTCTGTGGAAAGTCACCCTTCTTTTTTGATCTCAGTTTCCAAGGGGAAATCCAATGTGTGGCCTCCTAAAATCTGAACACAGTTCATGGCAATATTTCTCTGAGATCAGTTCCAGAACTCAGACTCTAAGGGGAATCACACCAGAGTTCAAGCCCAGGTAGACCCTGTCATCACTTCCAAGCACTACACAAATGACCACAATTAAAACCAAAACACTCCCACAAGGCCCTCATCTTCTTCCATATAGACACTCATCATAACCTGTGGCTGGAGGTTTCCATGAGGGGCTCAGCCCAAGACAGTGTACAAAATAAACTCCCTTGCCCATAATTTGCCTAAAGTCAGGGTTGCCTGGATACCCTTCCTGAGAACCAGGAGTGATCAAATAAGCCTGCCATAAATACTGCTCTGCTTCTCCAATTTGAGGCCTACTGACTCTCGGGTATAGACTCTTTATGTGAATTGGAATCATGAGAAAACCCAAGCACATATGGGCTATCATCTGCAGTGTTTTGAGAACTCATTTGACACAAAGGATCTCTATTTTCACTTGATGGAGGTTAGGAACGTTACAGAGGAAGGCGAGAGACTTCGTCCACAATGACTGCTTTTTTGGCCATTTTGGTTTTGGAAGCACACGTGGGAACTTTCTTTAGATCCATCAGGTGCTGAGAATCTATGAAACAGCCTCACACATGGCCAAGAGTCTGATGCAGACACATTCCTTTCCAAAGCAATTAAGCAAAGAGCAACAGATGATGCCCATTAATTCCCCTTGAAAACCGTTTCCTTCAGGCTTCACAAAGGAGTGGCCTGAGGCAAAGACCTTTCTGACATTCAGGGCAACAGAACAATAGATAAGCAAATGGCCCATTGCAGGGTTTCTGGAATGATATCTGAGTTTTCTGAGATGATCCCATTCCCTTCAGCTATCCAGTACATGGCCATGTCACAGAGCTTGGAGGTGGTACATATCGTGGACACAAAACCCTGAACCTATTCTGGAGAGTGGCCAGAATTCAAGAAGACATACAGGAACTTAGGAAGATAGTAGTTGTTTCCCATCCATTAGGAAAGCCACAGTCCATTCATAAATTGGCAGGATGAATGCTGTGAAGTTTTCTACTAGACAGGACACATCCATTGATGCATTCTCTTTTCTAATGTCTACAACCACGGACACAGTGGGATAAACAGACATAGAAACACTCGCATTGTCAAAAGACTTACTAGAAACAGTCCACTCCAAATCAAACAAACCGACTTTCCTATATATTCTAAGATCATGAGACAAAACCACAAACTCACACGCACACCCACAAAGTCAACTCCTTCCCCCAAGTAGGTCTGTGACTATCCGGAGTGTCCTCTGACTGATGGGACATACTACGTTTCCCCGAAATGGGCTGTCCTATGTCACATCTGGTCTCCTTGGCCAACACTGTGAAGTTGTCAGGTGCCAGTAGTGAGACACTACCTGCTTTCTCAGGAAAGGCCCCTCTTCAGAGCTCTCCTGGAATTTGGCTATCCTCACATCAGTAGTTACACAGAAAGACCGATTCTGTCCTTGGTAAATCCAAACATGTGTGGCCACTGGGACTGGGACTGGGAATGACTCTGGGTACCTGGCTTCCTGGATCCCAAGTTCAGAGAGTTCCATCACCAAGAAAGTTATATAGGTCACTTCCTTCAGGAACTGAATGAGGTCACTGCCTTGGCAACATCTTTGTCCTAACAGTTGCTTCCAAGTGTCCCAATAGATGGAGGCTGCCCCTACTTCCTGTGACACTTTCACAAGTAAGAATGGTATATCAAACATAGGCACCCGTAAACAGCTCTCCACACAAGCCTGGTTTGGTCCATCTTCTCTACATTAAGAAGAGAGAGACTGCTTCAGACACACCCCTTCATCCTGACCTTTTTTTTTTTTTTTTTTTGTCATGAAAGATGACTTTCGCTCTCTCAGGTCCTTCATAGCTTTCTATATCTTCCCCAGGGTTCACTTCTGCATGGACCTTTGAGGTTCTCAGCAGGTGGAAGATCTCTTACATTTCTATATAAGAACAACTTTGTCCTTGCTTTTCTGTAAAGTTAGGTTGAGGAAACAAAGTATGGTTAGGATTAATAACATGATTGATTTGGGTTAGGAATCATTCTGCTGCATGAATAATGGTATTGGGAACCTGCAATATTTATAAGGATATATAGAGGTGAAATATATGTATGAAAACACAAATCTAGGTAAGATTTGAAGCCCAAAAGGGCATTGGATCCTTGATTGGGATACTTTACTCTGAATTATGTTGTGCACATGTGTCTCAGATAAATCTATACATAATGGCATAGGACCTTGTACCTTGGATAATTGAATGTTGAAGAGAACATCCAGTCAAAAAAGGATAGTTGGTAGGATTAGGAAGATACTTGATAGGATTAGAAAAAAGAGTCAGTATAGGATTTGGACAAAAACTTCCTTAGCAATAGGGTTTCAGGTAGACAGAAAATGTAAATGTCAGAACATTTGAAGAGTCAGTCACAATGATGAACTGGGGAAAATATGTAGGAAAGCAGATATCATTAGAGACATTAGGAAATCAGGCAAATGATGAAGTGATTGATAGGATTAGACATTTTCAACAGGCTTGAGGTTGAATACATAATCTTAGGAAGAAACAAATATGTAGTCACCAATAGGATTGACATTTGAGAGCATTAGGCAACATGGACATGGGTGATTTTCATAATCCATACTCACATTCCATTTAGGCTTTGGTACAATTGTAAGTGTGACTTTGAATTTTGTGGCCAGAATATTACTGTGATAAAATGTATATGTAGATCAGGTGACATGAGTCTTTCTTGCACCACTTCTGGGAGCAATATTTAGAAGAGATATAAATTAGTATTGGGGGCACAAATAGGTGTACCATGTGTGAATATATAATATAACAGATTCCAACTTTAGAAATTGGAATAAATTGATATCTGAAAATACACAGGAAATGTCATATTGACATACATACATTCATTCCAACCAGTTATACATCTAATGGTAATATTAGGGTTGTGGTTTATCATAAAGTGTGTGTGAGTTTTGCTTCAAAATTGATTATGGAAATCGAAAATAATGTGTTTGGAAAGAAGTCTCAATAAATAACCAGTCAAAAGCAAGGAGGAATACATGTGTACTGAAGCAGGAAGTGATTGAATGTGTTTCAAATGTCTTTAAATTTGTGAACTTGTGGATGAAATGTATATACTATGATGTACAAAAACTGAAGAAATAGTAATGTACCAGTGTTAAATAAAAATGAACGTCAAAATACACATCATGCCCCTTTGGAATCTACTTGCATTGATGTTAAATTGGGTCAGTTACAGTAGAAATATAAGGATTTGTTTGCACCATTGAGTGAAGTGAGTTTTCAGTACTAGAAAACAAATATGTATTTCAGGTGGATGAATATTTCTGAAAATAATCGTATGAAAATTTGATTATAAAACCACATACATGAGCATGAGTGAATTATTTAGGGAGTGTATAATAGGACACATATATTTTATATTTGGAAAAATCTAGAGAATATATATATATATATCTCACAGAGAAACATTAGAAAGTAGCAATATATATGCCAATCAAAATTCATCGTGAAATATATATCATCCACCGATCCAAAAATATTAATTTTAATAAACATGGATTTATGTATAATGTTGTTCAACTAAAAATCTCACTCATAGTTTGAATTTTCAGTTCCAAAAGCGTTTAGGAGGGGTGATCTCTTCTCATACTTTGTTTCTGCCAAGTTAGCCACCTCACAAAAATGTACATGTGATAATAGGTATGATTTTATATGTGCATATAAAAATACATGTGCTGAATTGGCTACAGAAAAAAGGAGACAGAAATTCACATATGTGTTAACTTTAAAAACACATGGAGTACTATTTCAACAAACAATTGACAAGATTTATAACTCCTACACTATATCATGCAAAAGGCAAGACCAACTATACACCATGCCTCCTCTGAACTGCTTGTATTAATATTATGTTTGGGTTATTTGTCTCCATCATATTATTATTAGTAGTCAGAGTCTATTAGGGTATGGGTTACTGACAGGGATTCAGTATTTCGAATGGAAAATTGGAAAATGAATCCAATGTGTATGTAAATATGTGCTACACAAAAATCTTCCCACTCTCATCCAGAACAATACCTTGACAACACCTTCACCCCATGTAAGACACAATTAGAGGAGAAGAGTTAGAAAATCCATGAATACATATCTGGAATGGAATGCGATCAGAAGTTCACAACCTTGGAAGTGTTAGAGGAGTTTCCAAAAGTAAGGGACAGGGTAAACACTTCAAAAACATGGAGGTCTGTTGTCCTAGAGACTTCTTGAGATACTGCCTGTGAGGTTGGGCACTTGAAATATATGTTGTTGTCACGTGCTTTAGCTTCCTTTCTAGTGAAATCATCAACCTGGGTCTGCATCTATGTGACCTGGAGGACATGGTTTCTTATTTTCCATCCGTGGGTGGGCCCCTTGCTTAAGAGCTCTGGCTACTGGACAAATTTTACACAAAGAAGCCTCTAATCTGACTTTTGGGGCCCCTTGAACTATCTACTCCCCACATCACTTGAAAGATCTTTTACCTTAAAAGGGTCTTCAAACCCTCCCTACATCCAGAGTTCTGTCGCTCCTCACTTCCTTTCTGGAAAACCCTAATATTATTTTCCTCCCTTGCTCTGCACTGAACCCTGCCTCACTGCTCCCAATAACTCCCATGTCTCACACACCAACTCAAAATTGCTTGGAAAACTTAGATGATTTCCTCCCCTGTCATTCTTCCATTTTTGAGAGACCACTCACCAAGCCTGACCTTATCTGGTTTACTGACAGCAGTTCCTTTAGGCAGAATGGAACTCATTACTCTGGATACGCTGTATTTTCAGCCACTGAGATTATAGAGGCCAAAGTTTTGCCTTCAGGAACTACAGACCAGCAGGCTGATTTTATAGCATCCACTCGTGCCTGCCTTCTAGCACAAGGCAAATCCCTCACCCTCGAAAATGATTCAAAATATGTCTTCCATATCTTATTATCCCATGCTGCAATTTGAAAGAAGCGAGGCCTACTTACCACCAAAGGTAATGCGATCACTAATTCAGCTCTTATAACCAATCTGATAGAGGCCTCCCACTTACCCACCCAGTTGGGAGATGTCCATTGTAGGTCCCATCAGAAGGACGGCTCTCTTATCACTGAGGGCAATGCCAAAGCTGACCAGGTGGCACGAATGGCTGCTACCACTTCCAATCATGGCCCCCATGGTGGACATATAATGGCCACTTTAGACAGCTCATCTGAAGCCCCTACTTCTTTCAGTAAGAACAAGCATCTTTTCAAGTTCCTTCATACTCTATTCCTTTCCAATTCTCAGTCTTTGACCCTCTTTTTACAGAGTTTCTTCTTCCTCACTCCCTCTGACAAGCCATGCTACAGAATATAGCCTCTAATTGTCAGATCTGTCAGCGGACCAACCCTCATACTCCTTTAAGGCCCAAACGTTTCCCTTCCCAACAAGCCCGGGGACACATTCCCTCTGCTGACTGGCAGGTAGACTTCACCAACATGCCCACAGTATGGCACACTAAATACCTCCTTGTCTTTGTGGACACTTTCTCTGGTTTGGTTGAGGCATTTCCCACTTCCAATAAAAAGGCTTCCACTTTAGCTTCAATCTTACTAACAGACATCATCCCCAGGTTTGGTATGCCCACTTCCCTACAATATGACAATGGCCCTGAGTTTACTTCTAGGATCACACAAAAGGTCTCTCAAGCCCTCTCCTTCAAGTGGCATTTCAACTGTCCATATTTCCCCCAGGCTTCAGGGAATGTGGAAAGGGTAAATCGTACTCTAAAGGAAGTCCTTACCAAATTGACAATGGAATTAAACATAGACTGGGTCAAACTCCTTCCCTTGGCTTTGCTTCGAATCAGAGCTCTCCCTAAGAAACCATCTTTACTGTCTCCTTTTGAGATAATGTATGAAAGACATCTTATAACCCCTGCGTTGGTCATTTCACAAGGACCTCTCACCCGAGATTTGTCTTTGCCTCTCTTGCTTCATCTCCGCTCGGAACTCTGGAAATATCAGGACTGGCTTCTTCCGGACCCAGTCTCCTCTCCAAACACTCCTCCCTTAACACCTGTTAGTCTAGTCAATTATAATACCCCAGAGGAGAAAGGGACTCTTGCCCCAAAATGGGAAGGCCCCTATCCTGTCATTCTCTGTACCCCCACCGCCACCAAACTCTCCTTACCAGACAACCGTCTCACTCCCTGGAATCACATGTCTAGGTTGAAGCCACATCACCAGGAGGCCCCACATGCTGACGACAGGGCCACCCCAGAGGAACTCCAAGAATCACCTCCTGAACCTCCCCTTTACTCCTGCTCTCCACACCCATCTCACCCATTTAAGTTGCGGCTCACACGGTTTTCCTTGCAGCCCAATTCCTCTTAAAGAAGGCACAATGAGCTCTCCCAACACCCTAGTCTTCTCTAACTGCTTGTTTTTTGTGCTCTGCTTATTTTCTGTGCTCTGTCAGGACTGGTCTTTACCCTCCTCACCTACCATGCATTTATTCACTCTTCGGGAACGATACTCAGAGCATGGCATGCAGACGGTCCGCGGAGTGGATGCAACTACTTGCTTCATCCACAACTGCACCTCTATTTCCCTAAAATTGTCACCTTCAAGGACCTTCGTCCCTGGTAGCTGGAACTGGCCTTTCATTTGCTTCCTTTTTGATCAAACAAAAGATTATTGTCATTGGTGGCCTGAGATATATAATGGGTGCCCCTATTGGTCATGCAGGTTCCATGATGAACGTGGTAGCTATTCTTACCACTCACTCGGTTACCCTGAAGGGTGGACTTCTAGTTACATAAAGTGGCATAAAGGCTCTTCATCCAATAACAATGGATGGTATACTTTAGATAAACCTGACCCCAAGGCCAAACGTTGGGGCTATGTTGAGTTTTCTGTCTATGCTCAGACAACCTCAGTCAGACCCACAGGGTGGATGACTATTGGCCGCACCCTGATTACGCCACCTAAGGCAACCATCCAGGTAGTCGAACACATTAAGGACTCAGAATCAAAACTTCGAGATCGTATCCATAGCTCATCCAAAGAGGATTCAGAGCCTTCAACCCCCTCAGGTCCCTCTCCCACATGGCTCAATTTGCTACACCAAACGTTTTGATTATTAAACTCCACCCGTCTTTCTTTGCCTACTTCTCAGTGCTTTCTCTGTGCTTCACTTAGTCGTCCACTTCTAGCAGCAGTCCCATTAGCGGCAGAAAATATTCCAGCAAAACCCTACAATTTCTCTAAAAAGGACAAACCCTACATGTGACACGTAACCCACTGTGGGAAAGTTATTCCACCAATACTTTATTTCCTTTCATCTGTTTCCACCTGCCAATAATGAATCCTTTACCCGTTTGTTCCTTGAGCTACAACACCCCATAGAGCCCTGTGTTTAGGCAACCTGAACATTTCCTCTGGTGTAATGGGTCTTTAAGTACCTCAACGATCAATGTCTCTGGCACCTGTTTCTTGGTTACTGTAGTTCCTCAGCTATCTTTGTATACTCCCACCGAATTCCGACAGTTGGCCCTACCTTCCCGCACCCGTAAGGTAGTCTTTCTGCCGGTTCTGGTAGGCCTCATTTTAACAACCTCAGTGACGAGTCTCGGACTCTCTGGTGGAGCTATAGGTCATGCTCTATGGGCATCCAATGACCTTCAACAAAAACTGCAGGAAACACTCAATACCATGGCTGAGTCTCTGGGTTCCTTGCAGCGGCAGGTTACATCATTGGCACAAGTGGCTTTACAGAACCAAAGGGCAATTGATCTTCTCACTGCAGAAAAAGGGGTTACATGCCTATTCCTCAGAGAGGAATTTTGCTATTATGTTAATGAATCTGGGCTAATAAAAAAAAATGTTGTTAAATTGCAGGAATTATCGACCGAATTTCTCAAACATACCTCCTCCAATCCCATCATAGGGTTCTTCCAATCCTATCTTGCCATGTACTTACTACATATCTTGGGGCCCCTTATTGGGATGCTCCTTTTTGTGCTCTCTTGCCCTGCAAAATGAAGTGCCTTCAAACCCAACTGCAAAAAATTCCTAATCAAACTTTCAACCAGCTTTTGCTTAGGCACTACCAGCCTCTGATGACCGATGAACCCCCAACATCTCCAAGAGAACAGTAACTCAGTGATGAAGCTCACTACCAGGCATGATGGAATGCAATGGGTATCAGACAGCGGGAGACAACGAGCTCTGAGAACCTCTTAATCTGCCATCCTGGATTCATGAGTCTTTACCACCTTCTAAGATTTCTCATGGCCCTTGGCCTCTTCTATGTCAGTCCCCCAACATGGAACTTCTGCCAAAAAATGACATTTCCTTTAATTTTTATCTTCATTCTGTTTTTATTTGCTCTGATCCTCTTCAGGTGCTGGTGACGCCATGTCCAGGCAACGCTTCCAGTATTTCCTAGAGTCTCTGTTACAGGACCAGTGGCTGATACCAACAATCTCTTCCATCCAGGACTAGTTCCATGCCATCGACAACTTTGGCTTCAGGGAACATTCATTGACTTCACCCCTACGAAAGTAGCTGTCTATAGCCACTGGGTTTTATTTTTGGCTGCCATGATAATCCCAAACCTGCTCCATGAGCATTCCTCCACTTCTCTTTCTAGGCCCCACACCACCCCCACACAGCAGGAAGCAGCCGGATCTGACAAATGACGCCCCACTTCCTAAGAAAACAAAAAGGGTGGAATGTTGGGAAAAGAATAAATGGCAGCCATACCCCAGAGAAAAACCTCAACATGGCGCCTAAGGACTTCTTCTTCCTACCTTCTTCATTTCTGCAGTGGCGCAAAAAGTTCCCACCCTTGTGAACTCTCACGTCAGCGCCAATTTCAAATCTCACTTGTGGGGAACCTTAGCCCCAATGAGAACTAATTCCTGGGCTCTGGAGCTGATATCTGAAAGAACTTGCCAATAAACGGGTTGCTGCCATTTATCTAAGCCCTACCATCTCCCCCTTAGTTCTATATAAGCACACAGCTTTGAGCAATAAAATTGGAATTCTCCCGGTGAAGTGTCATTGCGTGGGGAATTATTTCACTCATGATCAGCAACAGGATATCCAAAGGTTCTCCAGTGCCACCTGGTCATGGGAATTTCAGAAATTTGATGGTATTTATTTAGCCATTTTTGAAGGATGAAGTTGGAGTCACTGTACGTTTCAATTAATGCAGGAACCATTATGTGGTGAGGAAGCTCATTTAAATTAAAACTCTGGAGAAATCTCACAGGCAAGGCTTCCCAAAGAGTGGCCAAAAGGTCACATGAAGCCAGGATCATTGAGGTCTACAATATGAGTTCCATATGTGTTTAGATTCTCAACTATGGCTGCCAAGTCTTTCAGAATAAAATCATGTGATATCCTGGCTGAGATTCTCACTGCACTGTGGAAAGACACCCTGGCACTCGATCTCAGTTTTCAAGGGAGGCTTCTCATGCGTGGCCTCCTAAAATCCCAACACATTTCATGGCAATACTTCTTTGAGGTAAATTCCAGAACTCAGTCTCTAAGAGGAATCATGCCAGAGTTCAAGCCCAGGTGGATCCAGTTATCTCTTTCAACCGCCAAACAAATGACCACATTAAAACCAAACACTCCCACATGGCCCTCATCTTCTTCCATATAGACACTTATCATAACCTCTGGCTGGAGTTTTTCATGAGGGGTGCAGCCCAAGACAGTGTCAAAAATAAGCTCCCTTGCCCCTCATTTGCCTAAAGTCAAGGTGGCCTGGACACCCATCCGGTGAACCAGGAGTGATCAGATAGGCTAGCTGTTAATACTGCTCTGCATCTCCAATTTGAGGCGTACTGACTGTCAGGTATAGATTCTTTATATGATTTGGAGCCATGAGAAAACCCAAACACCTATGGGCTAGCCTCTGAAGGGCTGTGCATAACTCATTTGACCCAAAGGATCCGTATTCTCACTTGATGGTGGTCAGGAACCTTACAAATGAATGCGAGAGACTTCATTCACAATAATTGCTCTTTTGGCCATTTTGGTTTTGGATGCACACATGGGATCTCTCTTTATATCCATCAGGTGCTGAGAATCTAAGCCACAACCTCACACAGGGCCAAGAGGCTGATTTAGACACATCCCTTTCCAAAGCAATTAAGCAAAGAGCCACAGGTGGTGCCCATTCATTTTCATTTGAAAACTGTTTTCTTCAGGCTTCTCAAAGGGGTGGCCTGAGGCAAAGACCTTCCTGACATTCAGGGAAACAGAACAATTGATAAGCAAAAGGCCGAAAGCATGGTTTCTCAACTGAGACTTTCTTGGTCACACTGATATCTGTGTTTTCTGAGATGCTCGCCATTCCCTTCAGCTATCCAGGACATGGCAATGTCACAGAGCTTGGAGGTGGTACATATTTTGGACACAAAACCATGAGAATATTCTGGAGAGTGGTGAGAATTCTGGAAGAAACAGGAACTTAGGAAGGTAGCAGGTGTTGCCCATGGATAAGGCAAGCTGCAGTCCATTCATAAATTGGGCAGGATGAATGCCGGGAATCTTTCTACTATACAGGACATATCAATTGTTGCATTCTATTTTCTAATGTCTACAACCACGGACACAGTGGGATACACAGACATAGAAACACTTGCCTTGTCCAATGACTTACTAGAAGAAGACCACTCCAAATCAAACAAACCGTCTTTCCTACCTATTCTCAGATCATGAGACAAAACCACAAAATCACACCCACACCCACAAAGACACCTCCTTCCCCCATGTAACTCTGTGACTATCCGGAGTTTTCTCTGAGTGGTGGGCCATACTATGTTCCCCCAAAATGGCCTGTCCTATCTCAGATCTGGTCTCCTTGGCCAACTCTGTGAAGTTGTCAGGAGCCTGTGGTGAAGCACTACCTACTTTCTCAGGAAAGGCCCCTATGCGGAGCTCTCCTGGTATTTGGCCATCCTCACATCTGTAGGTACCAAGAAAGACTGACACTCTCCTTGGTAAATTCAAACAAGTGAGCCTACTGGGTCTGGGACTGGACTGGCTCCGGGTGCCTGGCTTCCTGGATCCCAAGTTAAGAGAGTTCCATCACCAAGGAAGTGAGGTAGATCACTTCTTAAGGAACTGAATGAGGTCATTGCCTTGACAACCACTTTGTCCTAACAGTTGCTTTCAAGAGTCCCATGAGATGGAGGCTGCCCCTACTTCCTGTGACACTTTCACAAGTTAGAATGGTATATAAACCATGGGCACCCGGGAACAGCTCTCCACCTAGCACTGTTTTGGTCCATCTTCTCTACATTAAGAAGAGAGAGGCTGATTCATACACATCCCTTCATGCTGACAAGGTTGTTTGCCATAGAAGATGACTTTTCTCTCTCAGGTCTTTCGTAGCTGCCTACATCTTCTCAAGGGATCATTTCTGCATGGACCTTTGATGTTCTCAACAGCTGGAACATGCCCTACATTCCTGTATTTTAAGAGCAACCCTGTCCCTGCTGTTCTGTAAAGTTCGATTGAGAGAACAATGTATGGTTTTGGGTTAGTAACATGTTCAATTTGGGGTTAGGAATCCTTCTGCATGACGAATAATGGTATTGGGAAACTATGATATTTACAAGAATATATAGGTGAAATATAAGTATAAAAACAGAAATCTATGGAAGATATGAAGTCCAGAAGGGCATTGGGCCCTTAATTGGTACACTTAGCTTTGAATTATTTAAGGGAAATTGCTTGGAAATGAAAGGAGACCCTCAGATAAATCTATATACAATGGCATAGGAGCTTGTACCTTGGATGATTGAATGTCGAAGAGAACATCCACTCAAAAAGGGATAGTCGGTAGGATTAGGAAGATAGTCAGTAGGTTTACAAAGAACAGTGAGAATAGGATTTAGACCAAAAGTTCTTAAGCAATAGGGTTTCAGGTAGACAGTGAATGTAAATGTCAGCACAAGTGAAGAGTCAGTCACAATGATGAACAGGGGAAAATATGTAGGAAAATAGATATAAATAGAGACATTACTAAATCAGGCAAAGTATAAAGTGAGTGATAGGATTAGACATTTTCAACAGGCTTGAGGTTGAATATATAATCTTAGGAAGAAACAAAAATGTAGTCACCAATAAGATTGACATTTGAGAGCATTAGGCCACCTGGACATGGAAGGTTTTAGTAATCCATTCTCACTTTCCATTTAGGCTTTGGTACAAACTTAAGGGTGACCTTTGATTTTTTTGTACAGAATATTACTGTGATAAAATGTATATATAGATCAGGTGACATGAGTATTTCTTCCACCATTTTTTGAGGAATATTTTGAAAACGTATAAATTAGTATTGAGGGTAAAAATAGGTGTACCCTGTGTCTATGAATATAGAGATAATGCATGAATAGATCATACAGTTAATAAATAATATAACTGGTTCCCCTTTAAATAATGTATTGAATTGATATCTGAAAATATATAAGAAATCATATATTTTTTTTAATTAATTTTTATTGTAGGTTGTTCAAAACATTACATAGTTCTTGATATATCATATTTCACACTTTGATTCAAGTGGGATATGAGCTCCCATTTTTACCCCATATACAGATTGCAGAATCACATCAGTTGCAGAACCATTGATTTACATATTGCCATTCTGGTGTCTGTTGTATTCTGCTGCCTTTTCTATCCTCTACTATCCCCCCTCCCCCCTCCCCTCCCCTCTTCTCTCTCTACCCCCTCTACTGTAGTTCATTTCTCCCCCTTATATTTTCCTCCTTTCCCCTCACATCCTCTTGTATGTAATTTTGTATACCCCTAAGGGTCTCCTTCCATTTACATGCAATTTCCCTTCTCTCTCCCTTTCCCTCCCACCTCTCATCCCTCTTTAATGTTAATCTTCTTCTCATGCTCTTCGTCCCTACTCTGTTCTTAGTTACTCTCCTTATATCAAAGAAGACATTTGGCATTTGTTTTTAAGGGATTGACTAGCTTCACTTAGCATAATCTGCTCTAATGCCATCCATTTCCCTCCAAATTCTATGATTTTGTCATTTCTTAATGCAGAGTAATACTCCATTGTGTATAAATGCCACATTTTTTTTTATCCATTCGTCTATTGAAGGGCATCTAGGTTGGTTCCACAGTCTTGCTATTGTGAATTGTGCTGCTATGAACATGGATGTAGCAGTGTCCCTATAGTGTGCTCTTTTTAGGTCTTTAGGGAATAGACCGAGTAGGGGAATAGCTGGATCAAATGGTGGTTCCATTCCGAGCTTTCCAAGAAATCTCCATACTGCTTTCCAAATTGGCCGCACCAATTTGCAGTCCCACCAGCAATGTACAAGAGTACCCTTTTCCCCACATCCTCGCCAGCACTTGATGCTGTTTGACTTCCTAATGGCTGCCAATCTTACTGGAGTGAGATGGTATCTTAGGGTGGTTTTGATTTGCATTTCTCTGACTGCTAGAGATGGTGAGCATTTTTTCATATACTTGTTGATTGATTGTATGTCCTCCTCTGAGAAATTTCTGTTCAGGTCCTAGGCCCATTTGTTGATTGGGTTATTCGTTATCTCATTGTCTAATTTTTTTAGTTCTTTGTATATTCTGGATATTATGGCTCTGTCTGAAGTGTGAGGAGTAAAGATTTGTTCCCAGGACGTAGGCTCCCTATTTACCTCTCTTATTGTTTCTTTTGCTGAGAAAAAACTTTTTAGTTTGAGTAAGTCCCATTTGTTGATTCTAGTTATTAACTGTTGTGCTATGGGTGTCCTATTGAGGAATTTGGAGCCCGACCCCACAGTATGTAGATCATAGCCAACTTTTTCTTCTATCAAATGCCATGTCTCTGATTTGATATCAAGTTCCTTGATCCACTTTGAGTTAATTTTGTGCATGGCGAGAGAAAGGGATTCAGTTTCATTTTGTTGCAAATGGATTTCCAGTTTTCCCAACACCATTTGTTGAAGATGCTATCCTTCTTCCATTGCATGCTTTTAGCCCCTTTATCGAATATAAGATAGTTGTAGTTTTGTGGATTGGCTTCTGTGTCCTCTATTCTGTACCATTGGTCCACCCGCCGGTTTTGTTACCAGTACCATGGTGTTTTTGTTACTATTGCTCTGTAGTATAGTTTGAAGTCTGGTATAGCTATCCCGCCTGATTCACACTTCCTGCTTAGCATTGTTTTTGCTATTCTGGGTCTTTTATTTTTCCATATGAATTTCATGATTGCTTTCTCTATTTCTACAAGAAATGCCGTTGGGATTTTGATTGGCATTGGATTAAACCTATAGAGAACTTTTGGTATTATCACCATTTTGATGTTGTTACTTCCACCTATCCATGAACAGGGTATATTTTTCCATCTTCTAAGATCTTCTTCTATTTCTTTCTTTAGGGTTCTGTAGTTTTCATTGTATAAGTCTTTCACCTCTTTTGTTAGGTTGATTCCCAAGTATTTTACTTTTATTGAAGATATTGTGAATGGGGTGGTTGTCCTCATTTAAATTTCAGAGGATTTGTCGCTGATATACAGGAATGCCTTTGATTTATGCGTGTTGATTTTATAGCCTGCCACTTTGCTGAATTCATTTATTAGCTCTAATAGTTTCTTTGTAGACCATTTTGGGTCTGCTAGGTATCGAATCATGTCATCTGCAAATAGTGATAATTTGAGTTCTTCTTTTCTATTTTTATGCCTTTATTTTTTTTCGTCTGTCTAATTGCTCTGGCCAGTGATTTGAGAACTATGTTGAACAGAAGTGGTGAGAGAGGGCATCCCTGTCTTGTTCCAGATTTTAGAGGGAATGCCTTCAGTTTTTCTCCATTCAGAATGATGCTAGCCTGAGGCTTAGCATAGATTGCTTTTACAATATTGAGGTATGTTCCTGTTATCCCTAGTTTTTCTAGAGTTTTGAATATAAAGGGATGCTCTACTTTGTCGAATGCTTTTTCCACATCTATCGAGATGATCATATGGTTCTTATTTTTAAGCCTATTGATGTGGTGAATAACATTTATTGATTTCCGTATATTGAACCAACCTTGCATCCCAGGGATAAATCCTACCAGATCATGTTGCACAATTTTTTGGATATGTTTTTGTATCCGGTTCGCCAGAAGTTTATTGAGGATTTTTGCATCTAGGTTCATTAGAGATATTGGTCTGTAGTTTTCTTTCTTTGAAGTGTCTTTGTCTGATTTAGGAATCAGGGTGATGTTGGCCTCATAGAATGAATTTGGAAGTTCTCCCTCTTTTTCTATTTTCTGAAATAGCTTGAAAAGTATTGGTATTAGTTCCTCTTTAAAGGTTTTGTAAAACTCTGCTGTATACCCATCCGGTCCTGGGCTTTTCTTAGTTGGTAGTCTTTTGATGGTATCTTCTATTTCCTCAATTAATATTGGTCTGTTAAGGTTGTCAATATCCTCCTGACTCAATCTGGGCAAATCATATAACTTAAGAAATTTATCGATGCCTTCACTATCTTCTATTTTGTTGGAGTATAAGGATTCAAAATAATTTCTGATAATCTTCTGTATTTCTGAAGTGTCTGTTGTGATATTTCCTTTTTCATCCCATATGCTGGTAATATGAGTTCTCTCTCTTCTTCTCTTCGTTAGCATGGCTAAGGGTCTGTCGATTTTTTTTATTTTTTCAAACAACCAACTTTTAGTTTTGTCAATTTTTTCTATTGTTTCTTTCGTTTCGATTTCATTAATTTCAGCTCTGATTTTAATTATTTCTTGTCTTCTACTTCTTTTGCTGTTGTTTTTCTCTTCTTTTTCTAGGATTTTGAGTTGAAGTATTAGATCATTTATTTGTTGGTTTTTTCTTTTTTTAAGGAATGAACTCCAAGCAATAAATTTTCCTCTTAGAACTGCTTTCAATGTGTCCCATAGATTCCAATATGTTGTGTCTGTGTTTTCATTTATCTTTAAGAATTTTTTACTTTCCTCCTTGATGTCTTCTATAACCCATTGATCATTCAGTAACCTATTGTTCATTCTCCAAGTGATGCATGATTTTTCCTTATTTCTTTTATCGTTAATTTTCAATTTCATTCCATTATGATCAGTTAAGATGCATAGTATTATCTCTACTCCTTTATATTGTCTAAGAGTTGCCCTGTGACATAATATATGATCTATTTTTGAGAAGGATCCATGTGCTGCTGAGAAAAAAGTGTAACTGCTTGATGTTGGGTGGTATATTCTATATATGTCAATTAAGTCTAGGTTATTAATTGTGTTATTGAGCTCTATAGTTTCCTTATTCAACTTTTGTTTGGAAGATCTGTCCAGTGGTGAGAGAGGTGTGTTGAAGTCTCCCATGATTATTGTATGGTGGTCTATTAGACTCTTGAACTTGAGAAGTGTTTGTTTGATGAACATAGCTGCACCATTGTTTGGGGCATATATATTTATGATTGTTATGTCTTGTTGGTGTATGGTTCCCTTGAGAAGTATGTAGTGTCCATCTTCATCCCTTTTGATTAACTTTGGCTTGAAATCTATTTTATTTGATATGAATATGGACACTCCTGCTTGTTTCCGAAGTCCATATGAGTGATATGATTTTTCCCAACCTTTCACCTTCAGTCTAAGTATGTCTTTTCCTATCAAATGCGTCTCCTGAAGGCAGCATATTGTTGGGTCTTGTTTTGTGATCCATTCTACTAGCCTGTGTCTCTTAATTGGTGAGTTTAAGCCATTAACATTTAGGGTTATTATTGAGATATGGGTGTTCTTCCAGCCATATTGGTTTATTTATGTTACTAAACATGGTTTGTTTTCCTCTTTGATTATTCCCCCCCCTTCACTGTACTACCTCCCGCTGTTGGTTTTCATTGACATTTTCCATTTCCTCTTCCTGTAATATTTTGCCGAGGATGTTTTGAAGAGATGGTTTTCTAGCTGCAAATTCTTTTAACTTTTGTTTATCATGAAAGGTTTTAATTTCATCTTCCATCCTGAAGCTTAATTTCACGGGATACACAATTCTTGGTTGTAACCCATTTTCTTTTAGTGTATGAAATATGTTATTCCAGGATCTTCTAGCTTTCAGAGTCTGTGTTAAAAGATCAGCTGTTATCCTGATTGGTTTACCCCTAAATGTAATCTGCTTCCTTTCTCTTGTAGCTTTTAAAATTCTCTCCTTATTCTGTATGTTGGGCATCTTCATTATAATGTGTCTAGGTGTGGATCTCTTATGATTTTGCACATTCGGCGTCCTGTAGGCTTCTAGGATTTGGGATTCTGTCTCATTCTTCAAGTCTGGGAAGTTTTCTCGTATTATTTCGTTGAATAGATTGCTCATTCCTTTGGTTTGGACCTCAATACCTTCCTGTATCCCAATGACTCTTAAGTTTGGTCTCTTTATGTTATCCCATATTTCTTGAATGTTCTGCTCATGGTTTCTTAACAGCTTTGCTGAGCTGTCTATGTTCTTCTCCAGTTGAAATACTTTGTCTTCATTGTCTGATGTTCTATCTTCTAAGTGTTCTACTCTGCTGGTAGTATTCTCAATTGAGTTTTTATGTTGGTTTATTGTTTCCTGAATTTCCAGGATTTCTGTTTGTTTGTTTTTTATAACCTCTATCTCCCTGAATAATTGATCTTTTGCTTCTTGGATTTGTTTATGTAATTCATTGTCGAAGTGGTCGAAGTGGTCTTTCATTGTCTGATTTTGCTGTCTAATGTCTTCCTTGAGACTCCAGATCATCTGAAGCATGTATATCCTGAATTCTTTATCTGACATTCCATCTGCTGCAGATATTACCTCTTCTAAAGTTGAATTGACCTGCATTGCTTGTGGTCCTTTTTTTCCTTGTCTTTTCATACTGATCGCGTTTCTTTCTGCTTGGTGAAACTGTTGTGTTATTGATTTTTCCCCCTATATATTTATATTGCTTTTGTATAGCTGCATCGTCTCCCTTGCAGGCTTTGGCGGTGGTTCTGCCCCTCCTTCAATTGAGGCAATGTGCCTACCACGCCGGGAGGCCGCTGTGCCTCTACTTTCGATGGGCCTGTTCTTTCGGTGGTCACAGGTCCGCCTACCTTGCAGGAGTGAGCAGCGGTTTTGCCCCTCCGCTGGCCACTAGGCCTGTTCTGTCTGTCGGTTGCAGGTATGTCTACCGAAAAGGCGCTGGTGGCGGCTCTGCCCCTCCCCCAACCGGGGTGATGTATCTGGCGGGCCACTGGGCCTGTTTTGTCGGTGGTCACGGTTCCGCCTACATTGCACGTGCGTGGAGCAGCTGTGTCCCTCTGAGAGTTGCTGAGCCTGACCTGCCGGTGGATGGCAAGTCTGCCTACCTTGCAGGGGCAGGGGTGGCTCTGCCGCTCCGGGGGTCACTGGGCCTGATCTGCTGGTGAGTTGCAGGTCTGCCTAACTTGCAGGCGCCCGGCGGCTCTGCCCCTCCCCCAACTGGGGCGGGGCGATGTGTCTGGCCGGCCGCTGGGCCTGTTCCGTTGGTGGTCATGGTTCAGCCTACCTAGCAGGCACGTGGGGCAGCTGTGTCCCTCCGCAGTTTTTTGGGCCTGACCTGTCGGTGGGTCGCAGGTCTGCCTACCTTGTAGGCTCGGGGGGTGGCTCTGCCGCTCTGTGGATTGCTGTGCCTGTTCTGCTGGTGGGTCGCGGGTCCGCCTACCTTGCAGGCACCCGGCGCCTCTGCCCCTCCCCCAACCGGAGCTATGTGTCTGGCGGTCCACTGGGCCTCTTTTGTCGGTGGTCACGGTTCCGCTTACCCTGCACGCGCGTGGAGCAGCTGGGTCTCTCTGAGAGTTGCTGGGCCTGACCTGTCGGTGGGTGGCAAGTGTGCCTACCTTGCAGGCCCGGGGGTGGCTCTGCCGCTCCGCGGGTTGCTGGGCCTGATATGCTGGTGAGATGCAGGTCTGCCTAACTTGCAGGCGCCCGGCGGCTCTGCCCCTCCCCCAACAGGGGTGGGGCAATGTGTATGGCCGGCCTCTGAGCCTGTTCTGTTGGTGGTCAGCGTTCTGCCTACCTAGCAGGCTCGTGGGGCAGCTGTGCCCCTCCGCAGTTTCTTGGGCCTGACCTGCCGGTGGGTGGCAAGTGCGCCTATCTTGCAGGCCCGGGGGTGGCTCTGCCGCTCCACAGTTGCTGGGCCTGATCTGCTGGTGAGTCGCAGGTCTGCCTACCTTGCAGGCGCCCGGCTGCTCTGCCCCTCCCCCAACCGGGGCGGGGCGATGTATCTGGCCGGCCTCTGGGCCTGTTCTGTCGGTGGTCAGGGTTCTGCCTACCTAGCAGGCTCGTGGGGCAGCTGTGCCCCTCCGCAGTTTGTTGGGCCTGACCTGCCGGTGGGTGGCAAGTGTGCCTACCTTGCAGGCCCGGGGGTGGCTCTGCCGCTCCGCGGTTGCTGGGCCTGATCTGCTGGTGATTCGCAGGTATGCCTAACTTGCAGGCGCCCGGCGGCTCTGCCCCTCCCCCAACCTGGGCGGGGCGATGTGTCTGGCCGGCCGCTGGGCCTGTTCTGTTGGTGGTCACGGTTCAGCCTACCTATCAGGCACGTGGGGCAGCTGTGCCCCTCCGCAGGTTTTTGGGCATGACCTGCCGGTAGGTCACAGGTCTGCCTACCTTGTAGGCTCGGGGGGTGGCTATGCCGCTTTGTGGATTGCTGTGCATTTTCTGCTGGTGGGTCGCGGGTCCGCCTACCTTGCAGGCGCCCGGTGGCTCTGCCCCTCCCCCAACCGGAGGGATGTGTCTGGCGGTTCACTGGGCCTGTTTTGTCGGTGTTCACAGTTCCGCCTACCTTGCACACGCGTGGAGCAGCTGTTTCATTAGTGCCTGGGCACACTCTTCTTGTTGGCCTCCCTCAGGCCCTAAGTTTGTAGAGCTTGGGGCTGAGAAACCCCAGCCAATTTGCTTACCTTCTGGTAGCCACGCCCCCGTATCTGGTGCAAGAGACCTCAGTTGTCAGCACTGGTGGGAGCGGTAGCCGTGAGTCCCACGCCGAGGCGAGTCGGTGCAAGAGACCTCAGTTGTCAGCACTGGTGGGAGAGGTAGCTGGGAGACCCGCGCCGCGCAGCTACCGCCGGCTCCTGTGCCAGTGCTGCCTCCGGGTTTTCTTGACTACCACGCCGGCAGGTCGCTGGACCTGTTACGGGCCCGGGCGGCGGCTCTGTTCGGCCCCTCTGGCCTCCACAGTATTCAGCAGGACCCGGACCGAGAAACAGTTTCCGCGGGTTCTTTATCACCGGGCCAAAACAGTTCCGGGAGCCAGAATTCGGCCTCTCCGGACTTGGTGCATGCTCCGACAGGAGCAGGCTCCAAGAAGCAGTTTCAGCGGGTTCTATAGCCCTGGGCCAGAGCAGCTCCGGGAGCCGGAACTCCGACACTCCGGGCTCGGTGCGTGTTCTGATAGGAGCAGGCTCCAAGAAGCAGTTTCCGCGGGTTATTTAGCACTAAGTCTGAGCAATTTGTCTGCGAGATGCAGACAATTGTCAGCCTGAAATTACCTGTTCTATAGCTGAAAGAGCTGCAATCAGTCAAAAACAAGGATGGTGACGTCAGCTCTCCAAGATGGTGGCCGCTGGCTTCCTCCGTGGTCTGACCGGTGTGGAGAACCAACCTGGACCGTTTCCTTTTCCTGTCTCCAACCCAGAATTCAGCTCCGAGCTCAGCAAATGCCTAGCTGGCAGGAGCCCACAGAATCAGCATTGCTGTATCTCTGCGCCACCAGCCTGTCATTTCCCAGCGCGCGCTGCAGACTCCAGCCATGGGGTGATCTGCCGAACAAGCAGCGCTCCGTACAGACGGACAGATCGCTCGCATTTGAGCCCCTGAAGCTGATCCTCGTGCGATGAAAATCCTTCCACTAGGTTTTGGAGCACCCCAATTTTGCTGGAAATTCCTAACAAGATAGCTTTTAGCCGTTCTAACTCGTCATTTTCCTCACAGTGATGCAGTACACGGAGTTAATGCACTCCCTTTGCGGCCATCTTGCCTCTCAAGAAATCATATATTGATATAGAATCATTCATAACAACTAGTTATACATCTAATTGTAATCCTAGGCTTATGGTTTATCATGAAGAGTGTGTGAGTTTTGCTTCAAAAGTGATTATGGAAATCAAAAATAATGTGTTTTGAAAGAAGTCTCATGAAAAGACCAGTTTGAAACATGGCGGAACACGTGTTTTCTGAAGCAGAAAGTGATTGAAAGTGAAATATATTGCCTATAAATTTGTGAACTTGTGGATGAAATATATATCCTATAATGTGCATAAACTGAAGAAATAGTAATGTACCAGTGTTGAAATAAAAATGACCTCAAAATACTTATCATGTCCCATAGGAATCTACTTGCATTGATGTGAAACTGGATCAGTTACTGTAGAAATATTAGGATTCATATGCACCATTCACTGAAGTTAGTTTTCAATACTAGGAAAAAATACGTATATCAGGTGAATGAATATTTCTGAGAATAATCTTGTGAAAAGTTTTTTATAAATCCACATACATATTCATGAATGAATTTAGGGAGTGTATAATAAGACACATATATTAAATATTTTGAAATATCTGGAGAGAATATATATATATATATATATATATATATATATATATAAATATATATATATATATATATATATATATATATATATATATATAACCACACACAGATTTTAAAAATTAGCAATATATATGCCAATCAAATTACACCGTGAAATACATATCATCCACAGATCCAAAAATATTCATTTTACTGGATATGGATTTATGTATAACTTTTTCAACTAGGAAGCTCACCCATAGTTTGAATTTTCAGTTCAAACAGCGTTTAGGAGGAGTGATCTCTTCTCACACTTTGTATCTGCCAAGTTATGTAACTCACAAGAATGTACGTGTGATACCAGGTAGGATTCTAAATGTGCATATAAAAATACATGTGCTGAATAGAATACAGAGAAAGGGAGACAGGAATTCACATATTTGTTAACTGTAAAAGCACATGGAAAACTATTTCAACAAAAATTTACTAGATTTATAACTCCTACCCTATATAATGCAAAAGGCAAGTCCAAGTATACAACGTGCCTCCTCTGAACTGCTTGTATTTCTATTCTGTTTCGGTTATTTTTCTCCATCATATTAGGATTAGTATTCAGAATCTAGTAGGGTATGTGTTAGTGTCAGGGATTCAGTATATCAAATGTAAAAATAGAAAAATGAAACCAATGTGTATGCAAATATGTGCTAAACAAAATCTTCCCACTCTCCTCCAGAACAATTCCTTGACATTTCCTTCCCCCAAAGTAAGACACAATTAGAGGAGTAGAGTAATAAAATCTGTGAATAATATGCTCAGGAGTTTACAACCTTGGAAGTGGTAGAGGAGTTTTCCTAGTATGGGACAGGATAAAAACTCCATATATATGGAGCTCTGCTGGCCTAAATACTTCTTGAGAAACTGCCTCTGAGTTTGGGCACTTGAAATATATGTTTTTGTCAGGAGCTTTAGCTTCTTTCTAGTGAGACCATCAAAGCTGTGTCTGCATCTATGTGACCTGGAGGACATGATTTCTTATTTTCCAATGAACATGAGGCAACAGTGCTGAATTCTCTCTTTGTAAGTAAACTGTGGCCACTGGGGGCTAAGGGTATTCCCATGTGGACTGGGAAGCCATTTGGTCATCCTCCACTTTTCGTGTGTTTCTTGCTGCTGCACTGGGACTTTGGCATTTGCTTCATGAAATAAAAGAAGTTCAACTGGGACACAGTTCTGGAGGCAATACTTTCATGTGTGGTTGGTCAGGGTCCTGCAGGAGAATGCACCAACCAGGCTTCTATCCCACATAGCTTGGCCACATGTCTATAGCAACCTGATTCTGAACATTGCCCGGAAACATCTCCATATAACAAGAAGCCTTTACATGGAAGGGTCTGCTGGCTGCACCATGTCAGTCACAAGCCATTTGGAAGCCAATGGCAGATCCACATGGCCCCACCACAAATTTTTTATCACACATCTGCCTACCACTGCTCTAGGCCCACTACTCAGCAGGTTCCAACATACTGGCATCTCTGTTCTACACCATTTTCATGAAACCCACTCAATCAAGGCACTGTCTTGCATATTTACGATCAGCAACAGGACATCCAAAGTTTCTCCAGTGCCACCTGGTCATGGGAATTTCAAAAATTTCATGGTATTTATCTAGGCATTTTTAAAGGATGACGTTGCAGGCACTGTGGGTTTCAATTCATTCAGGAACCACTAAATGGTGAGGAAGCTCATTTCAATGAATGCTCTGTAGAACTCTCACAGGCAAGGCTTCCCAAAGAGTGGCCAAAATGTCACATGAAGCCAGGCCCATTGAGGTCTACAATGTGACGTCCATGGGTGTTGTGACTCTCAACTATGGCTGCCAAGTCTTTCAGAATTAAATCATGTGATATCCTGGCTGAGATACCCAGGGCTCTGTGGAAAGCCAACCTGGGCCTAGATCTCAGTTTCCAAGGGTGATTCTCATGGGTGGACTCCTAAAATCCCAACAAAATTCATGGCAATACTTCTCTGAATTCAGTCTCTAAGGGGAATCACACCAGAGTTCAAGCCCAGGTGGTCCAGGTCATGTCTTCATACTGGACACAAATGACCAAATTTAAAACCAAAACCCTCCCATATGGCCCTCATCTTCTTCCATATAGACACTAATCACAACCTCTGGCTGAAGGTTTCCATGAGTGGCGGAGTCCAAGAGAGTGTCCAAAATAACTCCCTTGCCCCTCATTGGCGTAAATTCAGGGTGGTCTGGACACCCTTCATGTGAAACAGGAGTGATCAAATATGCTAGACGTTAATACTTCTATGCTTCTCCAATTTGTGGAAAACTGAGTGTCAGGTATATATTTTTATGTGATTTGCAGTCATGAGAAATCACAAGCACCTCTGCAGGTCTTTGAAGAACCCATTTGACCCAAAGGATCCCTATTCTCACTTGATGGAGTTCAAGAACTTTAAAGAGGAAGGCGACAGACTTCATCCACAAGGACTGCTTTTTGGCCGTTTTGGTTTTGGATGCACACATGGGATCTCTCTTTACATCCACCAGGTGCTGAGAATCTAAGCCACAACCTCACACAGGGCCAAGAGGCTGATTCAGACACATCCCTTTCCAAAACAATTAAGCAAAGAGCCACAGGTGATGCCCATTCATTTCCATTTGAAAACTGTTTTCTTTAGGCTTCACAAAGGGGTGGCCTGAGGCAAAGACCTTCCTGACATTCAGGGGAACAGAACAATAGGTTAGCAAATGGCCCAAAGCAGTGTTTCTCCACTGAGACTTTCCTGATCACACTGATATCTGAATTTTCTGAGATGCTCACCATTCCCTTCAGCTATCCAGTACATGGCCATGTCACAGAGCTTAGAGGCGGTACTTATCTTGGTCACAAAATCTTGAGCCTATTCTGGAGAGTGGCCAGAATTCAGGAAGAAAACAGGAACTTAGGAAGATAGCAGGTGTTACCCATCCATAAGGCAAGCCGCATTCCTTTCATACATTGGGCAGAAAGAATTCTGGTAAGCTTTCTACTAGCCTGGACACATCCTTTGATGCATTCTCTTTTCTAATGTCTACAACCATGGACACAGTGGGATACACAGACTTAAAAACACTCGCCTTGTCAAATCACTTGTTAGAAATCGTCCACTCCAAACCAAACAAACTGCCTTTCCTACCTATTCTCAAAACATGAGACAAAATCACAAACACACACTCACACCCACAAAGTCACCTCCTTTCCCAAAGTAGGTCTCTGACTATCGGGTGTGACCTCTGACTGGTGGGCCGTACTATGTTCCCATCAAATGGCCTGTTCTGTCTCAGATCTGGTTTCCTTGGCCAACTCTGTGAAGTTGTCAGGAGACAGCGGTGAGTCACTTCCTGCTTACTCAGGAAAGGCCACTCTTCAGAGCTTTCCTGGCATTTGGCCATCCTCACATCAGTAGATACCAAGAAAGACTGACTCTGTCCTTGGTAAATCAAAAGAAGGGAGACCACTGGGACTGGGCCTGGGACTAGATTTGTGTGCCTGGATGCCTGGATCCCAAGTTCAGAGAGTTCCATCACCAAGAATGTGAGGTGAGGTCACTTCCTTCAGGAACTGAATGAGGTCAATGCCTTGGCAAGCACATTGTCCTAACATTTGCTTCCAAAGGTCCCATGAAATGGAGGCTGTCCCTAATTTTTTTGACACTTTCACAAGTTAGAATGGTATATCAAATATTGGTAACCAGGAACAGCTCTCCACAGAGGCCTCGTTTTGTCCTTCTTCTCTACATAAAGAAGAGAGAGGCTGATTCAGACACATCCCTTCATGCTGACCAGGTTGTTTGCAATGAAAGATGACTTTTGCTCTCTCAGTTCCTTCATAGGTGCCTAAAACTTCTCTAGGGATCATTTGCGCATAGACCTTTGAGTTTCTCAGCAGTTGGAAGATCCCCTACATTCCTGTATTTTAAGACCAACTCTGTCCTTGCTCTTCTCTAAAGTTAGATTGAAGGAACAGTGTATGGTTAGGGTTAATAACAGGTTTGATTTGGAATAGAAATCATTCTGCTGGATGAATAATGGTATTGGGAATCTGCGATATTTTCAAGAATATATAGGTAAAATATAGGAATCTGAAAACAGAAATCTAGGTAAGATTTGAAGCCCAGAAGGGCATTGGGCCCTTGATTGCGGTATTAAGCATAGGACCTTGTAACTTGGATGATTGATTTTCAAAGAGAACTTCCAGTCAAAATGGATAGTCAGGAGTATTAGGAAGATAGTCGGTATGTTTATAAAGGAGAGTGAGTATAGGATTTGGACCAAAAGTTCTTTAGCTATAGGGTTTCGGGTATTGAGTGAATGTAAATGTCAGCACATGTGAAGAATTAATCACAATGATGAACTGGGGAAAATATGTAGGAATGCAGATATCAATAGAGACTTTAGGAAATCTGGCAAAGTATAGTCGGTAGTGAAATGTTAATAAAATAGATTCTTGTCACTTCCTGTTTTTCTGTATGCTTAATAAAACACTGTTGAAATCTTGAGAAGTGTTTTCTAAACTTTTTCCCAGAATGTGCTGTCCCCAACAGCCAAACTTCAGAATGTACTCCCTCACCCAGTTGCACGCAAACTGCTCACCCGCCCAGGCCCATCAATAAACTTTCCTCCCTGCCCTCTTCAAGGAAAGTATATAAGCTCTGCTTAAGCTGTTCTCAGGGTTCTCTGCTCTATTCAAATGAGCTCTGAGCCCCAGCATGCTGGACCCCCAATAAACCCTTTGTTTTTGCATGAGAGAGTCTCTTAGTGGTCTCTTCCCCCATGCTCTTCCGATCTTTATATATGGAGGTTCCACCGAAATCCAGCAGCGGTGAACGAGAGACCCCAATGGGCTACTCTCAGGGTAAGTAAGGCGCCTCTTTCTGGTTTCAGGTTTCAGGTTAGGGCTTGGCAAAATCGCTGTCAATGAAGTGTGTGAGCTCTCTTTGATGGTGGCTGGCAGACGTGTCACAGAGCCACAAGCCAAGTCCCTGGGGGAGGCCACAGAGGACTCGGGAATCGAGGAATAATAGTCCCCTTGACTCAGTGATACTTTGTTTCACATTCGGTATTGCCAGCCCATCGGGTTTTGCCGCCTGCTCAGTCTTGGTCTCAGTGTTGGACGTCCATTGCCTGTCTTTATTGTTTTCTCTTGTCTGTGTCCTGTGTCGTTGCTTTTACTGTTTGTGTATCTTTCATTATGGGACAGATCACTTCAATGTCTCTGTCCCTGACCCTTGATCTATGGACCAAAGTCCGCTTAAGGGCTCAGAATGTTTCTTTTTCAGTAAAACGCTGGACCTGGCAGACTCTGTGTGCCTCAGAATGGCCCACCTTTGGATTCGGATGGCCCCTAGAAGGATCTTTCTACTTACCACTAATTTAAAAAGACAGAGATATTGTCTTACAGCCAGGGCCACATAGCCATACTGATAAACAGGAATATACCTTAACTTGGCAGGACCTCTGCAAATCTCCTCTTCCGTGGGTGAAGCCTTTCCTTGCTGTGTCCCCGTTCCTACTCCTTCCCCCACGATCTCTCAACCCCTCTGCTCCTCCTCCTCCTCCACCCTCTGTTCTCCCTGAGTCACAAGATTTGACTCTACTGGACTCTCCTCCCCTTCCTTATCTTCTACCCTTGTCCCACAACCCCCAACACCCTCTAAGTGATTCTCCAGCTGCTGACTCAGCCTCTCCGCAATTGGAGGACGCTAAGCCAGCCCAGGGCCCTCCAGATAACTCCCCTGCGTCACACACAGCCCCTCCTCCCCTGGAGGAAGCTGGACTTGCTAAAGGAACTCGCTGGTGGCAAATGATTGAAAACCCTGGAACTCCCGTGTTGCTTCCCTCCATCCCTAAGGGCCAATGATTGACGATGGCCATGGGGAAAAAAATGGAAGCCTACCAGTATTGGCCTTCTCCTCTTCAGACCTATATAAATGGAAAAATAACAATCCCCCTTTTACCGAGGACCCAACCTGGCTCTCAGGTCTGGTGAAGTCATTGATGTTTTCACACCAACCTACTTGGGATGACTGCCAACAACTCCTAGGCACTCTCTTCATGACAGAGGAACAAAAGAGAATCCTCCTGGAGGCTAGAAAAAAGTATCCTCGGACCAAATGCGTGACCGACACAACTTCCCAACATATTCAAAGCCGGCTTTCTCTTGAAACGACCCAACTGGGACCCCAACACCTTTGAAGGTAGGGAGCATCTGTCCACTTATCGCCGGGCTCTAATAGTGGGTATCTTAGTGGCCGCTAGGTGACCAACTAATTTGGCCAAGGTAAGAGAGATTATTTAAGGGCCTGATGAATCTCCCTGTATGTTCCTAGAGATAATTATGTAGGCATATAAGAGACATACTCCTTTCGATCCTCAGGCAGAGGATCAAAAGGCATCTGTCACAATGGCCTTTATTGGGAAATCTGCCCTGGATATTAAAAGAAAGTTACAATGCTTAGATGGATTACAAGATATGACTTTGAGGGATTTAGTCAGAGAACCCGAGAAGGTATACTTTAAGAGAGAAACTGAGGAAGAGAAGGGAGCTGAGTGAGGATAAAAGAAACAAAAGACAGACTAAGGCATTGACTAAGGTCCTGGTCACAACAACAAATAGGCCAGAAACTAAGAAACAGAGAGACAGGAAGGGATACCTGGGCACACACTAGAGGCCACCCCTGGCCTCAGATCAATGTGCCTACTCTAAAGAAAAAGGACACTGGGCCAAAGAGTGCCCTAGAAAGAGACAGCCATGCCAGCCAGATATTCTGACTCTGGAGGAATACTAAGAAAGTCCGGGCTCAGATCCTCTCCCTGACCTCAAGGTAACTTTTGAAATGGAGGGGAACACAATAAACTTTGAAGTAGATACAGGGGCAATATACTCAGCCCATAAGGCCCATTGGGCCCTCTACCAAATAAAAGGTCTCTAATTCAAGAGTCTAACAGAAGTAAATATCGGGCTTTGACAACTAAGAGGACCATGGACCAGGGAAAAGGAAAAATCCATCACTCCTTCCTAGTAATCCCAGAATGCCTGGCCCCATTGATGGGCAGAGTTCTGCTCACCAAGCTCTGGGCCAAAATAACTTTTAACCCTGAAGGCCCCCAAGTGGAATTTTTTAATCCTTCAGTAACTACTCCTATAATCATGGCTCTAACTATGTCAGTAGCAAATGTTCATCAACTCACTCACCTTTGTTCAAAGAAACTGCATTCATTCGTGAAGGATCAAGAACACAGTTTTCCACTAACCTACTCACAGCAAAAGGAAATAACTGAATGGGTAACAAAAGCCTGTCAGGTCCATTAATTGGTTAAAGCTTACACTTCCAAGCTTCCTGCAGGAAAGCACCTATGAGGAACCAGACGAGGACAATTCTGGGAAGTGGACTTTACTGAAATTAAGCCAGTAAGGTATGGACTTAAATAACTCCTAGTCTTTGAACATACATTTTCAGGATGTATTGAAGCCTTCCCCACACACACAAAAAAAAGAAATGAAAAAGAAGAAAAAAGAAACATCGCAAATGGTTGTAAAGAAGATCCTGGAAGATATTTATTCTCCCCTTGACGACCAGTAGTCTTAACCCTCATCAGCCCCTTAAGCTGCGATGGCTGATCACAAATCCTACTGGACACGAAGTATGGCCTATCTCGAATACAGCCCCCTTACGAACCTGGTGGCCATCTCTCCACCCAGTCATTTGTCAGCTGGCTATAGGGCTTTCCTATTGGGATATCCCTGATTAACTGGATCCCACTAAAATTCCATTAAATCCCTTCCGTACCATAGATAATGGAAACAAACATTATAGATGTAGGGACACGTGAGCCAGATGCAGGTTGGCTAGCCTAGATTACTATGTTTGCCCGGCAGACTATCAAAGCCACAAACAGTCACGGCTGTGGGGGGGGAGAGCAGACTTCTATTGTAAGTCATGGGGATGTGAGCATACAGGGACTGTCAGATGGAACCCAAACTCCTCATCAAATTCTGTACACAGCATTGGCCATATTACGAATTAGATAACCAAAACCGATGGCCCCCAGAGGGGTCTCTAGATCCTCAAATTCTGTGTGACCTTTTTAACTTCTGCAAGTGCTCAAAAGGGTGAAAGGAGATTCCGCTATGTGGAGGCCTTCTCTCTCCTTTGCTCACATCCTGAACTATGCTTCTCCAATAGATGCTCACCCTCAGCCTTGTGCTCTAGACTCTCTGCTGTCACTCCCACCTCAGCAACTTGATTTCTCCCCTCCAATATCTAGATCAAAAACCCAAATCTCGACTGGTTCTCAGACCATTGCTCCCTTGCTGAGGTTGCAGGTACTGAGGTACCACTCCATTCACTCACTCCTCTCCTCTCCTGTCAGTGCCCGCACCGGGTCCCACCCAGTCCTCTTACCACCTAATGCAAAGCTCAAACCCGCTGAGAAGAATCCTCAGACCCTAATACAAGATGTAATGAAAATGGCCTTTAATGTTGCTTTGTCATCACTAAAAACAGGTTACTAAGAATTTAAAGTCCCTCACAGGCTTTTTGGAATCTCACTCCCGTCTCCCCCTCTGTTCTATCTGTTCTACTGCTCAAGTTTTTGTTGCTATTAAGATCCCAAAGCCCTCTCCCAATATTCTTTTACATCTCTCCTTCCTCATTCTCAGATCCACAGAGCTGCTCTTATTTCTGCCTTCCAAATTGTCCCCCTCTGTACCAGGCCCACAGAAAAGTCTTAACTGACCTTCTCCAGAAGTCTTCACCATGGCTGATTTAGGACTTTCAGCAAAAGAGTCCCTATAAAAAAGTTCACTGTAGATAAACTTCCTATTTTTGTGTTGCCCTGGTCTCCTTGGCAACTGGCTAAAAAATTCAGCACTCCTGATCTAGACACACCCTTACTAGTTTTTCACAAAATATTTGAAAAAAAGTCCTCTGGCCTTGAGCTGGGGCTTCACAGAGATGGCTACATTTCTAAGATAAAGAAGTTACAAACTGGGCTGTATGGAAACAGCTGGAAGGGGGAAAAAAAGAAAGGGAAGACACCCCCACCCAGGTGTCCTTGAAAAGTTAACTTGCCCAAACTGAGGAAAAAAGAGAAACAAAAACTGCTTTTTGTGAACTTCTGCAGACTGTGAACTTCTGAGCCCCTTCCCTTACGTGTTGGGTACAAAATTCTGAAACTACGTAACTTGGGTTTCAGGGGATTAATTGATTACAACAGAAGCAATGCCCTCTGAATCTCGTTGAAACCAAAAAAGACTGTTTCCGTGTCTTTGGTGCTATCTTAGGTGCCTTGCCTTGTCCGTCCCTACAACAGTATAATTCTATATACTTAAACATTGTTTATGTTTTCATGAAATGGTCAACAGATGTGATTAATTGTGAAATGGTGCAGATGTTTCCCAGAGTGCTCTATCATGACACAGGTTCATCTGAAGATCAAAGAGGGGGACATACAACCCGGTTCCGCTGGGAACATATGTCCCTCCCCTTAGCCATTCTATTACGAATAGGAGTTGCTGCAGGGTTGGGCACAAGAACCACTGCTCTGGTCCGTGGGACACAACAAGTGACCCAATTAGAAGAAGCAATAGATCAAAACTTAAAGATTTTAGAAACCTCCATCACAGCTTTGCAGGAATCTTTAACCTCTCTCTCTGAAGTTGTTTTACAGAAAAGGCGAGGGTTGGACCTCCTTTTCATGACAGAAGGGGGCCTTTGTGCTTCATTGAGGGAAGAATGTTGTTTTTATGTCGACAATACTGCAGTTGTAAAAAAATCTATGAGTAAATTAAAAAGATGCCTTGAAAAGCAACAACGAGAGAGAGAGGCACAAAAACGGTAGTTTGAGTCTTTTTTTACACAGTCCCCCTGGTTAATTACGTTTTTATCAACCCTGGCTGGTCCAATAATAATCCTCATAGTATTACTAACTATAAAACCCTGTTTCCTCAATCATGTAATTTCTTTTCTCCAAGCTCAAATTGGACAAATTAAAATTATGGTAATACCCCACTAGCAGACATAGAATGTGACACCCCACAATGATCACTTTTATGATTAAAAGTAGCCAGAAAAAGAAGTGGGGAATGAAAGGTTAATAAAATATGTACTTGTCACTTCCTGTTTTTCTGTACGCTTAACAAAACACTGTTGAAATCTTGAGAACTCTTTGCTAATCTTGTTGCCAGAATGTGCTGTCCCCAATTGCCAAACTGCAGAATCTACTCCCTCACCCGGTTGAATAGAAACCTGAACTGTACTTGGATCATTGAATGTAGAAGAGAACATCCATTCAAAAAGTTATAGTCAGTTGGATTAGAAAGATAGTCGGTAAGTTTAGGAAGAAAAGTGAGTATAGGATTTGGAACAAAAGTTCTTTAGCAATAGGGTTTTGGTTAGAGAGTCAATGTAAATGTCAACACAAGTGAAGAGTCAGTCACAATGATGCACAGGGCAAAATATGTAGGAAAGCAGATATCAATAGAGACATTAGGAAATCAGGAAAAGAATAAAGTGAGTGATGGGATTAGATATTTTCAACAGGGTTGAGGATGAATATGTGAGCTTAGGATAAAACAAATATGAAGTCAACAATAGGATTGACATTTGATAGCATTAGCGTAGCCCAAGACAGTGTCCAAAATAAGCTCTGTTGCCCCTCATTTGCCTAAATTCCCAGTGGACTGTACACCCTTCCTGTGTACCAGGAGTGATCAAATAGGCCTGCCCTTAATACTGCTCTGCTTCTCCAATTTGAGTCCTACTGAGTGTCGGGTACAGATTCTTTATGTGAATTGGAAAGATGAGAAAACTCAAGCACCTATTGGATAGCCTCTGAATACATTTGAAGAACTCATTTGACCCAAAAGATCCCTATTCTCACTTGATGGAATTCAGGAACCTTACAGAGGAAGGCAAAATACTTCATCAACAATGACTGCTCTTTTTGCCATTTTGGATTTTATGCACCCATGGGATCTTTCTTTAGATCCATCAGGTGCTGAGAATCTAAGTCAAAGAATCACACTGGGCCAAGAGGCTGATTCACACACATCTCTTTCCAAATCAATTAAGGAAAGAGCCAAAGGTAAAGCATATTCATTTCCATTTGAAAAATCTTTCCTTCAGGATTCACAAAGGGTTGGCCTGAGACAAAGACCTTCCTGACTCTCAGGGCAACAGAACAATAGGTAAGCAAATGGCCCAAAGCAGGGATTCTCCACTGAGACTTTACTGGTCACACTGATATCTGAGTTTTCTGAGATGCTCGCCATTCCATTCAGCTATCCAGTACATGGCCATGTCACAGAGCTTGGAGGTAGTACATATCTTGGACACAAAACCATGAGCCTATTCTGGAGATTGGCCATAATTCAGGAAGAAAACAGCAACTTAGGAAGGTAGCAGGTATCGCCCATCAATAAGGCAAGCCACAGTCAATTCATAAATTGTGCTGGATGAATGCTGGGAAGCTTTCTATGAGACAGGACACATCCATTGATGCATTCTCTTTTCTAATGTCTACAAGCACGGACACAGTGGGATACACAGACATAGAAACACTTGCATTGTCAAACGACTTACTAGAAACAGTTCACTCCAAACCAAACAAACTGCCTTTTCTACCTATTCTCAGAACATGAGACAAAACCACAAACCCACACCCGCAATGGCACCTCCTTCCCCCAAATAGGTCTGTGACTCTCCGGAGTGTGCTCTGACTGATGGGCCATACTATGTTGCTCCGAAATGGCCTGACCTGTCTCAGATCTGATCTTCTTGGCCAACAATGTGAAGTTGTTAAAAGCCAGGAGTGAGCCACTATCTGCTTTCTCAGGAAGAGCCCCTCTTCGGAGCTTTCCTGGCATTTGGCCATCCTCACATCAGTAGGTATCAAGAAATACTGACTCTGTCCTTTGTAAATCCAAAAAAGTGAGACCACTGGGACTAGGACTGGGACTGGCTCTGGGTGCCTGGCTTTCTGTATACCAAGTTCAGAGAGTTCCATCACCAAGGAAGTGAGATGAGATCACTTCCTTCAGGAACTGAATGAGATCACTGCCTTGGCAACCACTTTGTCATAACAATTGCTCCCAACAGTCCCATGAAATGAGGGCTGCCCCTACTTCCTGTGACACTTTCACAAGTTAAAATGGTATATCACCCGTAGGCAAAAGGGAACAGCTCTCCACACAGGCCGGGTTTGGTACATCTTCTCTACATTAAGAAGAGATAGGCTCATTCTGACGCAACCCTTAATCCTGACCAGGTTGTTTGCCATGGAAGATGATTTTTGCTCTCTCAGGTCTTACATAGCTGCCTACATCTTCTCCAGAGATCATTTCTGCATGGAGCTTTGAGGTTCTCAACAGATGGAAGATCCACTGCATTCCTGTATTGTAAGACCAACACTGTCCCTGCTCTTCAGTAAACATAGATGTGAATTGGAGTCATGAGAAAACCCACGAACCTATGGGATAGCCTCTGCAGGGCTTTAAAGAATTCACTTGACCCAAATGATCCCTATTCTCACTTAATGGAGGTCAGGAACCTTACAGACGAAGGCGAGAGACTCTATCCACCATGACAGTTCTTTTGTCCATTTTGGTTTTGGATGCACACATGGGATTTTTCTTTAGACCCATCATGTACTGTGAATCTAAGCCACAGCCTCACATAGGGCCAAGAGGCTGATTCAGACACATCCATTTCCAAAGCAATTAACCGAAGAGGCACAGGTAATGACCATTCAATTCCATTTGAAAACTATTTTCTTCAGGCTTCACAAAGTGTGGCCTAAGGCAAAGACCTTCCTGACATTCAGGGCAACAGATTAGGTAAGCAAAAGGCCCAAAGCAGGGTTTCTCCACTGAGACTTTCTTGGGCATACTGATATCTGAGTTTTCTGAGATACTCACCATTCCCATCAGCTATCCAGTACATGGCCATGTCACAGAGATGGAGGTGGTACATATCTTGGACACAAAATCATGAGCGTATTCTGGAGAGTGTCCAGAATTCAGGAAGAAAACAGGAATTTAGAAAGATGGCAGGAATTGCCCATCCATACGGCAAGCTGCAGTCCATTCATAAATTGCACAGGATGAATGCTTTGAAGCTTTCTCGTAGACAGGGCACATCCATTGATGCATTCTCTTTTCTACTGTCTACAATCACGGACACAGTATGATATATAGACACAGAAACACTCACGTTGTCAAAGGACTTATTAGAAACAGTTCACTCCAAAACAAACAAACCAGCTTTCCTAACTATTCTCAGAACATGAGACAAAACCACAAACTCACACTCACACCCAAAATGGTACCTCTTTCCCCAAAGTAGGTCTGTGTCTATCCGGAGTGTCCTCTGACTTGTGGGCCATACTATGTTCCCCAAAAATGGCGTGTCCTGTCTTCAATCTGGTCTCCTTAGCCAACTCTGTGAAGTTGTCAGGAGCCCGTGGTGAGAAACTACCTGCTTTCTCTGGAAAGGCCAGTCTTCATAGTTTCCAGGCATTTGACTGTACTCACATCAGTAGGTACCAAGAAAGAGTGACTCTGTCTTGTTAAATCCAAACAAGTGAGCCCACTGGGACATGGAGTGGGTTTGACTCTGTGTGTCTGGTTTCCTGGATCCCAAGATCACAGACTTTCATCACCAATAATGTAAGGTGAGGTCACTTCCTTCAAGAACTGAATGAAGTCACTGCCTTGGAAACCACTTTGTTTTAACAGTTGCTTCCGAGGTTCTCAAAAGATGGAGTCTGCCTCTACTTGCTGTGACTCATTCATAAGTTAGAATGGTATATCAACCATAGGCACCGGGGAACAGCTCTCCACACAGCCATGGTTTGGTCCATCTTCTCTACATTAGGAAGAGAGAGGCTAATTCAGACACATCCCTTCAACCTGACCAGGTTGTTTGCCATGGAAGATGACTTTTGCTCTCTCAAATCCTTCATACCTGCCTACACCTTCTCCAGGGATTATTTCTGCAGGGACTTTTGAGGTTCTCAGCTGGGGGATGATACCCTACCTTCCTGGATTTTAAGACCAACTCTGTCCCTGCTCTTTTGTAAAGTGAGATTGAGGGAACAGTGTATGGTTAGTGTTAATAGCATGTTCGATTTGGGTTAGGAGTCATTCTGCTGGATGAATTATGGTATTGGGAAACTTTGATATTTATAACAATATAAATGTGAAATATATGTATGAAAACAGAGATCTAGGAAAGATTTGAAGCCCAGAAAGGCATTGGGCCCTTGATTGGTATACTTAGATTGAATCATGTTCTGCACCGAGGTCTCAGATAAATCGATATACAATGGCATAGGACCCTATACCTTGGATGATTGAAAGTAGAAGAGAACATCCAGTCAAAAGGGATAGTCTGTAGGATTAGGAAGATAGTAAGTAGGTTTAGGAAGAAGAGTGAGTCTCGGAGTTGGACCAAAAGTTCTTTAGCAATTGGTTTTCAGTTAGAGGGTGAATGTAAATTTCAGCACATGTGAAGAGACAGTCACAATGATGAACTGGGAAAAATATGTAGGAAAGCAGATATCAATAGGGGCATTAGGAAATCAGGAAACGTATAAAGTGAGTGATAGGATAAGATATTTTCAAAAGGCTTGAGGTTAAATATATAATCTTAGGAAGAAACAAATATGTAGTAACCAATAGGATTGACATTTGAGAGCAGTAGGCACCCTGGACATAGATGCTTTTAGTAATCCATGGTCACTTCCCATTTAGGCTTTGGTACAATCATATGTGTGACCTTTGCATTTTGTGTACAGAATACTACTGTGGTAAAATGTATATGTAGATCAGGTGACATGAGTATTTCTTGCACTATAAAGGGGAGTAATATTCTGGAAACTTATAAATTAGTACTGGGGATAAAAATAGGTGTACCTTGTGTTGATGATTATTGAGATGATGCATGAATAGACCATATTGTGAATAAAGTATGTAACTGGATCCAACATTAAATAATGGTTTGAGTTTGCATCTGAAAATATATTGGAAATCTTATATTGATATATATACCATCATTCCAACGAGTTATATATGCAATGGTATTATTAGGGTTACGGTTTATCGTGAAGAGTGAGTTTTGCTTCAAAAATGATTATGGAATCGAAAATAATGTGTTTAGAAAGAAGTCTAGTGAAAAGACCAGTAAAGAAACATGGAGGAATACATGTGTTCTGAAGTAGTAAGTAATTGAAAGTGAACCAAATGCCAAAAAAATTTGTGAAGTTGTGGATGAAAAAATACATCCTATGATGTCCATAAACTGAAGAAATAGTAATGTACCAGTGTTGAGTAAAAATGAACTTCAAATTACACATCATGTCCCATAGCAATCTACTTGCATTAATGTTAAACTGGGTCAGTTACTGTAGAAATATTAGGATTTTTAAGCACCATCCACTGAACTTAGTTTTCAGTAGTAGGAAACCAAAATATATTTCAGGTGTATGAATATTACTGAGAATAATCTTGTGAAAATTTGAATTTAAATGAACATAAATGAATATGAATGAATTTAGGGAGTGTATAATAAGACACATATTTTTCATTTTTTTTTAAAATCTGGAGAATATACACACACACACACACACGCACACACACACACACACACACACGCACACACACACACATTAATATTTAGCAATATATATGCCAATCGATATTCATCATGAAATATAATTCATTCACAAATCCAAAAATATTCATTTTACTGAACATGGATTTATGTATAGTGTTTTTCACTAGGAAGCTCACCCATAGGTGGAATATTCAGTTCCATCATTATTTAGGGAAAGTCATCTCTTCTCACAATTTTTATATTCCAAAGCCAGTGATCTTTCAAGAATGTACGTGTGATACCAGGTAGGATATTGTATATGCATAAAAAAATTACATGTGCTGAATAGGATACAGAGAAATGGAGACAGGAATTTACATATGTGATAACTTTAAAAAATCATGGAGAAATATTAAAATGAAAAGTTTACTAAATTTAAAACACATACTCTTGATAAAGAGGAAGACAAATACAAATATACACCATGCTTCCTATGAAAGGACTGTACTTCTATTCAGTTAGGTTTTTTTTTCTCCATGATATTAGGATTAGTAGTCAGAGTCTAGTAGGGTATGGGTTAGTGTCAGGGATTCAGTATTTCAAATGGAAAATAGGAAAATGAATCTAATGTGTATGCAAACATGTGATACACAAAAATCATCCCTCTCTTATCCAGAACAATGCCTTGACATAACCATCGCTAAAAGTAAGACACAATTAGAGGAGAGGAGTTAGAAAACCTGTGAATACATATGTGGAATAAAAAATGCTCAGGAGTTCACAACACTGGAGGTGGTAAAAGAGTTTACAAAAGTATGGGAGAGGGTAAACACTCCAGAAACATGGAGCTGTGCTGACCTAAAGACTTATTGAGAAACTTCCTCTGAGGTTAGGCACAAGAAATATATGTATGGCAATATGTAAATCAATGGTTCTGCAACTGATGTGATTCTGCAATCTGTATATGGAATAAAAATGGGAGCTCATATCCCACTTGAATCAAAGTGTGAAATATGATATATCAAGAAGTATGTAATGTTTTGAACAACCTACAATGAAAATTAATTAAAAAAAGAAAAAGAAATATATGTAATTGTCAGGAGATTTAGCTTCGTTTATAGTGACACCAAAAATCTGGGTCTGCATCTATGTAACCTGGAGGACATGGTTGTTTATTTTGTAATGAACATGAGGCAGCAGGTGTGAATTCTCCCTTTGTAGGTAAACTGTTGCCACTGGGAGCTAAGTGTCTTCCCGTGTGGTCTGTGAAGCCATTTGGTCATCCTCCACTTTTCAGGGTGTTTCTTACTGCTGCACTGGGAATTTGGTATTTGCTTCACGAAATACAATATGTTCAACTGGGACACAATGCTGGAGGGAGTTCTGTCATGTGTGGTTGGTCAGGGTCGGTAAGAGAATGTAGGAACCAGGCTTCTATCCCACATAGCTTTCCCCTTGACTATAGCAACCTGATTCTGAACATTGCCCTGAAACCTCTACATATAACAAGATGCCTTTACATATAAAGGTCTGCTGCCTGCACCATGTCAGTCGCAAGTTTTGGAAGCCAATGGAAGATCCAGGTGGTCCTACCAAAAATATTTATTTACACACCTACAGTCCACTGCTCTACACCCACTACCCAGCAGGCTCCAACTTACTGGCATTTCTGTTCTATACGATTTTCACGAAACTCAGTCAATCAAGGCACTGTTTGTTATACTCATGATCAGCAGCAGGATATCTAAAGGTTATCCAGTGCCACCTGGTCATGGGGATTTCAAAAATTTCATGGTATTAATCTAGTCATTTTTCAAGCATGAAGTTGGAGGCACTGTGTGTTTCATTTAATTCAGGAACCAGTAAATGGTGAGGAAGCTCATTTCAATGAAAGCTCTGGAGAACACTCACAGGCAAGCCTTCCCGAAGAGTGGCCAAAAGGACACATGAATCCAGGCCCATTGAGGTATACAATGTGAGGTCCATGTGTGTTTGGACTCTCAACTATGGCTACCAAGTCTTTAAGAATTAAATCATGTGATATCCTGGCTCAGAATCCCTGAGCTCTGTGGAAAGCCATCCTGGGCCTAGATCTCAGTTTCCAAAACCGATTCTCATGCGTGGTCTCCTAAAATCCCAACACTATTCATGGCAATACTTCTCTGAGGTCAGTTCCAGAACTCAGTCTCTAAGGGGAATCACACCAGAGTTCAAGCCCTGGTGGACCCAGTCATCTCTTCCAACTACCACACAAATTACCACAATTAAAACAAGAACCCTCCCATATGGCCCTCATCTTCTTTCATATAGACACTCATCATAATCTGGCTGGAGGTTTCCATGAGGGGCGCAGACCAAGACAGTGTCCCAAATAAGCTCCTTTGCCCCTCATTTGCCTAAAGTCAAGGTGGCCTGGACACCCATCCTGTGAACCAAAAGTGATCAAATAGGCCTGCCATTAATACTGCTCCAATTTGAGGACTACTGTCTGTGGGGTTTAGATTCTTTATGTGAATTTTAGTCATGAGAAAACCCAAGCACAATGGGCTAGCCTCTGCAGGTTTTGTAGAACTCTTTTGACCCAAAGGATCCCATTCTCACTTGATGGAGGTCAGGAACCTTACAGAGGAAGTCGAGAGACTTCATCCCAATAATTGTTCTTTTGGCGAATTTTCTTTTGGATGCACACATGGTAACTTTCTTTAGATCCATCAGGTGCTGAGAATCTAAGCCACAGCCACACACAGGGCCAAGGGCCTGATTCAGACACATCCCTTTCCAAAGCAATTAAGGAAAGTGCCACAGGTATGCCCATTCATTTCCATTTGAAAACTGTTTTCTTCAGGCTTCATAAAGGGGTGGCCTGAGGCAAAGACCTTCCTGACATTCAGGGCAACAGAACAATAGGTAAGCAAAAGGCCCAAAGCAGGATTTCTCCTCCGAGACTTTCCTGGTCACACTGATATCTGAGTTTTCTGAGATGCTCGCCATCACCTTCAGCTATCCAATACATGGCCATGTCACAGAGCTTGGAGGTGGTACATATCTTGGACACAAAACCATGGGCCTATTCTTGAGATTGGCCGGAATTCAGGACGAAAATAGAAACTTAGGAAGGTAGCAGGTGTTGCTCATCGATAAGGCAAGCTACAGTCCATTCAAAAACGGGGCAATATGAATGCTGAGAAGCTTTCTACTAGACACGACATATCCATTGATGAATTCTCTTTTCTACTGTCTACAACCACGGAAACAGTGGAATACACAGACATAGAAACACTCGCCCTGTGAAAAGACTTACTAGAAACAGTCCACTTTAAATGAAACAAACCGACTGTCCTACCTATTCTCAGAAAATGAGACAAAACCACAAACCCACAACCACACCCACAAAGGCACCTCCTTCCCCTAAGTAGGTCTGTGAATATCCAGAGTGTCCTCTGACTTGTGGGCCATAATATGTTCCCACAAAATGGCCTTTCCTGTCTCAGATCTTGTCTCCTTGGCCAACTCTGTGAACTTCTTAGGAGGCAACGGTGAGCAACTACCTGCTTTCTCATGAAAAACCCTGCATCCGAGCTTTCCTGACATTTGGCCTTCGTCACATCTGTAGGTACCAAAAAATACTGACCCTGTCCTTGGTAAATCCAAACAAGTGAGACCACTGGGACTGGGACTTGGATTGGCTCTGTGTGCCTGGCTTCCTGGATCCCACGTTCAGAGAGTTCCATCACCAAGAAAGTGAGGTGAGGTCACTTCCTTCCTGAACTGAATGAGGGCACTGTCTTGGCAGCCACTTTGTCCTAACTGTTGCTTCCAAGGGTCCCAAGAGATTGAGGCTGCCCCTACTTCCTGTGACATTTTCACAAGTTTGAATGGTATATCAACCAAAGGCACCCAGGAATAGATCTCCACACAGGCCTGGTTTGGTCCATGATCTCTACCTTAAAAAAAATCTGATTCAGACACAACCTTTTATCCTGACGGGGTTGTTTGCCATGGAAGATGACTTTTGGTCTCTCAGGTCCTTTATTGCTTCCTACATCTTCTCCAGGGATCATTTCTGCATGGACCTTTGAGGTTCTCAGCAGGTGGAAGTTTTTCTACATTTCTGTATTGTAATATCAACTCCTTCCCTGCTCTTCTGTAAAGTTAGATTGAGGGAACAGTGTCCGGTTATGGTTAAAAACATGATCGATTTGGGTTAGAAATCATTTTGCTGGATGAATGATCGTATTGAGAACTTGCTATGTGTAGAAGAATATATAGGTGAAATATATGTATGAAAAAAGAAATCTAAGTCTGATTTGAAGCCCAGAAGGGCATTGGGCCCTTGATAGGGATACGTGGTGTTGAATTACGTTCTGCAGAGTTGTCTCAGATAAATCGATATACAATGGCATAGCACCTTGTACGTTGCATGAATTAATGTAGAAGGAACATCAAGTCAAAAAGGCATAGTCGGTAGTGAAAGGTTAATAAAATTAATAAAATAGGTACTTGTCACTTCCTGTTTTTCTGTATGCTTAACAAAACACTTTTGAAATCTTGAGAAATGTTTGCTAATCTTGTTCTAGAATGTACTGTTCCCAACAGCCGAACTGCAGAATGTACTCCCTCACTCGGTGTCATGCAAACCGCCCACTCGCCCTTACCCATCACTAAACTTCCCTCTCTTCCCTCTCCAAGGAAAGTATATAAGCTCTGCTTAAGCTGTTCTCAGAGGTCTCTGCTCTATTTAATTTAGCTCTGAGCTCAAGCATGCTGGACCACAAATAAACCCTTTGCTGTTGCATGAGACAGTCTCTTGATAGTATCTTCCTCTGACACTCGCCTGACCTTTACATATTGAGGTTCCACCGAGTTCCAGCAGTGGCGGAGGAGAGACCCCAACGGGCTCCTCTTGGAGCAAGTAAGGCGCCTCTTTCCGGTTTCAGGTTTCTTGTTAGGGCTTGGCAAAATTGCTGGCGATGAAGAGCCTGGGCTCTCTCCGACGGTGGCTGAGAGACGTGTCACAGAGACAAAGGGCACCTCTCTGGAGGACCCCGCAGAGAACTCGGGAAATCAAGGAACAATAGTCTTCTCGACTCAGTGATATTTTCTTTTAGATTCGTTGTTGCCATACCATTGGGTTTTGCCGGCTACTCATTCCTGGTCTCAGTGTTGGACGTTCATTGCCTGTCTTTATGGTCTTGTCTTATCTGTGTCGTGTGTCCTTGCTTTTACTGTTTGTGGAACTTTCATTATGGAACAGAGCACGTCAATGCCTCTGTCCCTGACCCTTGATCACTGGACCAAAGTCCGCTTAAGGGCTCAGAATCTTTCTTTTTTTAGTAAAACGCTGGACCTGGCAGAATCTCTGTGCCTCAGAATGGCCCATCTTTGGAGTCGTATGGCCCCTAGAAGGATCTTTCTACTTCCCACTAATTTAAAAAGTCAGAGGTATTGTCTTTCAGCCAGCGCCACATAGCCATCCAGATCAACAGCCATATATCTTAACTTGGCAGGACCTCTGCAAATCTCCTCCTCCATGGGTGAAGCCTTTCCTTGCCCCTACCTCTGCTCCTACTCCTTCCCCCATGATCTCTCAAACCCTCTCAACCTCCTCCTCCTCCACCCTCTGTTCTCCCTGAGTCACAGATTTGACTCTACTGGACTCTTCTCCCCCTCCTTATCCCCTGCCCTCGTCCCCTAACACACAACACACTCTAAGTGATTCCGCTGCTGCTGACTAAGCCTCTCTACCATTGGAGGAAGCTAAGCCGGTAATAGGATCTGACAATGGACCGATGTTCATGGCCCAGGTAAGTCAGGGGTTAGCCAGGAACCTGGGGATTAATTGGAAGTTAAATTGTGCTTATAGACCACAGAGTTCAAGACAAGTAGAAAGAATGAATAGAACCATTAAAGAGACCTTAACGAAATTAAGCTTAGAGACCAGCATAGGATTGGACTATGCTCCTGCCTTATGCAATGTTTCATGCAAGAAAAAATCCCTTTGTTTCTTTGAGTAACCTTACCACGTGTGAAATTCTTTATGGTGGCCCTCCTCCAGTAGGGGACCTAAGACCAACTGTAAGACCTAAAGATCCTTTCCACACCCCCTTGCTTGACAGACTTAAATATCTTGAAAGAACTCAGTAATACCTGTGAAAACAGCTGGCCACTGCCTACCCAACTGGGAACCAGGGGATTCCACATCCATATCAAGTAAGAGATTTCATCTATGTAAGATGATATCAGGTGTCATCCCTGGTACCCCGCTGAAAAGGACCATACCAGGTGCTATTATAACACCTACAGTGGTAAACGTAAACAGAATCACTTCCAGGATCCATGCCTCTCATCTCAACCCTGCTCCCTGTACAGAATCTTTCTGGAAACTGAAAAAGACTGGTAACAGTTTCAAATTGTGTATTCGCAATGTGAATAAGGTTATATACTCTCCCCTTGGCTACAAGTAGTCCTAACCCTCATCAGCCCATTAAGCAGTGATGGCTGATCACAAATCCTACTGGAAAAGAAGTATGGTCTATCTCGCATACAGCCCCCTTAGGGACCTGGTGGCCATCTCTCCACCCAGACATTTGTTAGCTGGCTATAGGTATTTCCTATTGTGATATCACTGATGAAGAGGATCCCACTAAAATACCATTAAATCCCTTCTGTACCATAGATAATGGAAACAAACATTATGGATGTAGGGACACGCAAGCCAGATGCAGGTTGGCTAGTCTAGATTACTAAGTTTGCCTGGCAGACTATCAAAGCCACAAAGAGTAGTGGCTGTGTGGGGGAAAAGCCGACTTTTTCTGTATGTCATGGGAATGTGTGCATACAGGGGCTGCCTGATGGAACCCCAATTCTTCATCAAATTCAGTACACAGCATTGGCCACATTACCAATTAGACAACCAAAAACTATGGCACCCAGAGGGGTCTCTAGATCCTCAAATTTTGCATGACCTTTTTGACTTCTGCAAGTGCTCAAAAGAGTGAAAGGAAATTCCCCTATGTGGAAGCCTATTCCCTCCTTCACTCACATCCTGAACTATGCTTCTCCAATAGATCATTATCCTCAGCCTTCTGCTCCAGACCCTCTGCTGTCACTCCCATCTCAGCAACTTGATTTCTCCCCTCCAATAACTAGATCAGAAACCCAAAGCTCCACCAGTTCTCTGACCATAGCCCCCTTGCTGAGGTAGCAGGTACATAGGTACCGCTCCACCGACTCATTCCTCTCATCTCCTGTCAGTGCCCTCACCGGGTCCCACCAGGTCCTCTTACCAGCTAACCCAATGCTCAAACGAGCTGAGGAGAGCCCTGAGACCCTTATCCAAGATGTAATATAATTGGCCTTTAAAGTTGCTTTGTCATCACTGAAAACAGGTTACTAAAATTTAAAGTCCCTCACAGGATTTTGGGATCCTCACTCCCGTCTTTCACTCTGCTCTACCTGATCTACTGTTCAAGTTTGCTGCTAGGAAATTCCAAATACCCTTTCGCATTATTCTTTTACATCTCTCTTTTCCCTCATTCTCAGATCCTCGGAGGTGCTCTCAGCCCCAACTTCCCCGTCTTTCCCCCTCTGTACCAGGTCCACAGAAAAGTCTTAAATGACCTTCTTCAGAAGTCTTCACCATGGCTGAGTTTTGAACTTTCAGCCAAAGAGTCCCAATAAAGACTTTAATGTAGATAAACATTCTCTTTTGTATTGCCCTGTTCTACTTGGCCACTGGCTAAAAATCTCAGTACTTCTAAGCTAGACAACCTCTAACTAGTTTTTCACAAAATATGTGAACAAGTCCTCTGGCCTTCAGCTGGGGCTTCACAGAGATGGCTACATTTCTAAGATAAAGAAATTACCAACCAAGCTCCATGGTAACAGCTGGCAGGGGGAAAATAAGAAAGGGAAGAAAAAGCTCTCCTCCTCCCAGGTGTCCTTGAAAAGTTAACTTGCCCAGAACAGAAGGAAAAACAGAAACAAATACTGCTTTTTTAAACTTCTGAAGACTGTGAACTACTGAGCCCCATGCCTTATATGTTGGGTACAAATTTCTGAAACTACCTAAACTTGAGTTTCAGGGGATTAATTGATTACAATAGAAGCAATGCCCTCTGAATCCGGTTGCAACCAAATAGGACTGTTTCCCTCTCTTGAGTGCTATCTTAGGTGCCTTGCTTTGTCAGTGCCTACAACAGCATAATTCTATATACTTAAACATCGTTTATGTTTTCATGAAATGATCAAGATATGTGATAATTTGTGTAATGGTGCAGATGTTTCCCAGAGTGCTCTATCATGACGCAGGTTCATTTGAGGATCAAATAGGGGGGGCATACAACCGGTTCCACTGGGAACATATATCCCTCACTTTAGCCATCCTATTAGGAATAGGAGTTGCTGCACGGGTGGGCAGAGGAACCAGTGGCATTGTACATGGGACACAAAAGATGACCCAATTAGAAGCAGCAATAGAGCAAAAGTAAGATATTAGAAACCTCCTTCAGGGCTTTGCATGAAACTTTAACCTCTCTCTCTGAAGTTGTTTTACAGAACAGTTGAGGGTTGGACCTCCTCTTCATTAGAGAAGGGGGCCTTTGTGCTGCATTGAGGGAAGAATGTTGTTTTTATGCTGACTATACTGGAGTCGTAATAAAATCTATGAGTAAATTTAAAAGACACCTTGAAGAGCATCAACAAGTGAGAGAGGCCCAAAAAGGGTGGCTTGAGTCTTGGTTCACACAGTCCCCCTGGTTAACTACGTTTTTATCAACCCTGGCCGGTCCAATAATAATCCTCATATTATTGCTAACTATAAAACCCTGTTTGCTCAAACATGTAATGTCTTTTCTCCAGGCTCAAATTGGACGAGTTAAACTTATGGTAATACCCCACTAGCTGACATTGAATGTGACACCCTCCAATGATCATTTTTATGATTAAAATTAGCCAGGAGAAGAAGTGGGGAATGAAATATTAATAAAATAGGTACTTGTCACATCTTGTTTTTCTGTATGCTTAACAGAACACTGTTGAAATCTTGAGAAATGTTTGCAAATCTTGTTCCCAGAATGTTCTATCCCCAGCTGCCAAATTGCAGAATGTACTCCCTCTCCCAGTTGCATGCAAACCGCCCACTCGCCCTGACCCATCAATACAATTCCCTCCCTTCCCTCTCCAGGGGAAGTATATAAGCTCTACTTCAGCTATTCTCAGGGCTATCTGCTCTATTCAGGTGAGCTCTGAACCCCAGCCTGCTGGACACCCAATAAACCGTTTGATGTTGCATGAGATAGTCTGTTGGTAGTCTCCTCCTCTGAAGCTCGCACCACATTTACTTGGATGATTAAATGTAGAAGAGAACATCCAGTCAAAAAGGGATAGTCTGTAGCATTACGAAGATAGTCAAAAAGTTTAGGAAGAAGGGTGAGTATAAGATTTGGAACAAAAGTTTCTTAGCAATAGGATTTCGATTAGAGAGTGAATGTAAATGTCAGCACAGGTGAAGAGTCAGTCACAATGATGAACTGGGGAAAATATGTAGGAAAGCATATATCAATATAGACATTACAAAATCAGGCAGAGTATAAAGTGAGTGATAGGATTAGACATTTTGAACAGGGTTGAGTTTAAATATATAATCTTAGGAAGAAACAAATATGTAGTCACAAATAGGATTGACATTTGAGAACACTGGGCAAATTTCAGGTGGATGAATATTTCTGAGAATAATCTTGTGAATAGTTGATTATAAATCCACATACATGAACATGAATGAATTTAGGGAGTGAATATAAGACACATATATTTCATATTTTGAAAAATCTGGAGAGTGTATATATATATATATATATATATATATATATATATATATATATATATATACACATATATATACATATACATAAAACACACACACAGACAAAAAAGTAGCAATATATATGTCAATCAAAATTCATTATAAAATATATACCATCCACAGATCTAAAAATATTCATTTTACTGAACATGGATTTATGTATAATGCTGTTCAACTAGCAAGCTCACCCATAGGTTGAATATTCAGTTCCAACAGGGTTTAGTAGGAGTGATCTCTTCTAACAATTTGTATCTGCCAAGTCAGCCACCTCACAAGAATGTACGTGTGGTACCAGATAGGAATCTATATGTGCATATAAGAATACAGAGAAAGGGAGACAGGAATTCACATATTTGTTAACCTTAAAAATACTAGGACAACTATTTCAACAAACAATTGACTAGATTTATAACTCCAACTCTGTATCATGCAAAAGGCAAGTCCATCTATACACCATGCCTACTCTGAACTGCTTGTATTTCTATTCTTTATGGGTTATTTTTCTCCATCATATTAGGATTAGTAGTCAGAGTCTGGTAGGGTATGGGTTAGAGTCAGGTATTCAGTATTTTGAATTGAAAATAGGACACTGAATCCAATGTGTATGCAAATATATGCTACGGAAAAATCTTCCCACTCTCCTCCAGAACAATGCCTTGACATTACCTTCGCCCCAAGTAAGACACAATTAGAGGAGAAGAGTTAGAAAATCTGTGAATACATATCTAGAATGGAAAATGCTCCAGATTTCACATCTTTGGAGGTGGTAGAGGAGTTTCCAAAAGTAAGAGACAGGGTAAACACTCCACAAACATGGAGCTCTGCTGGCCAAAAGACTTTTTGAGAATCTGCCTCTGAGGTTGGGCACTTGAAATATATGTTGTTGTCAGGAGCTTTAGCTTTATTTGTAGTGAAACCATCAAAGCTGGATCTGCATCTATGTGACCTGGAGGAAATGGTTACTTATTTTAAAATAAAAATGAGGCAGCAGTGATGAATTCTCTTTTTGTAGGTAAACTTTGGCCACTGAGGGCTAAGGGTCTTCCCGTGTGGACTGTGAAACCAATGGTCATCCTCCAATTTTCGTGGTGTTTCTTGCTGCTGCACTGGGAGTTTGGTATTTGCTTCATGAAATACAACGAGTTCAAATGGGACACAGTGCTGAAGGGAGTTCTGTCAGGTGTGGTTGGCAGGGTCTCCAGGAGAATGCACCAACCAGGGTTCTATCTCAAGTAGCTTGCCCCCTTGACAATTACAACATGATACTGAACATTGCTCTGAAACCTCTCCATATAAAAATATGCCTTTACATATATGGGTGTGATGGTTGCACCATGTCAGTCACAGCCATTTGGAAGCCAATGGAAGATCCATATGGCCCCACCACAGATGTTTTATCACACATTTGCATAACACAGCTCTAGGCCCACTACTTACCAGGCCCCAACTTACTGGCATCTCTGTTCTACACCATTTTCATGAAACCCAGTCAATCAAGGCCCTGTCTGTTATACTCATGATCATCAACAGGACATCAAAGGTCCTCCAGTGCCAGCTGGTCATCGGAATTTCTAAAATTTCATGGTAATTATCTAGCATTTTTTCACAGATGCATTTGGAGGCAATGTTGGTTTCAATTCATTCAGGAACCATTAAATGGTGAGGAAGCTAATTTCAGGGAAATCTCTGGAGCACTCTCACAGGCAAGTCTACCCAAAGAGTGGCCAAAAAGTCACATGAAGCCAGGCCCATTGAGGTCTACAAAGCGAGGTCCAAGTGTGTTTTGAATCTCAATTATGCCTGCCAAGTCTTTCAGAATAAAATCATGTAATATCCTGGCTGTGATTCCCAGTGTTCTGTGGAAAGCCACTCTGGGCCTTGATCCCAGGTTCCCAATGGCAACTCTCATTCCTGGCCTCCTAAAATCCCCACACAATTCATGTCAATACTTCTCTGAGGTCAGTTCCAGAACTCAGTCTCTAAGGGGAATCACAGCAGAATTCATGCCCAGGTGGACCCAGTCATCTCTTCCAACTGCCACACAAATGACCACAATTATAACCAAAACACTCCTACATGGCCCTCATCTTCTACCATAAAGATACTCATCATAACATCTGGATGGAGGTTTTCATGAGAGGCACATCCCAAGACAGTGTCCAAAATAAGCTCCCTTGCCCCTCATTTGCCGAATGACAGGGTGGATTGGACACCCTTCCTGTGAACCAGGAGTGATCAAATAGGCCTGCCCTTAATACTGCTTCGCTTCTCCAATTTGAGCCTCTCTGACTGTGGGGTCTAGATTCTTTTTGTGAATTGGAGTCATGAGAAAAGCCAAGCACCTCTGCAAAGATTTGAAGAACTCATTTCACCCAAAGGATACCTATTCTGACATGATGGATTTCAGAAACCTAACAAAGGAAGGCAATATACTTCATGCACATTGATTGAACGTTTTTCCATTTTGGTTTAGATGCACATATGGGATCTTTCTTTACATCCATCAGGTGCTGAGAATCTAAGTCACAGCCTAAAACAGGGCAAAGGGCCTGAATCAGACACATCGTTTTCCAATGAAATTAAGCAAAGAGCCAGAGGTGATGCACATTCATTTCCATTTGAAAACTGTTTTCTTCAGGCTTAACAAAGGGGTTGCATGAGACATAGACCTTTCTGATATTCAGGGCAACAGAACAATAGGTAAGCAAAAGGCCCAAAGCAGGGTATCTACACTGAGACTTTCCTGGTCACACTGATATCTGAGTTTTCTGAGATGCGAGCCATTCTATTCAGGTATCCAGTACATGGCCATGTCAAAGACCTTGGATTTGGTACGTATCTTGGACACATAACCATGAGCCTATTCTAGAGAGTGGCCAGAATTCAGGAAGAAAACAGGGACTTAGGAAGGTATTAGGTGTTGCCCGTGCATAAGGCAAGCCACACTCCATTCATAAATTGGGCAGGATGAATGCTGGGAAGCTTTATACTAGACATGACACATCCATTGCTGCATTCTCTTTTCTCTTGTCTACTACCACAGGCACAGTGGGATACACAGACATGGAAACACTCACCTCGTCAAACGACTTACCAGAAACAGTTCACTCCAAAACAAACAAACCGCCATTCCTACCTATTTTCAGAACATGAGACAAACCACAAACCCACACCCACTCCCAAAAAGGCACCTCCTTCCCCAAGTAGCTGTGTGACTAACCAGAGTGTCCTCTGACTGGTGGCCATACTCTGTTCTTCTGAAATGGCCTGTCCTCTCTCAGATCTGTTTTCCTTGGCGAACTCTGTAAAGTTGTAAGGAAAAAATGGAGAGCTACTACCTGCTTTCTCAGGAAAGTTCCCTCTTCAGAGCTCTCCAGGCATTTGGTAATCCTCACTTCAGTAGGAACCAAGAATGACTGACTTTATCCTTGCTAAATCCAAACAAGTGAGCCCACTGGGACTGGGACTGAAACTGCCTCTGGGTGCCTGGCTCCTTGGATACAAAGTTCAGAGAGTTCCATCACCAAGGAAATGAGGTATGTCACATTCTTTGGAACTGAATGAGGTCACTGCCTTGGCAAAGGTATATCTTATGATGTGCAAAAACTGAAGAAATAATAATGTACCAGTGTCGAATACAAATGAATGACAAATTACATATCATGTCCCATAGGATTCTACTTGCATTGATGTTAGACTGCGTCAGTTACTGTAGAATAATTAGGATTTGTATGCACCATTCACTGAAGTTAGTTTTCAGTACTAGGAAACAAATATGTATTTCAGGTGGATGAATATTTCTGATTATAATCTTGTGAAAAGTGGATTATAAATCCACATACATGAACATGAATGAATTTAGAGAGTGTATATTAGACATATATATTTCATATTTTGAAAAATTTGGAGAGTATATCTATATCTATATCTACATCTATACACACACACACACACACACACACACACACACAACACTCACATACATTAAAAAGTACCAATATAAATGCCAATCGAAATTCATCAGTAAATATATATCATCCACAAATGCAAAAATATTTATTTTACTGAACATGAGTTAATGTATAATGTTGTTCTACTAGGACGCTCTCCTATAGGTTGAATTTTCATTTCCAACAGCATTAAGGAGGAGTGAACACTTCTCACAATTTGTATCTGCCAAGACAGCCACCTCACAAAAATGTACGTGTGATACCTGGTAGGATTCTATATATGCATATAAATATACATGTGTGAATAGGCTACAGAAAAGGGAAACAAGAATTCACATATTTGTTAAGTTTAAAAACACATGGAGAATATTTCAATTAAAATTTGACTAGATTTATAACTCCTACCTTATATAATGCATATGTCAAGTCCAACTATACAACATGTCTCCTCTGAAGTGCTTGTATTTCCATTGTGTTGGGTTAATTTTCTCCATTATATTAGGATGAATAGTCTGAGACTACTAGGTATGGGTTAGTGTCTGGGATACAGTATTTCGAATGGAAAATTGGAAAATGAATCCAATGTGTATGTAAATATATGCTGCACAAATATCCTCCCGCTCTCATCCAGAACAATGCCTTGACATTACCTTCACCCCAAGTAAGACACAATTAGAGGAGAAGAGTTACAAAATCAGTGAATACATATCTGGAATGGAAAATGCTCAGGAGTTCACAACCTTGGAGGTGGTAGAGGAGTTTCCAAAACTAAGGGACAGGGTAAACACTCCACAAACATGGAGCTCTGCTGGCCTAAAAACTTTTTGAGAAACTGCCTCTGAGCTTCCACACTTGAAATATATGTTGTTTTCAGGAGATTTGGATTCCTCTGTAGTGAGACCATCAAAGCTGGGTCTGCATCTATGTGACCTGGAGGACATGGTTTCTTATTTTCCAATGAACAAGATGAAGCAGTGCTGAATCCTCTCTTTGTAGGTAAACTGAGGCCACTGGGGACTAAGTGTCTCCCCGTGTGGACTGTGATGCCATTTGGTCCTCCTCCAATTTGTGGTGTTTTTGCTGCTGCACTGTGAGTTTGGTATTTGTTTCATGAAATACTAGGAGCTAAACTGGGACACAGTGCTGGAGGAGGTTCTGTCACGTGTGGTGAGTCAGGGTCTGCAAGAGAATGCACCAACTAGGCTCCTATCTCTCACAGCTTGCCCCATTGCCCCCTTGTCCATATCAACCTGATTCTTAATTTTCCTCTGAAAACTCTCCATATAAAAAGATGCCTTTACATATAAGGGTCTGCTAGCTGCACCTTGTAAGTTACAAGCCATTTGGAATTAAATGGTAGATCCACATGGCCCTACCACGGATGTTTAATCAAACACCTCCCCACCACTGCTCTAGACCCACTACTCAGCAGGCTCCAACTTACTGGCATCTCTGTTCTACACCATTTTCATGAAACTCAGTAAATCAAGGCACTGTCTGGTATACTCATGATGAGCAACAGGACATCCAATATTTCTCCAGTGCCACCTGGTCATAGGAATTTCAAAAATTTCATGGTATTTATCTAACCATTTTTCAAGCATGAAGTTGGAGGCACTGTGGGTTTCAGTTCATTCAGCAAACATTAAATGGTGAGGAAGCTCATTTCAATGAAATCTCTGGAGCACTCTCACAGGCACGGCTTCCCAAAGAGTGGACAAAAGGTCACATTAGGCCAGGCCCATTGAGGTCTACAATGTGAGGTCCATGTGTGTTTTGACTCTCAACTATGGCTGCCATTTCTTTAAGAATAAAATCATGTGATATCCTTGCTGAGATTCCCAGGCCTCTGTGGAAATCCACCCGGGGCCTAGGTCTCAGTTTCGAAGAGTGACTTTCATGCGTGGCCTCTTAAAATCCCAAAAAAATTCATGGCAATGCTTCTCTGAGTTCAGTTCCAAAACCCAGTCTCTAAGGGGAATCACACCAGAGTTCAAGCCCACGTGGACCCAGTCATTTTTTCCAATGCAACACAAATGACCAAAATTAAAACCAAAACACTCCCACATGGCCTTCATCTTATTCCATATAGTCAATCATCTTAACCTCTGGCTGGAGGTTTCCATGAGGGGCGCAGCCCAAGACACTGTCCAAAATCAGCTCGTTTGCCCCTCATTTGCCTAAAGTCAGGGTAGCCTGCACACCGTTTCTGTGAACCAGGAGTGAACAAATAAGCCTGCCGTTAATACTTCTTTGTTTCTCCAATTTGAGGCCTACTGATTTAGGTATCGATTCTTTAGGTGATTTAGAGTCATGCAAAACACAAGCACCTCTGCAGGGCTTTGAAGAACTCATTTGACCCAAAGAATCCCTATTGTCATTTGATGGAGTGCAGGAACCTAACAGAGGAAGGCAAGAGACTTCATCCACAATGAATGATATTTTTTGCCATTTTGGTTTTGGAAGCTCACATGGGATCATTCTTAAGATCCATCAGGTGCTGAGAATCTAAGTCACAGCCACACACAGGTCCAAGAGACTGATAAAGAGCCACAGGTGAGGCCCATTCATTTCCATTTGTAAATTGTTTTCTTCAGGCTTCACAAAATGTGGCCTGAGGCAAAGACCTTCCTGACATTCAGTGCAACACAACAATAAGTAAGCAAAAGGCCCAAAGCAGGGTTTCTGCACTGAGACTTTCCTGGTCACACTGATATCTGAGTTTTCTGAGATGCTCGCCATTCTCTTCAGCTATCCAGTACATGGCCATGTCACAGAGCTTGGAGGTGTTAAATATTTTGGACACAAATCCATGAGCCTATTCTGGAGAGTGGGCAGAATTCAGGAAGAAAACAACCACTTAGAAAGATAGCAGGTGTTGCACATTGATAAGACAAGCTGCAGTCCATTCATATATTGGGCAGGATGAATTATGGGAAGATTTGTACTAGACAGGACACATCCATTAATGCATTCTCTTTTCTAATGTCTACAACAACGGACACAGTGGGATACACAGAAAGAGAAACACTCGTCATGTCAAATGACTTACTAGAAACTGTCCACTCCAAACCAAACAAACCGCCTTTCCAATCTATTCTCAGAACATGAGACAAAACAACAAACCCACACCCACTCCCACAAAGGCACCTCCTTCCCCCAAGTAGGTCTGTGACTATCCGGAGTGTCCTCTGACTGGTGGGCCATACTATGTTCCCCCGAAATGGCCTGTCTTCTCTCAGATCTTGTTTCCTTGACCAGCTCTGTGAAGATGTCAGGAAAAAGTGGTTAGCCACTACCAGTTTTCTCAGGAAATGTCCTTCTTCAGAGCTCTCCTGGCATTTGGCCATCCTCACATCATTAGGTACCAAGAAAACTGACTCTGTCCTTGGTAAATCCAAACAAGTGAGCCCACTGGGACTGGGACTGGGACTGCCTCTGGGTGCCTGGCTTCTTGGATACCAAGTTCAGAGAGTTCCATCACCAAGGAAATGAGGTATGTCACATTCTTTGGAACTGAATGAGGTCACTGCCTTGGCAACCACTGTGTCCTAACAGTTGCTTCCATGGGTAACATAAGATGGAGGTTGCCCCTACTTCCTGTGACACTTTCATAAGGTAGAATGTATATCACCATTGGCACCTGGGAACAGCTCTCCACTCAGCCCTGGTTTGGTCCATCTTCTGTACAATAAGAAGAGAGAGAGGCAGATTCAGACACATCCCTTCATCCTGACCAGGTTGTTTGCCATGGAAGATGACTTTTGCTCTCTCAGGTGCTTCATACCTGCCTACAACTTCTCCAGGTACCATTTGTGCATGGACATTTGAGGTTCTCATCAGGTGGAAGGTCCCCAACTTTCCTGTATTGTAAGAACCACTCTGTCTCTGCTCTTCTGTAAAATGATTGAGGGAACAGTGTATACTTGGGTTAAAAACAGGTTTGATTTGGATTACGAGTGATTCTGTGTGATGAATAATGGTATTGGGAACCTGCAATATTTACAAGAATATAGAGGTGAAATATAAGTAGGAAAACAGAAATCTAGGTATGATTTGAAGCCCAGAAGGGTTTTGCCCTTGATTGGGATACTTAGCTTTGAATGATGTTCTGCAAAGATGCCTCAGATAATTCGATATACAATGGCATAGGACCTTGTACATTGGATGATTGAATTTATAAGAGAACATTCAGTCAAAAAGGGATATTCAGTAGGATTAGGAAGATAGTCGGTAGGTTTAGGAAGAAGAGTGAGTATAGGATTTGGACCAAAAGTTCTTTAGCAATAGACTTTCGGTTGTTGAGTGAATGTAAATGTCAGGACATATGAAGAGTCAGTCACTATGTTGAACTGGGGAAAATATGTAGAAAAGCAGATATCAATAGAAACATTACAAAATCAGGCAAAGTATAAAGTGAGTGATAGAATTAGAGATTTTCAACAGGCTTGAGTTTGAATATATAAATTAGGAAAAAAACAAATATGTAGTCACCAATAGGATTGACAATTGACAGCATTAGGCAACCTGGACATGGATGTTTTTAGAAATCCATGTTCACTTTCCATTTAGGCTTTGGTACAATCATAAGTGTGACCTTTCCATTTTTTGTCCAGAATATTACGGTGATAATGAGGTGACATGAGTATTTCTTTCACCATTTCTGGGAGCAATATATTGAAGATGTAAAATGAGAATCGGGGGTACAAAGAGGTGTACCCTGTTTCTAGGAACATAGAGAAAAAGCATGAATAGACCATACTGTGAATAAATAATATAACTTTTTTGAAATTTAAATAATGAATTGAACTGATATCTGAAAAATTAAAGGAAATCGTATATTGATATACAATCATTCATTCCAACCTGGTATATATGTAATGGAAATATTAGTGTTTTGGTTTATCATGAAGAGTGTGTGAGTTTTGCTTCAAAATGATTATGGAAATTCAAAATAATGTGTTTGGAAAGAAGTCTCATGAAAGGACCAGTCAAGAAACCCTGACAATACATGTGTTCGGAAGCAAGAAGTGGTGAAAGTTGAAACAAATGCTTATTAATTTGTGAACTTGTGGATGAAATGTATATCCTGTGATGTGCAAAAACTGAAGAAACAATAATGTACCAGTGTCGAATACAAATGAATGACAAATTACATATCATGTCCCATAGGAGTCTACTTGCATTGATGTTAGACTGGGTCAGTTACTGTAGAATAATTAGGATTTGTATGCACCATTCACTGAAGTTAGTTTTCAGTACTAGGAAACAAATATGTATTTCAGGTGGATAAATATTTCTGATTATAATCTTGTGAAAAGTGGATTATAAATCCACATACATGAACATGAATGAATTTAGAGAGTGTATATTAGACACATATATTTCATATTTTGAAAAATTTGCAGAGTATATCTATATCTATATCTATACACACACACACACACACACACACACACAACTCACAGACATTAAAAAGTACCAATATAAATGCCAATCGAAATTCATCAGTAAATATGTATCATCCACAAATGCAAAAATATTTATTTTACTGAACATGAGCTAATCTATAATGTTGTTCTACTAGGACTCTCTCCTATAAGTTGAATTTTCATTTCCAACAGCATTTAGGAGGAGTGAACTCTTCTCACAATTTGAATCTGCCAAGACAGCCACCTCACAAAAATGTACGTGTGATACCTGGTAGGATTCTATATATGCATATAAATATACATGTGTGAATAGACTACAGAAAAAGGAAACAAGAATTCACATATTTGTTAAGTTTAAAACACATGGAGAATATTTCAAATAAATTTGACTAGATTTATAACTCCTACCTTATATAATGCAAATGTCAAGTCCAACTATACAACATGTCTCCTCTGAAGTACTTGTATTTCTAATGTGTTGGGTTAATTTTCTCCATTATATTAGGATGAATAGTCTGAGTCTACTAGGTATGGGTTAGTGTCAGGGATTCAGTATTTCGAATGGAAAATTGGAAAATGAATCCAATGTGTATGTAAATATATGCTGCACAAATATCCTCCCGCTCTCATCCAGAACAATGCCTTGACATTACCTTCACCCCAAGTAAGACACAATTAGAGGAGAAGAGTTACAAAATCAGTGAATACATATCTGGAATGGAAAATGCTCAGGAGTTCACAACCTTGGAGGTGGTAGAGGAGTTTCCAAAACTAAAGGACAGGGTAAACACTCCACAAACATGGAGCTCTGCTGGCCTAAAAACTTTTTGAGAAACTGCCTCTGAGCTTCCACACTTGAAATATATGTTGTTTTCAGGAGATTTGGATTCCTCTGTAGTGAGACCATCAAAGCTGGGTCTGCATCTATGTGACCTGGAGGACATGGTTTCTTATTTTCCAATGAACAAGATGAAGCAGTGCTGAATCCTCTCTTTGTAGGTAAACTGAGGCCACTGGGGACTAAGTGTCTCCCCGTGTGGACTGTGAAGCCATTTGGTCCTCTTCCACTTTTTGTGGTGTTTTTGCTGCTGCACTGTGAGTTTGGTATTTGTTTCACGAAATACTAGGAGCTAAACGGGGACACAGTGCTGGAGGGAGTTCTGTCACGTGTGGTGGGTCAGGGTCTGCAAGAGAATGCACCAACTAGGCTCCTATCTCTCACAGCTTGCCCCATTGCCCCCTTGTCCATATCAACCTGATTCTTAATTTTCCTCTGAAAACTCTCCATATAACAAGATGCCTTTACATATAAGGGTCTGTTGGCTGCACCATGTCAGTTACAAGCCATTTGGAATCCAATGGTAGATAAACATGGCCCTACCACGGATGTTTTATCAAACACCTCCCCACCACTGCTATAGACCCACTACTCAGCAGGCTCCAAATTTCTGGCATCTCTGTTCTACACCATTTTCATGAAACTCAGTAAATCAAGGCACTGTCTGGTATACTCATGATCAGCAACAAGACATCCAATGTTTCTCCTGTGCCACCTGGTCATAGGAATTTCAAAAATTTCATGGTATTTATCTAGCCATTTTTCAAGCATGAAGTTGGAGGCACTGTGGGTTTCAGTTCATTCAGCAAACATTAAATGGTGAGGAAGCTCATTTCAATGAAATCTCTGGAGCACTCTCACAGGCACGGCTTCCCAAAGAGTGGACAAAAGGTCACATTAGGCCAGGCCCATTGAGGTCTACAATGTGAGGTCCATGTGTGTTTTGACTCTCAACTATGGCTGCCATTTCTTTAAGAATAAAATCATGTGATATCCATGCTGAGATTCCCAGGCCTCTGTGGAAATCCACCCGGGGCCTAGGTCTCAGTTTCCAAGAGCGACTTTCATGCGTGGCCTCTTAAAATCCCAACAAAATTCATGGCAATGCTTCTCTGAGTTCAGTTCCAAAACCCAGTCTCTAAGGGGAATCACACCAGAGTTCAAGCTCACGTGGACCCAGTCATTTTTTCCAATGCAACACAAATGACCAAATTAAAACCAAAACACTCCCACATGGCCTTCATCTTATTCCATATAGTCAATCATCTTAACCTCTGGCTGGAGGTTTCCATGAGGGGCGCAGCCCAAGACAGTGTCCAAAATCAGCTCGTTTGCCCCTCATTTGCCTAAAGTCAGGGTAGCCTGGACACCGTTTCTCTGAAACAGGAGCGAACAAATAAGCCTGCCGTTAATACTTCTTTGTTTCTCCAATTTGAGGCTTACTGATTTTTGGTATCGATTCTTTAGGTGATTTAGAGTCATGCGAAAACACAAGCACCTCTGCAGGGCTTTGAAGAACTCATTTGACCCAAAGAATCCCTATTGTCATTTGATGGAGTGCAGGAACCTAACAGAGGAAGGCAAGAGACTTCATCCACAATGAATGATATTTTTTGCCATTTTGGTTTTGGAAGCTCACATGGGATCATTCTTAATATCCATCAGGTGCTGAGAATCTAAGTCACAGCCACACACAGGTCCAAGAGGCTGATAAAGAGCCACAGGTGAGGCCCATTCATTTCCATTTGAAAACTGTTTTCTTCAGGCTTCACAAAGGGGTGGCCTGAGGCAAAGACCTTCCTGACATTCAGTGCAACACAACAATAAGTAAGCAAAAGGCCCAAAGCAGGGTTTCTGCACTGAGACTTTCCTGGTCACACTGATTTCTGAGTTTTTTGAGATGCTCGCCATTCTCTTCAGCTATCCAGTACATGGCCATGTCACAGAGCTTGGAGGTGGTACATATTTTGTACACAAATCCATGAGCCTATTCTGGAGAGTGGCCAGAATTCAGGAAGCAAACAACAACTTAGAAAGATAGCAGGTGTTGCACATTGAAAAGACAAGCTGCAGTCCATTCATATATTGGGCAGGATGAATTATGGGAAGATTTATACTAGACAGGACAAATCCATTAATGCATTCTCTTTTCTAATGTCTACAACAACGGACACAGTGGGATACACAGAAAGAGAAACACTCGCCATGTCAAATGACTTACTAGAAACTGTCCACTCCAAACCAAACAAACCGCCTTTTCTATCTATTCTCAGAACATGAGACAAAACAACAAACCCACACCCACTCCCACAAAGGCACCTCCTTCCCCCAAGTACGTCTGTGACTATCCGGAGTGTCCTCTGACTGGTGGGCCATACTATGTTCCCCCGAAATGGCCTGTCTTCTCTCAGATCTTGATTCCTTGACCAACTCTGTGAAGACGTCAGGAAAAAGTGGTTAGCCACTACCTGTTTTCTCAGGAAAGGTCCATCTTCAGAGCTCTCCTGGCATTTGGCCATCCTCACATCATTAGGTACCAAGAAAACTGACTCTGTCCTTGGTAAATCCAAACAAGTGAGCCCACTGGGACTGGGACTGGGACTGCCTCTGGGTGTCTGGCTTCTTGGATACCAAGTTCAGAGAGTTCCATCACCAAGGAAATGAGGTATTTCACATTCTTTGGAACTGAATGAGGTCACTGCCTTGGCAACCACTTTGTCCTAACAGTTGCTTCCAAGGGTAACATAAGATGGAGGTTTCCAGAACTTCCTGTGACACTTTCATAAGGTAGAATGTATATCACCATTGGCACCCGGGAACAGCTCTCCACTCAGCCCTGGTTTGGTCCATCTTCTGTACAATAAGAAGAGAGAGAGGCAGATTCAGACACATCCCTTCATCCTGACCAGGTTGTTTGCCATGGAAGATGACTTTTGCTCTCTCAGGTGCTTCATACCTGCCTACAACTTCTCCAGGTACCATTTGTGCATGGACATTTGAGGTTCTCATCAGGTTGAAGGTCCCCAACTTTCCTGTATTGTAAGAACCACTCTGTCTCTGCTCTTCTGTAAAATGATTGAGGGAACAGTGTATACTTGGGGTTAAAAAGGGTTGATTTGGATTACGAGTGATTCTGTGTGATGAATAATGGTATTGGGAACCTGCAATATTTACAAGAATATAGAGGTGAAATATAAGTAGGAAAACAGAAATCTAGGTATGATTTGAAGCCCAGAAGGGTTTTGCCCTTGATTGGGATACTTAGCTTTGAATGATGTTCTGCAAAGATGCCTCAGATAATTCCATATACAATGGCATAGGACCTTGTACATTGGATGATTGAATTTAGAAGAGAACATCCAGTCAAAAAGGGATATTCAGTAGGATTAGGAAGATAGTCGGTAGGTTTAGGAAGAAGAGTGAGTGTAGGATTTGGACAAAAAGTTCTTTAGCAATAGACTTTCGGTTGTTGAGTGAATGTAAATGTCAGCACATATGAAGAGTCAGTCACTATGTTGAACTGGGGAAAATATGTAGAAAAGCAGATATCAATAGAAACATTACGAAATCAGGCAAAGTATAAAGTGAGTGATAGAATTAGACATTTTCAACAGGGTTGAGTTTGAATATATAAATTAGGAAAAAAACAAATATGTAGTCACCAATAGGATTGACAATTGACAGCATTAGGCAACCTGGACATGGATGTTTTTAGAAATCCATGTTCACTTTCCATTTAGGCTTTGGTACAATCATAAGTGTGACCTTTCCATTTTTTGTCCAGAATATTACTGTGATAATGAGGTGACATGAGTATTTCTTTCACCATTTCTGGGAGCAATATATTGAAGATGTAAAATGAGAATCGGGGGTACAAAGAGGTGTACCCTGTTTCTAGGAACATAGAGAAAAAGCATGAATAGACCATACTGTGAATAAATAATATAACTTTTTTGAACTTTAAATAATGAATTGAACTGATATCTGAAAAATTAAAGGAAATCGTATATTGATATACAATCATTCATTCCAACCAGGTATATATGTAATGGAAATATTTGTGTTTAGGTTTATCATAAAGAGTGTGTGAGTTTTGCTTCAAAATGATTATGGAAATTCAAAATAATGTGTTTGGAAAGAAGTCTCATGAAAAGACCAGTCAAGAATACCCTGACAATCCATGTGTTCTGAAGCAAGAAGTGGTTAAAGTTGAAACAAATGCTTATTAATTTGTGAACTTGTGGATGAAATGTATATCCTGTGATGTGCAAAAACTGAAGAAACAATAATGTACTAGTGTCGAATACAAATGAATGACAAATTACATATCATGTCCCATAGGAGTCTACTTGCATTGATGTTAGACTGGGTCAGTTACTGTAGAATAATTAGGATTTGTATGCACCATTCACTGAAGTTAGTTTTCAGTACTAGGAAACAAATATGTATTTCAGGTGGATGAATATTTCTGATTATAATCTTGTGAAAAGTGGATTATAAATCCACATACATGAACATGAATGAATTTAGAGAGTGTATATTAGACACATATATTTCATATTTTGAAAAATATGCAGAGTATATCTATATCTATATCTGTATACACACACACACACACACAACACTCACAGACATTAAAAAGTACCAATATAAATGCCAATCGAAATTCATCAGTAAATATGTATCATCCACAAATGCAAAAATATTTATTTTACTGAACATGAGTTAATGTATAATGTTGTTCTACTAGGACGCTCTCCTATAGGTTGAATTTTCATTTCCAACAGCATTTAGGAGGAGTGAACTCTTCTCACAATTTGTATCTGCCAAGACAGCCACCTCACAAAAATGTACGTGTGATACCTGGTAGGATTCTATATATGCATATAAATATACATGTGTGAATAGGCTACAGAAAAGGGAAATAAGAATTCACATATTTGTTAAGCTTAAAAACACATGGAGAATATTTCAAATAAATTTGACTAGATTTATAACTCCTACCTTATATAATGCAAATGTCAAGTCCAACTATACAACATGTCTCCTCTGAAGTACTTGTATTTCTAATGTGTTGGGCTAATTTTCTCCATTATATTAGGATGAATAGTCTGAGTCTACTAGGTATGGGTTAGTGTCAGGGATTCAGTACTTCGAATGGAAATTTGGAAAATGAATCCAATGTGTATGTAAAAATATGCTGCACAAATATCCTCCCGCTCTCATCCAGAACAATGCCTTGACATTACCTTCACCCCAAGTAAGACACAATTAGAGGAGAAGAGTTACAAAATCAGTGAATACATATCTGGAATGGAAAATGCTCAGGAGTTCACAACCTTGGAGGTGGTAGAGGAGTTTCCAAAACTAAGGGACAGGGTAAACACTCCACAAACATGGAGCTCTGCTGGCCTAAAAACTTTTTGAGAAACTGCCTCTGAGCTTCCACACTTGAAATATATGTAGTTTCAGGAGATTTGGCTTCCTCTGTAGTGAGACCATCAAAGCTGGGTCTGCATCTATGTGACCTGGAGGACATGGTTTCTTATTTTCCAATGAACAAGATGAAGCAGTGCTGAATCCTCTCTTTGTAGGTAAACTGAGGCCACTGGGGACTAAGTGCCTCCCCGTGTGGACTGTGAAGCCATTTGGTCCTCTTCCACTTTTTGTGGTGTTTTTGCTGCTGCACTGTGAGTTTGGTATTTGTTTCACGAAATATTAGGAGCTAAACTGGGACACAGTGCTGGAGGAAGTTCTGTCACGTGTGGTGGGTCAGAGTCTGCAAGAGAATGCACCAACTATGCTCCTATCTCTCACAGCTTGCCCCATTGCCCCCTTGTCCATATCAACCTGATTCTTAATTTTCCTCTGAAAACTCTGCATATAACAAGATGCCTTTACATATAAGGGTCTGTTGGCTGCACCATGTCAGTTACAAGCCATTTGGAATCCAATGGTAGATCCACATGGCCCTACCACGGATTTTTTAGCAAACACCTCCCCACCACTGCTCTAGACCCACTACTCAGCAGGCTCCAAATTTCTGGCATCTCTGTTCTACACCATTTTCATGAAACTCAGTAAATCAAGGCACTGTCTGGTATACTCATGATCAGCAACAGGACATCCAATGTTTCTCCAGTGCCACCTGGTCATAGGAATTTCAAAAATTTCATGGTATTTATCTAGCCATTTTTCAAGCATGAAGTTGGAGGCACTGTGGGTTTCAGTTCATTCAGCAAACATTAAATGGTGAGGAAGCTCATTTCAATGAAATCTCTGGAGAACTCTCACAGGCACGGCTTCCCAAAGAGTGGACAAAAGGTCACATTAGGCCAGGCCCATTGAGGTCTACAATGTGAGGTCCATGTGTGTTTTGACTCTCAACTATGGCTGCCATTTCTTTAAGAATAAAATCATGTGATATCCTTGCTGAGATTCCCAGGCCTCTGTGGAAATCCACCCGGGGCCTAGGTCTCAGTTTCCAAGAGCGATTTTCATGGGTGGCCTCTTAAAATCCCAACAAAATTCATGGCAATGCTTCTCTGAGTTCAGTTCCAAAACCCAGTCTCTAAGGGGAATCACACCAGAGTTCAAGCTCACGTGGACCCAGTCATTTTTTCTAATGCAACACAAATGACCAAAATTAAAACCAAAACACTCCCACATGGCCTTCATCTTATTCCATATAGTCAATCATCTTAACCTCTGGCTGGAGGTTTCCATGAGGGGCGCAGCCCAAGACAGTGTCCAAAATCAGCTCGTTTGCCCCTCATTTGCCTAAAGTCAGGGTAGCCTGGACACCGTTTCTCTGAAACAGGAGCGAACAAATAAGCCTGCCGTTAATACTTCTTTGTTTCTCCTATTTGAGGCCTACTGATTTTAGGTATCGATTCTTTAGGTGATTTAGAGTCATGCGAAAACACAAGCGCCTCTGCAGGGCTTTGAAGAACTCATTTGACCCAAAGAATCCCTATTGTCATTTGATGGAGTGCAGGAACCTAACAGAGGAAGGCAAGAGACTTCATCCACAATGAATGATATTTTTTGCCATTTTGGTTTTGGAAGCTCACGTGGGATCATTCTTAAGATCCATCAGGTGCTGAGAATCTAAGTCACAGCCACACCCAGGTCCAAGAGGCTGATAAAGAGCCACAGGTGAGGCCCATTCATTTCCATTTGAAAACTGTTTTCTTCAGGCTTCACAAAGGGGTGGCCTGAGGCAAAGACCTTCCTGACATTCAGTGCAACACAACAATAAGTAAGCAAAAGGCCCAAAGCAGGGTTTCTGCACTGAGACTTTCCTGGTCACACTGATATCTGAGTTTTTTGAGATGCTCGCCATTCTCTTCAGCTATCCAGTACATGGCCATGTCACAGAGCTTGGAGGTGGTACATATTTTGTACACAAATCCATGAGCCTATTCTGGAGAGTGGCCAGAATTCAGGAAGCAAACAACAACTTAGAAAGATAGCAGGTGTTGCACATTGATAAGACAAGCTGCAGTCCATTCATATATTGGGCAGGATGAATTATGGGAAGATTTATACTAGACAGGACACATCCATTAATGCATTCTCTTTTCTAATGTCTACAACAACGGACACAGTGGGATACACAGAAAGAGAAACACTCGCCATGTCAAATGACTTACTAGAAACTGTCCACTCCAAACCAAACAAACCGCCTTTTCTATCTATTCTCAAAACATGAGACAAAACAACAAACCCACACCCACTCCCACAAAGGCACCTCCTTCATCCAAGTACGTCTGTGACTATCCGGAGTGTCCTCTGACTGGTGGGCCATACTATGTTCCCCCGAAATGGCCTGTCTTCTTTCAGATCTTGATTCCTTGACCAACTCTGTGAAGACGTCAGGAAAAAGTGGTTAGCCACTACCTGTTTTCTCAGGAAAGGTCCATCTTCAGAGCTCTCCTGGCATTTGGCCATCCTCACATCATTAGGTACCAAGAAAACTGACTCTGTCCTTGGTAAATCCAAACAAGTGAGCCCACTGGGACTGGGACTGGGACTGCCTCTGGGTGTCTGGCTTCTTGGATACCAAGTTCAGAGAGTTCCATCACCAAGGAAATGAGGTATTTCACATTCTTTGGAACTGAATGAGGTCACTGCCTTGGCAACCACTTTGTCCTAACAGTTGCTTCCAAGGGTAACATAAGATGGAGGTTTCCAGAACTTCCTGTGACACTTTCATAAGGTAGAATGTATATCACCATTGGCACCCGGGAACAGCTCTCCACTCAGCCCTGGTTTGGTCCATCTTCTGTACAATAAGAAGAGAGAGAGGCAGATTCAGACACATCCCTTCATCCTGACCAGGTTGTTTGCCATGGAAGATGACTTTTGCTCTCTCAGGTGCTTCATACCTGCCTACAACTTCTCCAGGTACCATTTGTGCATGGACATTTGAGGTTCTCATCAGGTTGAAGGTCCCCAACTTTCCTGTATTGTAAGAACCACTCTGTCTCTGCTCTTCTGTAAAATGATTGAGGGAACAGTGTATACTTGGGGTTAAAAACAGGTTTGATTTGGATTACGAGTGATTCTGTGTGATGAATAATGGTATTGGGAACCTGCAATATTTACAAGAATATAGAGGTGAAATATAAGTAGGAAAACAGAAATCTAGGTATGATTTGAAGCCCAGAAGGGTTTTGCCCTTGATTGGGATACTTAGCTTTGAATGATGTTCTGCAAAGATGCCTCAGATAATTCCATATACAATGGCATAGGACCATGTACATTGGATGATTGAATTTAGAAGAGAACATCCAGTCAAAAAGGGATATTCAGTAGGATTAGGAAGATAGTCGGTAGGTTTAGGAAGAAGAGTGAGTATAGGATTTGGACCAAAAGTTCTTTAGCAATAGACTTTCGGTTGTTGAGTGAATGTAAATGTCAGCACATATGAAGAGTCAGTCACTATGTTGAACTGGGGAAAATATGTAGAAAAGCAGATATCAATAGAAACATTACGAAATCAGGCAAAGTATAAAGTGAGTGATAGAATTAGACATTTTCAACAGGGTTGAGTTTGAATATATAAATTAGGAAAAAAACAAATATGTAGTCACCAATAGGATTGACAATTGACAGCATTAGGCAACCTGGACATGGATGTTTTTAGAAATCCATGTTCACTTTCCATTTAGGCTTTGGTACAATCATAAGTGTGACCTTTCCATTTTTTGTCCAGAATATTACTGTGATAATGAGGTGACATGAGTATTTCTTTCACCATTTCTGGGAGCAATATATTGAAGATGTAAAATGAGAATCGGGGGTACAAAGAGGTGTACCCTGTTTCTAGGAACATAGAGAAAAAGCATGAATAGACCATACTGTGAATAAATAATATAACTTTTTTGAACTTTAAATAATGAATTGAACTGATATCTGAAAAATTAAAGGAAATCGTATATTGATATACAATCATTCATTCCAACCAGGTATATATGTAATGGAAATATTTGTGTTTAGGTTTATCATGAAGAGTGTGTGAGTTTTGCTTCAAAATGATTATGGAAATTCAAAATAATGTGTTTGGAAAGAAGTCTCATGAAAAGACCAGTCAAGAATACCTTGACAATACATGTGTTCTGAAGCAAGAAGTGGTTAAAGTTGAAACAAATGCTTATTAATTTGTGAACTTGTGGATGAAATGTATATCCTGTGATGTGCAAAAAACTGAAGAAACAATAATGTACCAGTGTCGAATACAAATGAATGACAAATTACATATCATGTCCCATAGGAGTCTACTTGCATTGATGTTAGACTGGGTCAGTTACTGTAGAATAATTAGGATTTGTATGCACCATTCACTGAAGTTAGTTTTCAGTACTAGGAAACAAATATGTATTTCAGGTGGATGAATATTTCTGATTATAATCTTGTGAAAAGTGGATTATAAATCCACATACATGAACATGAATGAATTTAGAGAGTGTATATTAGACACATATATTTCATATTTTGAAAAATTTGCAGAGTATATCTATATCTATATCTGTATATACACACACACACACACAACACTCACAGACATTAAAAGTACCAATATAAATGCCAATCGAAATTCATCAGTAAATATGTATCATCCACAAATGCAAAAATATTTATTTTACTGAACATGAGTTAATGTATAATGTTGTTCTACTAGGACGCTCTCCTATAGGTTGAATTTTCATTTCCAACAGCATTTAGGAGGAGTGAACTCTTCTCACAATTTGTATCTGCCAAGACAGCCACCTCACAAAAATGTACGTGTGATACCTTGTAGGATTCTATATATGCATATAAATATACATGTGTGAATAGGCTACAGAAAAGGGAAATAAGAATTCACATATTTGTTAAGCTTAAAAACACATGGAAAATATTTCAAATAAATTTGACTAGATTTATAACTCCTACCTTATATAATGCAAATGTCAAGTCCAACTATACAACATGTCTCCTCTGAAGTACTTGTATTTCTAATGTGTTGGGCTAATTTTCTCCATTATATTAGGATGAATAGTCTGAGTCTACTAGGTATGGGTTAGTGTCAGGGATTCAGTACTTCGAATGGAAATTTGGAAAATGAATCCAATGTGTATGTAAAAATATGCTGCACAAATATCCTCCCACTCTCATCCAGAACAATGCCTTGACATTACCTTCACCCCAAGTAAGACACAATTAGAGGAGAAGAGTTACAAAATCAGTGAATACATATCTGGAATGGAAAATGCTCAGGAGTTCACAACCTTGGAGTTGGTAGAGGAGTTTCCAAAACTAAGGGACAGGGTAAACACTCCACAAACATGGAGCTCTGCTGGCCTAAAAACTTTTTGAGAAACTGCCTCTGAGCTTCCACACTTGAAATATATGTAGTTTTCAGGAGATTTGGCTTCCTCTGTACTGAGACCATCAAAGCTGGGTCTGCATCTATGTGACCTGGAGGACATGGTTTCTTATTTTCCAATGAACAAGATGAAGCAGTGCTGAATCCTCTCTTTGTAGGTAAACTGAGGCCACTGGGGACTAAGTGCCTCCCCGTGTGGACTGTGAAGCCATTTGGTCCTCTTCCACTTTTTGTGGTGTTTTTGCTGCTGCACTGTGAGTTTGGTATTTGTTTCACGAAATATTAGGAGCTAAACTGGGACACAGTGCTGGAGGAAGTTCTGTCACGTGTGGTGGGTCAGAGTCTGCAAGAGAATGCACCAACTAGGCTCCTATCTCTCACAGCTTGCCCCATTGCCCCCTTGTCCATATCAACCTGATTCTTAATTTTCCTCTGAAAACTCTGCATATAACAAGATGCCTTTACATATAAGGGTCTGTTGGCTGCACCATGTCAGTTACAAGCCATTTGGAATCCAATGGTAGATCCACATGGCCCTACCACGGATGTTTTAGCAAACACCTCCCCACCACTGCTCTAGACCCACTACTCAGCAGGCTCCAAATTTCTGGCATCTCTGTTCTACACCATTTTCATGAAACTCAGTAAATCAAGGCACTGTCTGGTATACTCATGATCAGCAACAGGACATCCAATGTTTCTCCAGTGCCACCTGGTCATAGGAATTTCAAAAATTTCATGGTATTTATCTAGCCATTTTTCAAGCATGAAGTTGGAGGCACTGTGGGTTTCAGTTCATTCAGCAAACATTAAATGGTGAGGAAGCTCATTTCAATGAAATCTCTGGAGAACTCTCACAGGCACGGCTTCCCAAAGAGTGGACAAAAGGTCACATTAGGCCAGGCCCATTGAGGTCTACAATGTGAAGTCCATGTGTGTTTTGACTCTCAACTATGGCTGCCATTTCTTTAAGAATAAAATCATGTGATATCCTTGCTGAGATTCCCAGGCCTCTGTGGAAATCCACCCGGGGCCTAGGTCTCAGTTTCCAAGAGCGACTTTCATGCGTGGCCTCTTAAATTCCCAACAAAATTCATGGCAATGCTTCTCTGAGTTCAGTTCCAAAACCCAGTCTCTAAGGGGAATCACACCAGAGTTCAAGCTCACGTGGACCCAGTCATTTTTTCCAATGCAACACAAATGACCAAAATGAAAACCAAAACACTCCCACATGGCCTTCATCTTATTCCATATAGTCAATCATCTTAACCTCTGGCTGGAGGTTTCCATGAGGGGCGCAGCCCAAGACAGTGTCCAAAATCAGCTCGTTTGCCCCTCATTTGCCTAAAGTCAGGGTAGCCTGGACACCGTTTCTCTGAAACAGGAGCGAACAAATAAGCCTGCCGTTAATACTTCTTTGTTTCTCCTATTTGAGGCCTACTGATTTTAGGTATCGATTCTTTAGGTGATTTAGAGTCATGCGAAAACACAAGCACCTCTGCAGGTCTTTGAAGAACTCATTTGACCCAAAGAATCCCTATTGTCATTTGATGGAGTGCAGGAACCTAACAGAGGAAGGCAAGAGACTTCATCCACAATGAATGATATTTTTTGCCATTTTGGTTTTGGAAGCTCACATGGGATCATTCTTAAGATCCATCAGGTGCTGAGAATCTAAGTCACAGCCACACCCAGGTCCAAGAGGCTGATAAAGAGCCACAGGTGAGGCCCATTCATTTCCATTTGAAAACTGTTTTCTTCAGGCTTCACAAAGGGGTGGCCTGAGGCAAAGACCTTCCTGACATTCAGTGCAACACAACAATAAGTAAGCAAAAGGCCCAAAGCAGGGTTTCTGCACTGAGACTTTCCTTGTCACACTGATATCTGAGTTTTTTGAGATGCTCGCCATTCTCTTCAGCTATCCAGTACATGGCCATGTCACAGAGCTTGGAGGTGGTACATATTTTGTACACAAATCCATGAGCCTATTCTGGAGAGTGGCCAGAATTCAGGAAGCAAACAACAACTTAGAAAGATAGCAGGTGTTGCACATTGATAAGACAAGCTGCAGTCCATTCATATATTGGGCAGGATGAATTATGGGAAGATTTATACTAGACAGGACACATCCATTAATGCATTCTCTTTTCTAATGTCTACAACAACGGACACAGTGGGATACACAGAAAGAGAAACACTCGCCATGTCAAATGACTTACTAGAAACTGTCCACTCCAAACCAAACAAACCGCCTTTTCTATCTATTCTCAGAACATGAGACAAAACAACAAACCCACACCCACTCCCACAAAGGCACATCCTTCCCCCAAGTACGTCTGTGACTATCCGGAGTGTCCTCTGACTGGTGGGGCATACTATGTTCCCCCGAAATGGCCTGTCTTCTCTCAGATCTTGATTCCTTGACCAACTCTGTGAAGATGTCAGGAAAAAGTGGTTAGCCACTACCTGTTTTCTCAGGAAAGGTCCATCTTCAGAGCTCTCCTGGCATTTGGCCATCCTCACATCATTAGGTACCAAGAAAACTGACTCTGTCCTTGGTAAATCCAAACAAGTGAGCCCACTGGGACTGGGACTGGGACTGCCTCTGGGTGTCTGGCTTCTTGGATACCAAGTTCAGAGAGTTCCATCACCAAGGAAATGAGGTATTTCACATTCTTTGGAACTGAATGAGGTCACTGCCTTGGCAACCACTTTGTCCTAACAGTTGCTTCCAAGGGTAACATAAGATGGAGGTTTCCAGAACTTCCTGTGACACTTTCATAAGGTAGAATGTATATCACCATTGGCACCCGGGAACAGCTCTCCACTCAGCCCTGGTTTGGTCCATCTTCTGTACAATAAGAAGAGAGAGAGGCAGATTCAGACACATCCCTTCATCCTGACCAGGTTGTTTGCCATGGAAGATGACTTTTGCTCTCTCAGGTGCTTCATACCTGCCTACAACTTCTCCAGGTTCCATTTGTGCATGGACATTTGAGGTTCTCATCAGGTTGAAGGTCCACAACTTTCCTGTATTGTAAGAACCACTCTGTCTCTGCTCTTCTGTAAAATGATTGAGGGAACAGTGTATACTTGGGGTTAAAAACAGGTTTGATTTGGATTACGAGTGATTCTGTGTGATGAATAATGGTATTGGGAACCTGCAATATTTACAAGAATATAGAGGTGAAATATAAGTAGGAAAACAGAAATCTAGGTATGATTTGAAGCCCAGAAGGGTTTTGCCCTTGATTGGGATACTTAGCTTTGAATGATGTTTTGCAAAGATGCCTCAGATAATTCCATATACAATGGCATAAGATCTTGTACATTGGATGATTGAATTTAGAAGAGAACATCCAGTCAAAAAGGGATATTCAGTAGGATTAGGAAGATAGTCGGTAGGTTTAGGAAGAAGAGTGAGAATAGGATTTGGACCAAAAGTTCTTTAGCAATAGACTTTCGGTTGTTGAGTGAATGTAAATGTCAGCACATATGAAGAGTCAGTCACTATGTTGAACTGGGGAAAATATGTAGAAAAGCAGATATCAATAGAAACATTAAGAAATCAGGCAAAGTATAAAGTGAGTGATAGAATTAGACATTTTCAACAGGGTTGAGTTTGAATATATAAATTAGGAAAAAAACAAATATGTAGTCACCAATAGGATTGACAATTGACAGCATTAGGCAACCTGGACATGGATGTTTTTAGAAATCCATGTTCACATTCCATTTAGGCTTTGGTACAATCATAAGTGTGACCTTTCCATTTTTTGTCCAGAATATTACTGTGATAATGAGGTGACATGAGTATTTCTTTCACCATTTCTGGGAGCAATATATTGAAGATGTAAAATGAGAATCGGGGGTACAAAGAGGTGTACCCTGTTTCTAGGAACATAGAGAAAAAGCATGAATAGACCATGCTGTGAATAAATAATATAACTTTTTTGAACTTTAAATAATGAATTGAACTGATATCTGAAAAATTAAAGGAAATCGTATATTGATATACAATCATTCATTCCAACCAGGTATATATGTAATGGAAATATTTGTGTTTAGGTTTATCATAAAGAGTGTGTGAGTTTTGCTTCAAAATGATTATGGAAATTCAAAATAATGTGTTTGGAAAGAAGTCTCATGAAAAGACCAGTCAAGAATACCTTGACAATACATGTGTTCTGAAGCAAGAAGTGGTTAAAGTTGAAACAAATGCTTATTAATTTGTGAACTTGTGGATGAAATGTATATCCTGTGATGTGCAAAAACTGAAGAAACAATAATGTACCAGTGTCGAATACAAATGAATGACAAATTACATATCATGTCCCATAGGAGTCTACTTGCATTGATGTTAGACTGGGTCAGTTACTGTAGAATAATTAGGATTTGTATGCACCATTCACTGAAGTTAGTTTTCAGTACTAGGAAACAAATATGTATTTCAGGTGGATGAATATTTCTGATTATAATCTTGTGAAAAGTGGATTATAAATCCACATACATGAACATGAATGAATTTAGAGAGTGTATATTAGACACATATATTTCATATTTTGAAAAATTTGCAGAGTATATCTATATCTATATCTGTATATACACACACACACACACAACACTCACAGACATTAAAAGTACCAATATAAATGCCAATCGAAATTCATCAGTAAATATGTATCATCCACAAATGCAAAAATATTTATTTTACTGAACATGAGTTAATGTATAATGTTGTTCTACTAGGACGCTCTCCTATAGGTTGAATTTTCATTTCCAACAGCATTTAGGAGGAGTGAACTCTTCTCACAATTTGTATCTGCCAAGACAGCCACCTCACAAAAATGTACGTGTGATACCTGGTAGGATTCTATATATGCATATAAATATACATGTGTGAATAGGCTACAGAAAAGGGAAATAAGAATTCACATATTTGTTAAGCTTAAAAACACATGGAGAATATTTCAAATAAATTTGACTAGATTTATAACTCCTACCTTATATAATGCAAATGTCAAGTCCAACTATACAACATGTCTCCTCTGAAGTACTTGTATTTCTAATGTGTTGGGCTAATTTTCTCCATTATATTAGGATGAATAGTCTGAGTCTACTAGGTATGGGTTAGTGTCAGGGATTCAGTACTTCGAATGGAAATTTGGAAAATGAATCCAATGTGTATGTAAAAATATGCTGCACAAATATCCTCCCACTCTCATCCAGAACAATGCCTTGACATTACCTTCACCCCAAGTAAGACACAATTAGAGGAGAAGAGTTACAAAATCAGTGAATACATATCTGGAATGGAAAATGCTCAGGAGTTCACAACCTTGGAGTTGGTAGAGGAGTTTCCAAAACTAAGGGACAGGGTAAACACTCCACAAACATGGAGCTCTGCTGGCCTAAAAACTTTTTGAGAAACTGCCTCTGAGCTTCCACACTTGAAATATATGTAGTTTTCAGGAGATTTGGCTTCCTCTGTACTGAGACCATCAAAGCTGGGTCTGCATCTATGTGACCTGGAGGACATGGTTTCTTATTTTCCAATGAACAAGATGAAGCAGTGCTGAATCCTCTCTTTGTAGGTAAACTGAGGCCACTGGGGACTAAGTGTCTCCCCGTGTGGACTGTGAAGCCATTTGGTCCTCTTCCACTTTTTGTGGTGTTTTTGCTGCTGCACTGTGAGTTTGGTATTTGTTTCACGAAATATTAGGAGCTAAACTGGGACACAGTGCTGGAGGAAGTTCTGTCACGTGTGGTGGGTCAGAGTCTGCAAGAGAATGCACCAACTAGGCTCCTATCTCTCACAGCTTGCCCCATTGCCCCCTTGTCCATATCAACCTGATTCTTAATTTTCCTCTGAAAACTCTGCATATAACAAGATGCCTTTACATATAAGGGTCTGTTGGCTGCACCATGTCAGTTACAAGCCATTTGGAATCCAATGGTAGATCCACATGGCCCTACCACGGATGTTTTAGCAAACACCTCCCCACCACTGCTCTAGACCCACTACTCAGCAGGCTCCAAATTTCTGGCATCTCTGTTCTACACCATTTTCATGAAACTCAGTAAATCAAGGCACTGTCTGGTATACTCATGATCAGCAACAGGACATCCAATGTTTCTCCAGTGCCACCTGGTCATAGGAATTTCAAAAATTTTATGGTATTTATCTAGCCATTTTTCAAGCATGAAGTTGGAGGCACTGTGGGTTTCAGTTCATTCAGCAAACATTAAATGGTGAGGAAGCTCATTTCAATGAAATCTCTGGAGAACTCTCACAGGCACGGCTTCCCAAAGAGTGGACAAAAGGTCACATTAGGCCAGGCCCATTGAGGTCTACAATGTGAGGTCCATGTGTGTTTTGACTCTCAACTATGGCTGCCATTTCTTTAAGAATAAAATCATGTGATATCCTTGCTGAGATTCCCAGGCCTCTGTGGAAATCCACCCGGGGCCTAGGTCTCAGTTTCCAAGAGCGACTTTCATGCGTGGCCTCTTAAATTCCCAACAAAATTCATGGCAATGCTTCTCTGAGTTCAGTTCCAAAACCCAGTCTCTAAGGGGAATCACACCAGAGTTCAAGCTCACGTGGACCCAGTCATTTTTTCCAATGCAACACAAATGACCAAAATGAAAACCAAAACACTCCCACATGGCCTTCATCTTATTCCATATAGTCAATCATCTTAACCTCTGGCTGGAGGTTTCCATGAGGGGCGCAGCCCAAGACAGTGTCCAAAATCAGCTCGTTTGCCCCTCATTTGCCTAAAGTCAGGGTAGCCTGGACACCGTTTCTCTGAAACAGGAGCAAACAAATAAGCCTGCCGTTAATACTTCTTTGTTTCTCCAATTTGAGGCCTACTGATTTTAGGTATCGATTCTTTAGGTGATTTAGAGTCATGCGAAACACAAGCACCTCTGCAGGGCTTTGAAGAACTCATTTGACCCAAAGAATCCCTATTGTCATTTGATGGAGTGCAGGAACCTAACAGAGGAAGGCAAGAGACTTCATCCACAATGAATGATATTTTTTGCCATTTTGGTTTTGGAAGCTCACATGGGATCATTCTTAAGATCCATCAGGTGCTGAGAATCTAAGTCACAGCCACACCCAGGTCCAAGAGGCTGATAAAGAGCCACAGGTGAGGCCCATTCATTTCCATTTGAAAACTGTTTTCTTCAGGCTTCACAAAGGGGTGGACTGAGGCAAAGACCTTCCTGACATTCAGTGCAACACAAAAATAAGTAAGCAAAAGGCCCAAAGCAGGGTTTCTGCACTGAGACTTTCCTTGTCACACTGATATCTGAGTTTTTTGAGATGCTCGCCATTCTCTTCAGCTATCCAGTACATGGCCATGTCACAGAGCTTGGAGGTGGTACATATTTTGTACACAAATCCATGAGCCTATTCTGGAGAGTGGCCAGAATTCAGGAAGCAAACAACAACTTAGAAAGATAGCAGGTGTTGCACATTGATAAGACAAGCTGCAGTCCATTCATATATTGGGCAGGATGAATTATGGGAAGATTTATACTAGACAGGACACATCCATTAATGCATTCTCTTTTCTAATGTCTACAACAACGGACACAGTGGGATACACAGAAAGAGAAACACTCGCCATGTCAAATGACTTACTAGAAACTGTCCACTCCAAACCAAACAAACCGCCTTTTCTATCTATTCTCAGAACATGAGACAAAACAACAAACCCACACCCACTCCCACAAAGGCACCTCCTTCCCCCAAGTACGTCTGTGACTATCCGGAGTGTCCTCTGACTGGTGGGCCATACTATGTTCCCCCGAAATGGCCTGTCTTCTCTCAGATCTTGATTCCTTGACCAATTCTGTGAAGATGTCAGGAAAAAGTGGTTAGCCACTACCTGTTTTCTCAGGAAAGGTCCATCTTCAGAGCTCTCCTGGCATTTGGCCATCCTCACATCATTAGATCCCAAGAAAACTGACTCTGTCCTTGGTAAATCCAAACAAGTGAGCCCACTGGGACTGGGACTGGGACTGCCTCTGGGTGTCTGGCTTCTTGGATACCAAGTTCAGAGAGTTCCATCACCAAGGAAATGAGGTATTTCACATTCTTTGGAACTGAATGAGGTCACTGCCTTGGCAACCACTTTGTCCTAACAGTTGCTTCCAAGGGTAACATAAGATGGAGGTTGCCAGAACTTCCTGTGACACTTTTATAAGGTAGAATGTATATCACCATTGGCACCCGGGAACAGCTCTCCACTCAGCCCTGGTTTGGTCCATCTTCTGTACAATAAGAAGAGAGAGAGGCAGATTCAGACACATCCCTTCATCCTGACCAGGTTGTTTGCCATGGAAGATGACTTTTGCTCTCTCAGGTGCTTCATACCTGCCTACAACTTCTCCAGGTTCCATTTGTGCATGGACATTTGAGGTTCTCATCAGGTTGAAGGTCCACAACTTTCCTGTATTGTAAGAACCACTCTGTCTCTGCTCTTCTGTAAAATGATTGAGGGAACAGTGTATACTTGGGGTTAAAAACAGGTTTGATTTGGATTACGAGTGATTCTGTGTGATGAATAATGGTATTGGGAACCTGCAATATTTACAAGAATATAGAGGTGAAATATAAGTAGGAAAACAGAAATCTAGGTATGATTTGAAGCCCAGAAGGGTTTTGCCCTTGATTGGGATACTTAGCTTTGAATGATGTTTTGCAAAGATGCCTCAGATAATTCCATATACAATGGCATAAGATCTTGTACATTGGATGATTGAATTTAGAAGAGAACATCCAGTCAAAAAGGGATATTCAGTAGGATTAGGAAGATAGTCGGTAGGTTTAGGAAGAAGAGTGAGAATAGGATTTGGACCAAAAGTTCTTTAGCAATAGACTTTCGGTTGTTGAGTGAATGTAAATGTCAGCACATATGAAGAGTCAGTCACTATGTTGAACTGGGGAAAATATGTAGAAAAGCAGATATCAATAGAAACATTAAGAAATCAGGCAAAGTATAAAGTGAGTGATAGAATTAGACATTTTCAACAGGGTTGAGTTTGAATATATAAATTAGGAAAAAAACAAATATGTAGTCACCAATAGGATTGACAATTGACAGCATTAGGCAACCTGGACATGGATGTTTTTAGAAATCCATGTTCACTTTCCATTTAGGCTTTGGTACAATCATAAGTGTGACCTTTCCATTTTTTGTCCAGAATATTACTGTGATAATGAGGTGACATGAGTATTTCTTTCACCATTTCTGGGAGCAATATATTGAAGATGTAAAATGAGAATCGGGGGTACAAAGAGGTGTACCCTGTTTCTAGGAACATAGAGAAAAAGCATGAATAGACCATACTGTGAATAAATAATATAACTTTTTTGAACTTTAAATAATGAATTGAACTGATATCTGAAAAATTAAAGGAAATCGTATATTGATATACAATCATTCATTCCAACCAGGTATATATGTAATGGAAATATTTGTGTTTAGGTTTATCATAAAGAGTGTGTGAGTTTTGCTTCAAAATGATTATGGAAATTCAAAATAATGTGTTTGGAAAGAAGTCTCATGAAAAGACCAGTCAAGAATACCCTGACAATACATGTGTTCTGAAGCAAGAAGTGGTTAAAGTTGAAACAAATGCTTATTAATTTGTGAACTTGTGGATGAAATGTATATCCTGTGATGTGCAAATCTGAAGAAACAATAATGTACCAGTGTCGAATACAAATGAATGACAAATTACATATCATGTCCCATAGGAGTCTACTTGCATTGATGTTAGACTGGGTCAGTTACTGTAGAATAATTAGGATTTGTATGCACCATTCACTGAAGTTAGTTTTCAGTACTAGGAAACAAATATGTATTTCAGGTGGATGAATATTTCTGATTATAATCTTGTGAAAAGTGGATTATAAATCCACATACATGAACATGAATGAATTTAGAGAGTGTATATTAGACACATATATTTCATATTTTGAAAAATTTGCAGAGTATATCTATATCTATATCTATATCTATACACACACACAAACACACACACACACACACAACTCACAGACATTAAAAAGTACCAATATAAATGCCAATCGAAATTCATCAGTAAATATGTATCATCCACAAATGCAAAAATATTTATTTTACTGAACATGAGTTAATGTATAATGTTGTTCTACTAGGACGCTCTCCTATAGGTTGAATTTTCATTTCCAACAGCATTTAGGAGGAGTGAACTCTTCTCACAATTTGTATCTGCCAAGACAGCCACCTCACAAAAATGTACGTGTGATACCTGGTAGGATTCTATATATGCATATAAATATACATGTGTGAATAGGCTACAGAAAAGGGAAATAAGAATTCACATATTTGTTAAGCTTAAAAACACATGGAGAATATTTCAAATAAATTTGACTAGATTTATAACTCCTACCTTATATAATGCAAATGTCAAGTCCAACTGTACAACATGTCTTCTCTGAAGTACTTGTATTTCTAATGTGTTGGGCTAATTTTCTCCATTATATTAGGATGAATAGTCTGAGTCTACTAGGTATGGGTTAGTGTTAGGGATTCAGTACTTCGAATGGAAATTTGGAAAATGAATCCAATGTGTATGTAAAAATATGCTGCACAAATATCCTCCCGCTCTCATCCAGAACAATGCCTTGACATTACCTTCACCCCAAGTAAGACACAATTAGAGGAGAAGAGTTACAAAATCAGTGAATACATATCTGGAATGGAAAATGCTCAGGAGTTCACAACCTTGGAGGTGGTAGAGGAGTTTCCAAAACTAAGGGACAGGGTAAACACTCCACAAACATGGAGCTCTGCTGGTCTAAAAACTTTTTGAGAAACTGCCTCTGAGCTTCCACACTTGAAATATATGTAGTTTTCAGGAGATTTGGCTTCCTCTGTAGTGAGACCATCAAAGCTGGGTCTGCATCTATGTGACCTGGAGGACATGGTTTCTTATTTTCCAATGAACAAGATGAAGCAGTGCTGAATCCTCTCTTTGTAGGTAAACTGAGGCCACTGGGGACTAAGTGTCTCCCCGTGTGGACTGTGAAGCCATTTGGTCCTCTTCCACTTTTTGTGGTGTTTTTGCTGCTGCACTGTGAGTTTGGCATTTGTTTCACGAAATACTAGGAGCTAAACGGGGACACAGTGCTGGAGGGAGTTCTGTCACGTGTGGTGGGTCAGGGTCTGCAAGAGAATGCACCAACTAGGCTCCTATCTCTCACAGCTTGCCCCATTGCCCCCTTGTCCATATCAACCTGATTCTTAATTTTCCTCTGAAAACTCTGCATATAACAAGATGCCTTTACATATAAGGGTCTGTTGGCTGCACCATGTCAGTTACAAGCCATTTGGAATCCAATGGTAGATCCACATGGCCCTACCACGGATGTTTTATCAAACACCTCCCCACCACTGCTCTAGACCCACTACTCAGCAGGCTCCAAATTTCTGGCATCTCTGTTCTACACCATTTTCATGAAACTCAGTAAATCAAGGCACTGTCTGGTATCCTCATGATCAGCAACAGGACATCCAATGTTTCTCCAGTGCCACCTGGTCATAGGAATTTCAAAAATTTCATGGTATTTATCTAGCCATTTTTCAAGCATGAAGTTGGAGGCACTGTGGGTTTCAGTTCATTCAGCAAACATTAAATGGTGAGGAAGCTCATTTCAATGAAATCTCTGGATAACTCTCACAGGCACAGCTTCCCAAAGAGTGGACAAAAGGTCACATTAGGCCAGGCCCATTGAGGTCTACAATGTGAGGTCCATGTGTGTTTTGACTCTCAACTATGGCTGCCATTTCTTTAAGAATAAAATCATGTGATATCCTTGCTGAGATTCCCAGGCCTCTGTGGAAATCCACCCGGGGCCTAGGTCTCAGTTTCCATGAGCGACTTTCATGCGTGGCCTCTTAAAATCCCAACAAAATTTATGGCAATGCTTCTCTGGTTCAGTTCCAAAACCCAGTCTCTAAGGGGAATCACACCAGAGTTCAAGCTCACGTGGACCAAGTCATTTTTTCCAATGCAACTCAAATGTCCAAAATTAAAACCAAAACACTCCCACATGGCCTTCATCTTATTCCATATAGTCAATCATCTTAACCTCTGGCTGGAGGTTTCCATGAGGGGCGCAGCCAAAGACAGTGTCCAAAATCAACTCGTTTGCCCCTCATTTGCCTAAAGTCAGGGTAGCCTGGACACCGTTTCTCTGAAACAGGAGCGAACAAATAAGCCTGCCGTTAATACTTCTTTGTTTCTCCAATTTGAGGCCTACTGATTTTAGGTATCGATTCTTTAGGTGATTTAGAGTCATGCGAAAACACAAGCACCTCTGCAGGGCTTTGAAGAACTCATTTGACCCAAAGAATCCCTATTGTCATTTGATGGAGTGCAGGAACCTAACAGAGGAAGGCAAGAGACTTCATCCACAATGAATGATATTTTTTGCCATTTTGGTTTTGGAAGCTCACGTGGGATCATTCTTAAGATCCATCAGGTGCTGAGAATCTAAGTCACAGCCACACACAGGTCCAAGAGGCTCATAAAGAGCCACAGGTGAGGCCCATTCATTTCCATTTGAAAACTGTTTTCTTCAGGCTTCACAAAGGGGTGGCCTGAGGCAAAGACCTTCCTGACATTCAGTGCAACACAACAATAAGTAAGCAAAAGGCCCAAAGCAGGGTTTCTGCACTGAGACTTTCCTGGTCACACTGATATCTGAGTTTTTTAAGATGCTCGCCATTCTCTTCAGCTATCCAGTACATGGCCATGTCACAGAGCTTGGAGGTGGTACATATTTTGTACACAAATCCATGAGCCTATTCTAGAGAGTGGCCAGAATTCAGGAAGAAAACAACAACTTAGAAAGATAGCAGGTGTTGCACATTGATAAGACAAGCTGCAGTCCATTCATATATTGGGCAGGATGAATTATGGGAAGATTTATACTAGACAGGACACATCCATTAATGCATTCTCTTTTCTAATGTCTACAACAACGGACACAGAGGGATACACAGAAAGAGAAACACTCGCCATGTCAAATGACTTACTAGAAACTGTCCACTCCAAACCAAACAAACCGCCCTTTCTATCTATTCTCAGAACATGAGACAAAACAACAAACCCACACCCACTCCCACAAAGGCACCTCCTTCCCCCAAGTACTTCTGTGACTATCCGGAGTGTCCTCTGACTGGTGGGCCATACTATGTTCCCCCGAAATGGCCTGTCTTCTCTCAGATCTTGATTCCTTGACCAACTCTGTGAAGATGTCAGGAAAAAGTGGTTAGCCACTACCTGTTTTCTCAGGAAAGGTCCATCTTCAGAGCTCTCCTGGCATTTGGCCATCCTCACATCATTAGATCCCAAGAAAACTGACTCTGTCCTTGGTAAATCCAAACAAGTGAGCCCACTGGGACTGGGACTGGGACTGCCTCTGGGTGTCTGGCTTCTTGGATACCAAGTTCAGAGAGTTCCATCACCAAGGAAATGAGGTATTTCACATTCTTTGGAACTGAATGAGGTCACTGCCTTGGCAACCACTTTGTCCTAACAGTTGCTTCCAAGGGTAACATAAGATGGAGGTTGCCAGAACTTCCTGTGACACTTTCATAAGGTAGAATGTATATCACCATTGGCACCCGGGAACAGCTCTCCACTCAGCCCTGGTTTGGTCCATCTTCTGTACAATAAGAAGAGAGAGAGGCAGATTCAGACACATCCCTTCATCCTGACCAGGTTGTTTGCCATGGAAGATGACTTTTGCTCTCTCAGGTGCTTCATACCTGCCTACAACTTCTCCAGGTACCATTTGTGCATGGACATTTGAGGTTTTCATCAGGTTGAAGGTCCACAACTTTCCTGTATTGTAAGAACCACTCTGTCTCTGCTCTTCTGTAAAATGATTGAGGGAACAGTGTATACTTGGGGTTAAAAACAGGTTTGATTTGGATTACGAGTGATTCTGTGTGATGAATAATGGTATTGGGAACCTGCAATATTTACAAGAATATAGAGGTGAAATATAAGTAGGAAAACAGAAATCTAGGTATGATTTGAAGCCCAGAAGGGTTTTGCCCTTGATTGGGATACTTAGCTTTGAATGATGTTCTGCAAAGATGCCTCAGATAATTCCATATACAATGGCATAAGATCTTGTACATTGGATGATTGAATTTAGAAGGGAACATCCAGTCAAAAAGGGATATTCAGTAGGATTAGGAAGATAGTCGGTAGGTTTAGGAAGAAGAGTGAGTATAGGATTTGGACCAAAAGTTCTTTAGCAATAGACTTTCGGTTGTTGAGTGAATGTAAATATCAGCACATATGAAGAGTCAGTCACTATGTTGAACTGGGGAAAATATGTAGAAAAGCAGATATCAATAGAAACATTACGAAATCAGGCAAAGTATAAAGTGAGTGATAGAATTAGACATTTTCAACAGGGTTGAGTTTGAATATATAAATTAGGAAAAAAACAAATATGTAGTCACCAATAGGATTGACAATTGACAGCATTAGGCAACCTGGACATGGATGTTTTTAGAAATCCATGTTCACTTTCCATTTAGGCTTTGGTACAATCATAAGTGTGACCTTTCCATTTTTTGTCCAGAATATTACTGTGATAATGAGGTGACATGAGTATTTCTTTCACCATTTCTGGGAGCAATATATTCAAGATGTAAAATGAGAATCGGGGGTACAAAGAGGTGTACCCTGTTTCTAGGAACATAGAGAAAAAGCATGAATAGACCATACTGTGAATAAATAATATAACTTTTTTGAACTTTAAATAATGAATTGAACTGATATCTGAAAAATTAAAGGAAATCGTATATTGATATACAATCATTCATTCCAACCAGGTATATATGTAATGGAAATATTTGTGTTTAGGTTTATCATAAAGAGTGTGTGAGTTTTGCTTCAAAATGATTATGGAAATTCAAAATAATGTGTTTGGAAAGAAGTCTCATGAAAAGACCAGTCAAGAATACCCTGACAATACATGTGTTCTGAATCAAGAAGTGGTTAAAGTTGAAACAAATGCTTATTAATTTGTGAACTTGTGGATGAAATGTATATCCTGTGATGTGCAAAAACTGAAGAAACAATAATGTACCAGTGTCGAATACAAATGAATGACAAATTACATATCATGTCCCATAGGAGTCTACTTGCATTGATGTTAGACTGTGTCAGTTACTGTAGAATAATTAGGATTTGTATGCACCATTCACTGAAGTTAGTTTTCAGTACTAGGAAACAAATATGTATTTCAGGTGGATGAATATTTCTGATTATAATCTTGTGAAAAGTGGATTATAAATCCACATACATGAACATGAATGAATTTAGAGAGTGTATATTAGACACATATATTTCATATTTTGAAAAATTTGCAGAGTATATCTATATCTATATCTGTATATACACACACACACACACAACACTCACAGACATTAAAAAGTACCAATATAAATGCCAATCGAAATTCATCAGTAAATATGTATCATCCACAAATGCAAAAATATTAATTTTACTGAACATGAGTTAATGTATAATGTTGTTCTACTAGGACGCTCTCCTATAAGTTGAATTTTCATTTCCAACAGCATTTAGGAGGAGTGAACTCTTCTCACAATTTGAATCTGCCAAGACAGCCACCTCACAAAAATGTACGTGTGATACCTGGTAGGATTCTATATATGCATATAAATATACATGTGTGAATAGACTACAGAAAAAGGAAACAAGAATTCACATATTTGTTAAGTTTAAAACACATGGAGAATATTTCAAATAAATTTGACTAGATTTATAACTCCTACCTTATATAATGCAAATGTCAAGTCCAACTATACAACATGTCTCCTCTGAAGTACTTGTATTTCTAATGTGTTGGGTTAATTTTCTCCATTATATTAGGATGAATAGTCTGAGTCGACTAGGTATGGGTTAGTGTCAGGGATTCAGTATTTCGAATGGAAAATTGGAAAATGAATCCAATGTGTATGTAAATATATGCTGCACAAATATCCTCCCGCTCTCATCCAGAACAATGCCTTGACATTACCTTCACCCCAAGTAAGACACAATTAGAGGAGAAGAGTTACAAAATCAGTGAATACATATCTGGAATGGAAAATGCTCAGGAGTTCACAACCTTGGAGGTGGTAGAGGAGTTTAAAAAACTAAGGGACAGGGTAAACACTCCACAAACATGGAGCTCTGCTGGACTAAAAACTTTTTGAGAAACTGCCTCTGAGCTTCCACACTTGAAATATATGTAGTTTTCAGGAGATTTGGCTTCCTCTGTAGTGAGACCATCAAAGCTGGGTCTGCATCTATGTGACCTGGAGGACATGGTTTCTTATTTTCCAATGAACAAGATGAAGCAGTGCTGAATCCTCTCTTTGTAGGTAAACTGAGGCCACTGGGGACTAAGTGTCTCCCCGTGTGGACTGTGAAGCCATTTGGTCCTCTTCCACTTTTTGTGGTGTTTTTGCTGCTGCACTGTGAGTTTGGTATTTGTTTCACGAAATACTAGGAGCTAAACTGGGACACAGTGCTGGAGGGAGTTCTGTCACGTGTGGTGGGTCAGGGTCTGCAAGAGAATGCACCAACTAGGCTCCTATCTCTCACAGCTTGCCCCATTGCCCCCTTGTCCATATCAACCTGATTCTTAATTTTCCTCTGAAAACTCTCCATATAACAAGATGCCTTTACATATAAGGGTCTGTTGGCTGCACCATGTCAGTTACAAGCCATTTGGAATCCAATGGTAGATCCACATGGCCCTACCATGGATGTTTTATCAAACACCTCCCCACCACTGCTCTAGACCCACTACTCAGCAGGCTCCAAATTTCTGGCATCTCTGTTCTACACCATTTTCATGAAACTCAGTAAATCAAGGCACTGTCTGTTATACTCATGATCAGCAACAGGACATCCAATGTTTCTCAAGTGCCACCTGGTCATAGGAATTTCAAAAATTTCATGGAATTTATCTAGCCATTTTTCAAGCATGAAGTTGGAGGCACTGTGGGTTTCAGTTCATTCAGCAAACATTAAATGGTGAGGAAGCTCATTTCAATGAAATCTCTGGAGAACTCTCACAGGCATGGCTTCCCAAAGAGTGGACAAAAGGTCACATTAGGCCAGGCCCATTGAGGTCTACAATGTGAGGTCCATGTGTGTTTTGACTCTCAACTATGGCTGCCATTTCTTTAAGAATAAAATCATGTGATATCCTTGCTGAGATTCCCAGGCCTCTGTGGAAATCCACCCGGGGCCTAGGTCTCAGTTTCCAAGAGCGACTTTCATGCGTGGCCTCTTAAAATCCCAACAAAATTCACGGCAATGCTTCTCTGAGTTCAGTTCCAAAACCCAGTCTCTAAGGGGAATCACACCAGAGCTCAAGCCCACGTGGACCCAGTCATTTTTTCCAATGCCACACAAATGACCAAAATTAAAACCAAAACACTCCCACATGGCCCTCATCTTATTCCATATAGTCAATCATCTTAACCTCTGGCTGGAGGTTTCCATGAGGGGCGCAGCCAAAGACAGTGTCCAAAATCAGCTCGTTTGCCCCTCATTTGTCTAAAGTCAGGGTAGCCTGGACACCGTTTCTGTGAACCAGGAGTGAACAAATAAGCCTGCCGTTAATACTTCTGTGTTTCTCCAATTTGAGGCCTACTGATTTTAGGTATCGATTCTTTAGGTGATTTAGAGTCATGCGAAAACACAAGCACCTCTGCAGGGCTTTGAAGAACTCATTTGACCCATGGAATCCCTATTGCCATTTGATGGAGTGCAGGAACCTAACAGAGAAAGGCAAGAGACTTCATCCACAATGAATGAAATTTTTTGCCATTTTGGTTTTGGAAGCTCACATGGGATCATTCTTAAGATCCATCAGGTGCTGAGAATCTAAGTCACAGCCACACACAGGCCCAAGAGGCTGATAAAAACACATCCCTTTCCAAAGCAATTAAGCAAAGAGACACAGGTGATGCCCATTCATTTCCATTTGAAAACTGTTTTCTTCGGGCTTCACAAAGGGGTGGCCTGAGGCAAAGACCTTCCTGACATTTAGTGAAACACAACAATAAGTCAGCAAAAGGCCCAAGGCAGGGTTTCTGCACTGAGACTTTCCTGGTCACACTGATATCTGAGTTTTCTTTGATGCTCGCCATTCTCTTCAGCTATCCAGTACATGGCCATGTCACAGAGCTTGGAGGTGGTACATATTTTGGACACAAATCCATGAGCCTATTCTGGAGAGTGGCCAGAATTCAGGAAGAAAACTACAACTTAGAAAGATAGCAGGTGTTGCACATCGATAAGACAAGCTGCAGTCCATTCATATATTGGGCATGGGAAGATTTATACTAGACAGGACACATCCATTAATGCATTCTCTTTTCTAATGTCTACAACAACGGACACAGTGGGATACACAGAAACAGAAACACTCGCCGTGTCAAATGACTTACTAGAAACTGTCCACTCCAAACCAAACAAACCGCCTTTTCTATCTATTCTCAGAACATGAGACAAAACAACAAACCCACACCCACTCCCACAAAGGCACCTCCTTCCCCCAAGTACGTCTGTGACTATCCGGAGTGTCCTCTGACTGGTGGGCCATACTATGTTCCCCCGAAATGGCCTGTCTTCTCTCAGATCTTGTTTCCTTGACCAACTCTGTGAAAATGTCAGGAAAAAGTGGTTAGCCACTACCTGTTTTCTCAGGAAAGGTCCATCTTCAGAGCTCTCCTGGCATTTGGCCATCCTCACATCATTAGGTACCAAGAAAACTGACTCTGTCCTTGGTAAATCCAAACAAGTGAGCCCACTGGGACTGGGACTGGGACTGCCTCTGGGTGCCTGGCTTCTTGGATACCAAGTTCAGAGAGTTCCATCACCAAGGAAATGAGGTATGTCACATTCTTTGGAACTGAATGAGGTCACTGCCTTGGCAACCACTTTGTCCTAACAGTTGCTTCCAAGGGTAACATAAGATGGAGGTTGCCCCTACTTCCTGTGACACTTTCATAAGGTAGAATGTATATCACCATTGGCACCCGGGAACAGATCTCCACTCAGCCCTGGTTTGGTCCATCTTCTGTACAATAAGAAGAGAGAGAGGCAGATTCAGACACATCCCTTCATCCTGACCAGGTTGTTTGCCATGGAAGATGACTTTTGCTCTCTCAGGTGCTTCATACCTGCCTACAACTTCTCCAGGTATCATTTGTGCATGGACATTTGAGGTTCTCATCAGGTGGAAGGTCCCCAACTTTCCTGTATTGTAAGAACCACTCTGTCCCTGCTCTTCTGTAAAATGATTGAGGGAACAGTGTATACTTGGGGTCAAAAACAAGTTTGATTTGGGTTATGAGTGATTCTGTGTGATGAGTAATGGTATTGGGAACCTGCAGAATTTACAAGAATATTGAGGTGAAATATAAGTAGGAAAACAGAAATCTAGGTATGATTTGAAGCCCAGAAGGGTTTTGCCCTGGATTGGGATACTTAGCTTTGAATGATGTTCTGCAAAGATGCCTCAGATAATTCGATATACAATGGCATAGGACCTTGTACATTGGATGATTGAATTTAGAAGAGAACATCCAGTCAAAAAGGGATATTCAGTAGGATTAGGAAGATAGTCGGTAGGTTTAGGAAGAAGAGTGAGTATAGGATTTGGACAAAAAGTTCTTTAGCAATAGACTTTCGGTTGTTGAGTGAATGTAAATGTCAGCACATATGAAGAGTCAGTCACTATGTTGAACTGGGGAAAATATGTAGAAAAGCAGATATCAATAGTAAAATTACGAAATCAGGCAAAGTATAAAGTGAGTGATAGAATTAGACATTTTTAACAGGGTTGAGTTTGAATATATAAATTAGGAAAAAAACAAATATGTAGTCACCAATAGGATTGACAATTGACAGCATTAGGCAACCTGGGCATGGATGTTTTTAGAAATCCATGTTCACTTTCCATTTAGGCTTTGGTACAATCATAAGTGTGACCTTTCCATTTTTTGTCCAGAATATTACTGTGATAATGAGGTGACATGAGAATTTCTTTCACCATTTCTGGGAGCAATATATTGAAGATGTAAAATGAGAATCGGGGGTACAAAGAGGTGTACCCTATTTCTAGGAATATAGAGAAAAAGCATGAATAGACCATACTGTGAATAAATAATATAACTTTTTTGAACTTTAAATAATGAATTGAACTGATATCTGAAAAATTAAAGGAAATCGTATATTGATATACAATCATTCATTCCAACCAGGTATATATGTAATGGAAATATTTGTGTTTAGGTTTATCATAAAGAGTGAGTGAGTTTTGCTTCAAAATGATTATGGAAATTCAAAATAATGTGTTTGGAAAGAAGTCTCATGAAAAGACCAGTCAAGAATACCCTGACAATACATGTGTTCTGAAGCAAGAAGTGGTGAAAGTTGAAACAAATGCTTATTAATTTGTGAACTTGTGGATGAAATGTATATCCTGTGATGTGCAAAAACTGAAGAAACAATAATGTACCAGTGTCGAATACAAATGAATGACAAATTACATATCATGTCCCATAGGAGTCTACTTGCATTGATGTTAGTCTGGGTCAGTTACTCTAGAATAATTAGGATTTGTATGCACCATTCACTGAAGTTAGTTTTCAGTACTAGGAAACAAATATGTATTTCAGGTGGATGAATATTTCTGATTATAATCTTGTGAAAAGTGGATTATAAATCCACATACATGAACATGAATGAATTTAGAGAGTGTATATTAGACACATATATTTCATATTTTGAAAAATTTGCAGAGTATATCTATATCTATATCTATATCTATACACACACACACACACACACACACACACACACAACTCACAGACATTAAAAAGTACCAATATAAATGCCAATCGAAATTCATCAGTAAATATGTATCATCCACAAATGCAAAAATATTTATTTTACTGAACATGAGCTAATGTATAATGTTGTTCTACTAGGACTCTCTCCTATAAGTTGAATTTTCATTTCCAACAGCATTTAGGAGGAGTGAACTCTTCTCACAATTTGAATCTGCCAAGACAGCCACCTCACAAAAATGTACGTGTGATACCTGGTAGGATTCTATATATGCATATAAATATACATGTGTGAATAGACTACAGAAAAAGGAAACAAGAATTCACATATTTGTTAAGTTTAAAACACATGGAGAATATTTCAAATAAATTTGACTAGATTTATAACTCCTACCTTATATAATGCAAATCTCAAGTCCAACTATACAACATGTCTCCTCTGAAGTACTTGTATTTCTAATGTGTTGGGTTAATTTTCTCCATTATATTAGGATGAATAGTCTGAGTCTACTAGGTATGGGTTAGTGTCAGGGATTCAGTATTTCGAATGGAAAATTGGAAAATGAATCCAATGTGTATGTAAATATATGCTGCACAAATATCCTCCCGCTCTCATCCAGAACAATGCCTTGACATTACCTTCACCCCAAGTAAGACACAATTAGAGGAGAAGAGTTACAAAATCAGTGAATACATATCTGGAATGGAAAATGCTCAGGAGTTCACAACCTTGGAGGTGGTAGAGGAGTTTCCAAAACTAAGGGACAGGGTAAACCCTCCACAAACATGGAGCTCTGCTGGCCTAAAAACTTTTTGAGAAACTGCCTCTGAGCTTCCACACTTGAAATATATGTTGTTTTCAGGAGATTTGGCTTCCTCTGTAGTGAGACCATCAAAGCTGGGTCTGCATCTATGTGACCTGGAAAACATGGTTTCTTATTTTCCAATGAACAAGATGAAGCAGTGCTGAATCCTCTCTTTGTAGGTAAACTGAGGCCACTGGGGACTAAGTGTCTCCCCGTGTGGACTGTGAAGCCATTTGGTCCTCTTCCACTTTTTGTGGTGTTTTTGCTGCTGCACTGTGAGTTTGGTATTTGTTTCACGAAATACTAGGAGCTAAACTGGGACACAGTGCTGGAGGGAGTTCTGTCACGTGTGGTGGGTCAGGGTCTGCAAGAGAATGCACCAACTAGGCTCCTATCTCTCACAGCTTGCCCCATTGCCCCCTTGTCCATATCAACCTGATTCTTAATTTTCCTCTGAAAACTCTCCATATAACAAGATGCCTTTACATATAAGGGTCTGTTGGCTGCACCATGTCAGTTACAAGCCATTTGGAATCCAATGGTAGATCCACATGGCCCTACCACGGATGTTTTTTCAAACACCTCCCCACCACTGCTCTAGACCCACTACTCAGCAGGCTCCAAATTTCTGGCATCTCTGTTCTACACCATTTTCATGAAACTCAGTAAATCAAGGCACTGTCTGGTATACTCATGATCAGCAACAGGACATCCAATGTTTCTCCAGTGCCACCTGGTCATAGGAATTTCAAAAATTTCATGGTATTTATCTAGCCATTTTTCAAGCATGAAGTTGGAGGCACTGTGGGTTTCAGTTCATTCAGCAAACTTCAAATGGTGAGGAAGCTCATTTCAATGAAATCTCTGGAGAACTCTCAAAGGCACGGCTTCCCAAAGAGTGGACAAAAGGTCACATTAGGCCAGGCCCATTGAGGTCTACAATGTGAGGTCCATGTGTGTTTTGACTCTCAACTATGGCTGCCATTTCTTTAAGAATAAAATCATGTGATATCCTTGCTGAGATTCCCAGGCCTCTGTGGAAATCCACTTGGGGCCTAGGTCTCAGTTTCCAAGAGCGACTTTCATGCGTGGCCTCTTAAAATCCCAACAAAATTTATGGCAATGCTTCTCTGGTTCAGTTCCAAAACCCAGTCTCTAAGGGGAATCACACCAGAGTTCAAGCCCACGTGGACCCAGTCATTTTTTCCAATGCCACACAAATGACCAAAATTAAAACCAAAACACTCCCACATGGCCCTCATCTTATTTCATATAGTCAATCATCTTAACCTCTGGCTGGAGGTTTCCATGAGGGGCGCAGCCCAAGACAGTGTCCAAAATCAGCTCGTTTGCCCCTCATTTGTCTAACGTCAGGGTAGCCTGGACACCGTTTCTGTGAACCAGGAGTGAACAAATAAGCCTGCCGTTAATACTTCTGTGTTTCTCCAATTTGAGGCCTACTGATTTTAGGTATCGATTCTTTAGGTGATTTAGAGTCATGCGAAAACACAAGTACCTCTGCAGGGCTTTGAAGAACTCATTTGACCCAAAGAATCCCTATTGTCATTTGATGGAGTGCAGGAACCTAACAGAGGAAGGCAAGAGACTTCATCCACAATGAATGAAATTTTTTGCCATTTTGGTTTTGGAAGCTCACATGGGATCATTCTTAAGATCCATCAGGTGCTGAGAATCTAAGTCACAGCCACACACAGGCCCAAGAGGCTGATAAAGACACATCCCTTTCCAAAGCAATTAAGCAAAGAGCCACAGGTGAGGCCCATTCATTTCCATTTGAAAACTGTTTTCATCAGGCTTCACAAAGGGGTGGCCTGAGGCAAAGACCTTCCTGACATTCAGTGCAACACAACAATAAGTAAGCAAAAGGCCCAAAGCAGGGTTTCTGCACTGAGACTTTCCTGGTCACACTGATATCTGAGTTTTCTGAGATGCTCGCCATTCTCTTCAGCTATCCAGTACATGGCCATGTCACAGAGCTTGGAGGTGGTACATATTTTGGACACAAATCCATGAGCCTATTCTGGAGAGTGGCCAGAATTCAGGAAGAGAACTACAACTTAGAAAGATAGCAGGTGTTGCACATCGATAAGACAAGCTGCAGTCCATTCATATATTGGGCATGGGAAGATTTATACTAGACAGGACACATCCATTAATGCATTCTCTTTTCTAATGTCTACAACAACGGACACAGTGTGATACACAGAAAGAGAAACACTCGCCATGTCAAATGACTTACTAGAAACTGTCCACTCCAAACCAAACAAACCGCCTTTTCTATCTATTCTCAGAACATGAGACAAAACAACAAACCCACACCCACTCCCACAAAGGCACCTCCTTCCCCCAAGTACGTCTGTGACTATCCGGAGTGTCCTCTGACTGGTGGGCCATACTATGTTCCCCCAAAATGGCCTGTCTTCTCTCAGATCTTGTTTCCTTGACCAACTCTGTGAAGATGTCAGGAAAAAGTGGTTAGCCACTACCTGTTTTCTTAGGAAAGGTCCATCTTCAGAGCTCTCCTGGCATTTGGCCATCCTCACATCATTAGGTACCAAGAAAACTGACTCTGTCCTTGGTAAATCCAAACAAGTGAGCCCACTGGGACTGGGACTGGGACTGCCTCTGGGTGCCTGGCTTCTTGGATACCAAGTTCAGAGAGTTCCATCACCAAGGAAATGAGGTATGTCACATTCTTTGGAACTGAATGAGGTCACTGCCTTGGCAACCACTTTGTCCTAACAGTTGCTTCCAAGGGTAACATAAGATGGAGGTTGCCCCTACTTCCTGTGACACTTTCATAAGGTAGAATGTATATCACTATTGGCACCGGGGAACAGCTCTCCACTCAGCCCTGGTTTGGTCCATCTTCTGTACAATAAGAAGAGAGAGAGGCAGATTCAGACACATCCCTTCATCCTGACCAGGTTGTTTGCCATGGAAGATGACTTTTGCTCTCTCAGGTGCTTCATACCTGCCTACAACTTCTCCAGGTATCATTTGTGCATGGACATTTGAGGTTCTCATCAGGTGGAAGGTCCCCAACTTTCCTGTATTGTAAGAACCACTTTGTACCTGCTCTTCTGTAAAATGATTGAGGGAACAGTGTATACTTGGGGTTAAAAACAGGTTTGATTTGGGTTACGAGTGATTCTGTGTGATGAATAATGGTATTGGAAACCTGCAATATTTACAAGAATATAGGGGTGAAAAATAAGTAGGAAAACAGAAATCTAGGTATGATTTGAAGCCCAGAAGGGTTTTGCCCTTGATTGGGATACTTAGCTTTGAATGATGTTCTGCAAAAATGCCTCAGATAATTCGATATATAATGGCATAGGACCTTGTACATTGGATGATTGAATTTAGAGAGAACATCCAGTCAAAAAGGGATATTCAATAGGATTAGGAAGATAGTCGGTAGGTTTAGGAAGAAGAGTGAGTATAGAATTTGGACCAAAAGTTCTTTAGCAATAGACTTTCGGTTGTTGAGTGAATGTAAATGTCAGCACATATGAAGAGTCAGTCACTATGTTGAACTGGGGAAAATATGTAGAAAAGCAGATATCAATAGAAATATTAGGAAATCAGGCAAAGTATAAAGTGAGTGATAGAATTAGACATTTTCAACAGGGTTGAGTTTGAATATATAAATTAGGAAAAAAACAAATATGTAGTCACCAATAGGATTGACAATTGACAGCATTAGGCAACCTGGACATGGATGTTTTTAGAAATCCATGTTCACTTTCCATTTAGGCTTTGGTACAATCATAAGTGTGACCTTTCCATTTTTTGTCCAGAATATTACTGTGATAATGAGGTGACATGAGTATTTCTTTCACCATTTCTGGGAGCAATATATTGAAGATGTAAAATGAGAATCGGGGTTACAAAGAGGTGAACCCTATTTCTAGGAATATAGAGAAAAAGCATGAATAGACCATACTGTGAATAAATAATATAACTTTTTTGAACTTTAAATAATGAACTGAACTGATATCTGAAAAATTAAAGGAAATCGTATATTGATATACAATCATTCATTCCAACCAGGTATATATGTAATGGAAATATTTGTGTTTTGGTTTATCATGAAGAGTGTGTGACGTTTGCTTCAAAATGATTATGGAAATTCAAAATAATGTATTGGAAAGAAGTCTCATGAAAAGACCAGTCAAGAAACCCTGACAATACATGTGTTCTGAAGCAAGAAGTGGTGAAAGTTGAAACAAATGCTTATTAATTTGTGAACTTGTGGATGAAATGTATATCCTGTGATGTGCAAAAACTGAAGAAACAATAATGTACCAGTGTCGAATACAAATGAATGACAAATTACATATCATGTCCCATAGGAGTCTACTTGCATTGATGTTAGACTGTGTCAGTTACTGTAGAAAAATTAGGATTTGTATGCACCATTCACTGAAGTTAGTTTTCAGTACTAGGAAACAAATATGTATTTCAGGTGGATGAATATTTCTGATTATCATCTTGTGAAAAGTGGATTATAAATCCACATACATGAACATGAATGAATTTAGAGAGTGTATATTAGACACATATATTTCATATTTTGAAAATTTGGAGAGTATATCTATATCTATATCTATATCTATACACACACACACACACACACACAACTCACAGACATTAAAAAGTACCAATATAAATGCCAATCGAAATTCATCAGTAAATATGTATCATCCACAAATGCAAAAATATTTATTTTACTGAACATGAGCTAATGAATAATGTTGTTCTACTAGCACGCTCTCCTATAAGTTGAATTTTCATTTCCAACAGCATTTAGGAGGAGTGAACTCTTCTCACAATTTGTATCTGCCAAGACAGCCACCTCACAAAAATGTACGTGTGATACCTGGTAGGATTCTATATATGCATATAAATATACATGTGTGAATAGACTACAGAAAAAGGAAACAAAAATTCACATATTTGTTAAGTTTAAAACACATGGAGAATATTTCAAATAAATTTGACTAGATTTATAACTCCTACCTTATATAATGCAAATGTCAAGTCCAACTATACAACATGTCTCCTCTGAAGTACTTGTATTTCTAATGTGTTGGGTTAATTTTCTCCATTATATTAGGATGAATAATCTGAGTCTACTAGGTATGGGTTAGTGTCAGGGATTCAGTATTTCGAATGGAAAATTGGAAAATGAATCCAATGTGTATGTAAATATATGCTGCACAAATATCCTCCCGCTCTCATCCAGAACAATGCCTTGACATTACCTTCACCCCAAGTAAGACACAATTAGAGGAGAAGAGTTACAAAATCAGTGAATACATATCTGGAATGGAAAATGCTCAGGAGTTCACAACCTTGGAGGTGGTAGAGGAGTTTCCAAAACTAAGGGACAGGGTAAACCCTCCACAAACATGGAGCTCTGCTGGCCTAAAAACTTTTTGAGAAACTGCCTCTGAGCTTCCACACTTGAAATATATGTTGTTTTCAGGAGATTTGGCTTCCTCTGTAGTGAGAACATCAAAGCTGGGTCTGCATCTATGTGACCTGGAGGACATGGTTTCTTATTTTAGAATGAACAAGATGAAGCAGTGCTGAATCCTCTCTTTGTAGGTAAACTGAGGCCACTGGGGACTAAGTGTCTCCCCGTGTGGACTGTGAAGCCATTTGGTCCTCTTCCACTTTTTGTGGTGTTTTTGCTGCTGCACTGTGAGTTTGGTATTTGTTTCACGAAATACTAGGAGCTAAACTGGGACACAGTGCTGGAGGGAGTTCTGTCACGTGTGGTGGGTCAGGGTCTGCAAGAGAATGCACCAACTAGGCTCCTATCTCTCACAGCTTGCCCCATTGCCCCCTTGTCCATATCAACCTGATTCTTAATTTTCCTCTGAAAACTCTCCATATAACAAGATGCCTTTACATATAAGGGTCTGTTGGCTGCACCATGTCAGTTACAAGCCATTTGGAATCCAATGGTAGATCCACATGGCCCTACCACGGATGTTTTATCAAACACCTCCCCACCACTGCTCTAGACCCACTACTCAGCAGGCTCCAAATTTCTGGCATCTCTGTTCTACACCATTTTCATGAAACTCAGTAAATCAAGGCACTGTCTGGTATACTCATGATCAGCAACAGGACATCCAATGTTTCTCCAGTGCCACCTGGTCATAGGAATTTCAAAAATTTCATGGTATTTATCTAGCCATTTTTCAAGCATGAAGTTGGAGGCACTGTGGGTTTCAGTTCATTCAGCAAACATTAAATGGTGAGGAAGCTCATTTCAATGAAATCTCTGGAGAACTCTCACAGGCATGGCTTCCCAAAGAGTGGACAAAATGTCACATTAGGCCAGGCCCATTGAGGTCTACAATGTGAGGTCCATGTGTGTTTTGACTCTCAACTATGGCTGCCATTTCTTTAAGAATAAAATCATGTGATATCCTTGCTGAGATTCCCAGGCCTCTGTGGAAATCCACCCGGGGCCTAGGTCTCAGTTTCCAAGAGCGACTTTCATGCGTGGCCTCTTAAAATCCCAACAAAATTCATGGCAATGCTTCTCTGAGTTCAGTTCCAAAACCCAGTCTCTAAGGGGAATCACACCAGAGTTCAAGCCCACGTGGACCCAGTCATTTTTTCCAATGCCACACAAATGACCAAAATTAAAACCAAAACACTCCCACATGGCCCTCATCTTATTTCATATAGTCAATCATCTTAACCTCTGGCTGGAGGTTTCCATGAGGGGCGCAGCCCAAGACAGTGTCCAAAATCAGCTCGTTTGCCCCTCATTTGTCTAAAGTCAGGGTAGCCTGGACACCGTTTCTGTGAACCAGGAGTGAACAAATAAGCCTGCCGTTAATACTTCTGTGTTTCTCCAATTTGAGGCCTACTGATTTTAGGTATGGATTCTTTAGGTGATTTAGATTCATGCAAAAACACAAACACCTCTGCAGGGCTTTGAAGAACTCATTTGACCCAAAGAATCCCTATTGTCATTTGATGGAGTGCAGGAACCTAACAGAGGAAGGCAAGAGACTTCATCCACAATGAATGAAATTTTTTGCCATTTTGGTTTTGGAAGCTCACATGGGATCATTCTTAAGATCCATCAGGTGCTGAGAATCTAAGTCACAGCCACACACAGGCCCAAGAGGCTGATAAAGACACATCCCTTTCCAAAGCAATTAAGCAAAGAGACACAGGTGAGGCCCATTCATTTCCATTTGAAAACTGTTTTCTTCAGGCTTCACAAAGGGGTGGCCTGAGGCAAAGACCTTCCTGACATTCAGTGCAACACAACAATAAGTAAGCAAAAGGCCCAAAGCAGGGTTTCTGCACTGAGACTTTCCTGGTCACACTGATATCTGAGTTTTCTGAGATGCTCGCCATTCTCTTCAGCTATCCAGTACATGGCCATGTCAAAGAGCTTGCAGGTGGTACATATTTTGGACACAAATCCATGAGCCTATTCTGGAGAGTGGCCAGAATTCAGGAAGAAAACTACAACTTAGAAAGATAGCAGGTGTTGCACTTCGATAAGACAAGCTGCAGTCCATTCATATATTGGGCATGGGAAGATTTATACTAGACAGGACACATCCATTAATGCATTCTCTTTTCTAATGTCTACAACAACGGACACAGTGGGATACACAGAAACAGAAACACTCGCCGTGTCAAATGACTTACTAGAAACTGTCCACTCCAAACCAAACAAACCGCCTTTCCTATCTATTCTCAGAACATGAGACAAAACAACAAACCCACACCCACTCCCACAAAGGCACCTCCTTCCCCCAAGTAGGTCTGTGACTATCCGGAGTGTCCTCTGACTGGTGGGCCATACTATGTTCCCCCGAAATGGCCTGTCTTCTCTCAGATCTTGTTTCCTTGACCAACTCTGTGAAGATGTCAGGAAAAAGTGGTTAGCCACTACCTGTTTTCTCAGGAAAGGTCCATCTTCAGAGCTCTCCTGGCATTTGGCCATCCTCACATCATTAGGTACCAAGAAAACTGACTCTGTCCTTGGTAAATCCAAACAAGTGAGCCCACTGGGACTGGGACTGCGACTGCCTCTGGGTGCCTGGCTTCTTGGATACCAAGTTCAGAGAGTTCCATCACCAAGGAAATGAGGTATGTCACATTCTTTGGAACTGAATGAGGTCACTGCCTTGGCAACCACTTTGTCCTAACAGTTGCTTCAAAGGTTAACATAAAATGGAGGTTGCCCCCGCTTCCTGTGACACTTTCATAAGGTAGAATGTATATCACCATTGGCATCCGGGAACAGCTCTCCACTCAGGCCTGGTTCGGTCCATCTTCTCTACAATATGAAGAGAGAGATTCAGATTCAGACACATCCCTTCATCCTGACCAGGTTGTTTGCCATGGAAGATGACTTTTGCTCTCTCAGGTGCTTCATACCTGCCTACAACTTCTCCAGGTATCATTTGTGCATGGACATTTGAGGTTCTCATCAGGTGGAAGGTCCCCAACTTTCCTGTATTGTAAGAACCACTCTGTCCCTGCACTTCTGTAAAATGATTGAGGGAACAGTGTATACTTGGGGTTAAAAACAGGTTTGATTTGGGTTACGAGTGATTCTGTGTGATGAATAATGGTATTGGGAACTTGCAATATTTACAAGAATATAGAGGTGAAATATAAGTAGGAAAACAGAAATCTAGGTATGATTTGAAGCCCAGAAGGGTTTTGCCCTTGATTGGGATACTTAGCTTTGAATGATGTTCTGCAAAGATGCCTCAGATAATTCGATATACAATGGCATAGGACCTTGTACATTGGATGATTGAATTTAGAAGAGAACATCCAGTCAAAAAGGGATATTCAGTAGGATTAGGAAGATAGTCGGTAGGTTTAGGAAGAAGAGTGAGTATAGGATTTGGACCAAAAGTTCTTTAGCAATAGACTTTCGGTTGTTGAGTGAATGTAAATGTCAGCACATATGAAGAGTCAGTCACTATGTTGAACTGGGGAAAATATGTAGAAAAGCAGATATCAATAGAAACATTACGAAATCAGGCAAAGTATAAAGTGAGGGATAGAATTAGACATTTTCAACAGGGTTGAGTTTGAATATATAAATTAGGAAAAAAACAAATATGTAGTCACTAATAGGATTGACAATTGACAGCATTAGGCAACCTGGACATGGATTTTTTTAGAAATCCATGTTCACTTTCCATTTAGGCTTTGGTACAATCATAAGTGTGACCTTTTCATTTTTGGTCCAGAATATTACTGTGATAATGAGGTGACATGAGTATTTCTTTCACCATTTCTGGGAGTAATATATTGAAGATGTAAAATGAGAATCAGGGGTACAAAGAGGTGTACCCTGTTTCTAGGAACATAGAGAAAAAGCATGAATAGACCATACTGTGAATAAATAATATAACTTTTTTGAACTTTAAATAATGAATTGAACTGATATCTGAAAAATTAAAGGAAATCGTATATTGATATACAATCATTCATTCCAACCAGGTATATATGTAATGGAAATATTTGTGTTTAGGTTTATCATGAAGAGTGTGTGAGTTTTGCTTCAAAATGATTATGGAAATTCAAAATAATGTGTTTGGAAAGAAGTCTCATGAAAAGACCAGTCAAGAAACCCTGACAATACATGTGTTCTGAAGCAAGAAGTGGTGAAAGTTGAAACAAATGCTTATTGATTTGTGAACTTGTGGATGAAATGTATATCCTGTGATGTGCAAAAACTGAAGAAACAATAATGTACCAGTGTCGAATACAAATGAATGACAAATTACAGATCATGTCCCATAGGAGTCTACTTGCATTGATGTTAGACTGGGTCAGTTACTGTAGAATAATTAGGATTTGTATGCACCATTCCCTGAAGTTAGTTTTCAGTACTAGTAAACAAATATGTATTTCAGGTGGATGAATATTTCTGATTATAATCTTGTGAAAAGTGGATTATAAATCCACATATATGAACATGAATGAATTTAGAGAGTGTATATTAGACGCATATATTTCATATTTTGAAAAATTTGGAGAGTATATCTATATCTATATCTATATCTATACACACACACACACACACACACACAAACACAAACACTCACAGACATTAAAAATACCAATATAAATGCCAATCGAAATTCATCAGTAAATATGTATCATCCACAAATGCAAAAATATTTATTTTACTGAACATGAGGTAATGTATAATGTTGTTCTACTAGGACGCTCTCCTATAGGTTGAATTTTCATTTCCAACAGCATTTAGGAGGAGTGAACTCTTCTCACAATTTGTATCTGCCAAGACAGCCACCTCACAAAAATGTACGTGTGATACCTGGTAGGGTTCTATATATGCATATAAATATACATGTGTGAATAGGCTTCAGAAAAGGGAAACAAGAATTCACATATTTGTTAAGTTTAAAAACACATGGAGAATATTTCAATTAAAATTTGACTAGATTTATAACTCCTACCTTATATAATGCAAATGTCAAGTCCAACTATACAACATGTCTCCTCTGAAGTACTTGTATTTCTAATGTGTTGGGTTAATTTTCTCCATTATATTAGGATGAATAGTCTGAGTCTACTAGGTATGGGTTAGTGTCAGGGATTCAGTATTTCGAATGGAAAATTGGAAAATGTATCCAATGTGTATGTAAATATATGCTGCACAAATATCCTCGCGCTCTCATCCAGAACAAAGCCTTGACATTACCTTCACCCCAAGTAAGACACAATTAGAGGAGAAGAGTTACAAAATCAGTGAATACATATCTGGAATGAAAAATGCTCAGGAGTTCACAACCTTGGAGGTGGTAGAGGAGTTTCCAAAACTAAGGGACAGGGTAAACACTCCACAAACATGGAGCTCTGCTGGCCTAAAAACTTTTTGAGAAACTGCCTCTGAGCTTCCACACTTGAAATATATGTTGTTTTCAGGAGATTTGGCTTCCTCTGTAGTGAGACCATCAAAGCTGGGTCTGCATCTATGTGACCTGGAGGACATGGTTTCTTATTTTCCAATGAACAAGATGAAGCAGTGCTGAATCCTCTCTTTGTAGGTAAACTGAGGCCACTGGGGACTAAGTGTCTCCCCGTGTGGACTGTGAAGCCATTTGGTCCTCCTCCACTTTTTGTGGTGTTTTTGCTGCTGCACTGTGAGTTTGGTATTTGTTTCACGAAATACTAGGAGCTAAACTGGGACACAGTGCTGGAGGGAGTTCTGTCACGTGTGGTGGGTCAGGGTCTGCAAGAGAATGCACCAACTAGGCTCCTATCTCTCACAGCTTGCCCCATTGCCCCCTTGTCCATATCAACCTGATTCTTAATTTTCCTCTGAAATCTCTCCATATAACAAGATGCCTTTACATATAAGGGTCTGCTGGCTGCACCATGTCAGTTACAAGCCATTTGGAATCCAATGGTAGATAAACATGGCCCTACCACGGATGTTTTATCAAACACCTCCCCACCATTGCTCTAGACCCACTACTCAGCAGGCTCCAACTTACTGGCATCTCTGTTCTACAACATTTTCATGAAACTCAGTAAATCAAGGCACTGTCTGGTATCCTCATGATCAGCAACAGGACATCCAATGTTTCTCCAGTGCCACCTGGTCATAGGAATTTCAAAAATTTTATGGTATTTATCTAGCCATTTTTCAAGCATGAAGTTGGAGGCACTGTGGGTTTCAGTTCATTCAGCAAACATTAAATGGTGAGGAAGCTCATTTCAATGAAATCTCTGGGGAACTCTCACAGGCACGGCTTCCCAAAGAGTGGACAAAAGGTCACATTAGGCGAGGCCCATTGAGGTCTACAATGTGAGGTCCATGTGTGTTTTGACTCTCAACTATGGATGCCATTTCTTTAAGAATAAAATCATGTGATATCCTTGCTGAGATTCCCAGGCCTCTGTGGAAATCCACCCGGGGCCTAAGTCTCAGTTTCCAAGAGCGACTTTCATGCGTGGCCTCTTAAAATCCCAACAAAATTCATGGCAATGCTTCTCTGAGTTCAGTTCCAAAAACCCAGTCTCTAAAGGGAATCACACCAGAGTTCAAGTCCACGTGGACCCAGTCATTTTTTCCAATGCCACACAAATGACCAAAATTAAAACCAAAACACTCCCACATGGCCCTCATCTTATTCCATATAGTCAATCATCTTAACCTCTGGCTGGAGGTTTCCCTGAGGGGCGCAGCCAATGACAGTGTCCAAAATCTGCTTGTTTGCCCCTCATTTGTCTAAAGTCAGGGTAGCCTGGACACCGTTTCTGTGAACCAGGAGTGAACAAATAAGCCTGCGGTTAATACTTCTGTGTTTCTCCAATTTGAGGCCTACTGATTTTAGGTATCGATTCTTTAGGTGATTTAGAGTCATGCGAAAACACAAGCACCTCTGCAGGGCTTTGAAAAACTCATTTGACCCAAAGAATCCCTATTGTCATTTGATGGAGTGCAGGAACCTAACAGAGGAAGGCAAGAGACTTCATCCACAATGAATGAAATTTTTTGCCATTTTGGTTTTGGAAGCTCACATGGGATCATTCTTAAGATCCATCAGGTGCTGAGAATCTAAGTCACAGCCACACACAGGCCCAAGAGGCTGATAAAGACACATCCCTTTCCAAAGCAATTAAGCAAAGAGCCACAGGTGAGTCCCATTCATTTCCATTTGAAAACTGTTTTCTTCAGGCTTCACAAAGGGGTGGCCTGAGGCAAAGACCTTCTTGACATTCAGTGCAACACAACAATAAGTAAGCAAAAGGCCCAAAGCAGGGTTTCTGCACTGAGACTTTCCTGGTCACACTGATATCTGAGTTTTCTGAGATGCTCGCCATTCTCTTCAGCTATCCAGTACATGGCCATGTCACAGAGCTTGGAGGTGGTACATATTTTGGACACAAATCCATGAGCCTATTCTGGAGAGTGGCCAGAATTCAGGAAGAAAACAACAACTTAGAAAGATAGCAGGTGTTGCACATTGATAAGACAAGCTGCAGTCCATTCATATATTGGGCAGGATGAATTATGGGATGATTTATACTAGACAGGACACATTCATTAATGCATTCTCTTTTCGAATGTCTACAACAACGGACACAGTGGGATACACAGAAACACTCGCCGTGTCAAATGACTTACTAGAAACTTTCCACTCCAAACCAAACAAACCACCTTTCCTATCTATTCTCAGAACATGAGACAAAACAACAAACCCACACCCACTCCCACAAAGGCACCTCCTTCCCCCAAGTACGTCTGTGACTATCCGGAGTGTCCTCTGACTGGTGGGCCATACTATGTTCCCCCGAAATGGCCTGTCTTCTCTCAGATCTTGTTTCCTTGACCAACTTTGTGAAGATGTCAGGAAAAAGTGGTTAGCCACTACCTGTTTTCTCAGGAAGGGTCCATCTTCAGAGCTCTCCTGGCATTTGGCCATCCTCACATCATTAGGTACCAAGAAAACTGACTCTGTCCTTGGTACATCCAAACAAGTGAGCCCACTGGGACTGGGACTGGGACTGCCTCTGGGTGCCTGGCTTCTTGGATACCAAGTTCAGAGAGTTCCATCACCAAGGAAATGAGGTATGTCACATTCTTTGGAACTGAATGAGGTCACTGCCTTGGCAACCACTTTGTCCTAACAGTTGCTTCCAAGGGTAACATAAGATGGAGGTTGCCCCTACTTCCTGTGACACTTTCATAAGGTAGAATGTATATCAACCATTGGCACCCGGGAACAGCTCTCCACTCAGGCCTGGTTTGGTCCATCTTCTGTACAATAAGAAGAGAGAGAGGCAGATTCAGACACATCCCTTCATCCTGACCAGGTTGTTTGCCATGGAAGATGACTTTTGCTCTCTCAGGTGCTTCATACCTGCCTAGAATTTCTCCAGGTACCATTTGTGCATGGACATTTGAGGTTCTCATCAGGTGGAATGTCCCCAACTTTCCTGTATTGTAAGAACCACTCTGTCCCTGCTCTTCTGTAAAATGATTGAGGGAACGGTGTATACTTGGGGTTAAAAACAGGTTTGATTTGGGTTACGAGTGATTCTGTGTGATGAATAATGGTATTGGGAACCTGCAATATTTACAAGAATATAGAGGTGAAATATAAGTAGGAAAACAGAAATCTAGGTACGATTTGAAGCCCAGAAGGGTTTTGCCCTTGATTGGGATACTTAGCTTTGAATGATGTTCTGCAAAGATGCCTCAGATAATTCGATATACAATGGCATAGGACCTTGTACATTGGATGATTGAATTTTGAAGAGAACATCTAGTCAAAAAGGGATATTCAGTAGGATTAGGAAGATAGTCGGTAGGTTTAGGAAGAAGAGTGAGTATAGGATTTGGACCAAAAGTTCTTTAGCAATAGACTTTCGGTTGTTGAGTGAATGTAAATGTCAGCACATATGAAGAGTCAGTCACTATGTTGAACTGGGGAAAATATGTAGAAAAGCAGATATCAATAGAAACATTACGAAATCAGGCAAAGTATAAAGTGAGGGATAGAATTAGACATTTTCAACAGGGTTGAGTTTGAATATATAAATTAGGAAAAAAACAAATATGTAGTCACCAATAGGATTGACAATTGACAGCATTAGGCAACCTGGGCATGAATGTTTTTAGAAATCCATGTTCACTTTCCATTTAGGCTTTGGTACAATCATAAGTGTGACCTTTCCATTTTTTGTCTAGAATATTACTGTGATAATGAGGTGACATGAGTATTTCTTTCACCATTTCTGGGAGCAATATATTGAAGGTGTAAAATGAGAATCGGGGGTACAAAGAGGTGTACCCTGTTTCTAGGAACATAGAGAAAAAGCATGAATAGACCATACTGTGAATAAATAATATAACTTTTTTGAACTTTAAATAATGAATTAACTGATATCTGAAAAATTAAAGGAAATCATATATTGATATACAATCATTCATTCCAACCAGGTATATATCTAATGGAAATATTAGTGTTTTGGTTCATTATGAAGAGTGTGTGAGTTTTGCTTCAAAATGATTATGGAAATTCAAAATAATGTGTTTGGAAAGACGTCTCATGAAAAGACCAGTCAAGAAACCCTGACAATACATGTGTTCTGAAGCAAGATGATTAAAGTTGAAACAAATGCTTATTAATTTGTGAACTTGTGGATGAAATGTATATCCTGTGATGTGCAAAAACTGAAGAAACAATAATGTACCAGTGTCGAATACAAATGAATGACACATTACATATCATGTCCCATAGGAGTCTACTTGCATTGATGTTAGACTGGGTCAGTTACTGTTGAATAATTAGGATTTGTATGCACCATTCACTGAAGTTAGTTTTCAGTACTAGGAAACAAATATGTATTTCAGGTGGATGAATATTTCTGATTATCATCTTGTGAAAAGTTGATTATAAATCCACATACATGAACATGAATGAATTTAGAGTGTGTATATTAGACACATATATTTCATATTTTGAAAAATTTGCAGAGTATATCTATATCTATATCTATATCTATATATATACACACACACACACACACACACACACACACACACAACACTAACAGACATTAAAAAGTACCAATATAAATGCCAATCGAAATTCATCAGTAAATATGTATCATCCACAAATGCAAAAATATTTATTTTACTGAACATGAGTTAATGTATAATGTTGTTCTACTAGGACTCTCTCCTATAGGTTGAATTTTCATTTCCAACAGCATTTAGGAGGAGTGAACTCTTCTCACAATTTGTATCTGCCAAGACAGCCATCTCACAAAAATGTACGTGTGATACCTGGTAGGATTCTATATATGCATATAAATATACATGTGTGAATCGGCTACAGAAAAGGGAAACAAGAATTCACATATTTGTTAAGTTTAAAAACACATGAGAATATTTCAATTAAAATTTGACTAGATTTATAACTCCTACCTTATATAATGGAAATGTCAAGTCCAACTATACAACATGTCTCTGGAGAACCTTTGGATGTCCTGTTGTTTATCATGAGTATACTAGACAGTGCCTTGATTGACTGTGTTTCATGAAAATGATCTAGAACAGACATGCCAGTAAGTTGGTGCCTGCTGAGTAGTGTGCCTAGAGCAGTGGTGTGTATGTGTGTCATAATACATCTCTGATGTGGCCATATGGATTTGCCATTGGCTTCCAAATGGCTTGTGACAGACATGGTGAGGCCAGCAGACACTAATATGTAAGGGCGTCTTGTTATATGGAGAGGTTTCATGGCAATGTTAAGAATCAGGTTGCAATAGACAAGGGAGAAAGCTATGTGGGATAGAAGCCTGGTTGGTGCATTCTCCTGCAGACCCTTACCCACCACATGTGGCAGAACTCCATCCAGCACTGTGTCCCTTTTGAACTCCTTGTATTTCGTGAAGCAAATACCAAACTACCAATGCAGGAGAAAGAAAAACCATGAAAAAGTGGAGGATGACCAAATGGCTTCACAGCCCAGATGGGGAGAGACTTAGCACGCACTGGTCACATTTTACTTAAAAGAGAGAATTCACCACTGCTGCCTCATGTTCATTAGAAAATAAGAAACCATGTCCTCCAGGTCACATAGAATCAGACCCAGCTTTGATGGTCTCACGACAAAGGAAGCTAAAGCTCCTGAAAACAACATATATTTCAAGTGCCCAACCTCAGAGGCAGTTTATCAAGAAGTCCTTTAGGCCAGCAGAGCTCCATGTTTGTGGAGTTTTTAACCTGTCACTTACTTATGGAAACTTCTCTACCACATCCAAGGTTGTGAACTCCTGAGCATTTTCCATTCCAGTTATATATTCACAGATTTTATAACTCTTCTCCACTAATTGTGTCTTACTTGGGGTGAAGGTAATGTCAAGGCATTGTTCTGGATGAGAGAGGGAAAATATTTTGTGTAGCACATATTTGATAAACATTGGATGCTTTTTCCTATTTTCCATTCAAAATACTGAATCCCTGACACTAACACATACCCTACTAGACTCTGACTACTAATCCTAATATGATGGAGAAAAATAACCCAAATAGAACAGAAATACAAGCAGGTCAGAGGAGGCATGGTGTATTTTTGAACTTTTCTTTTGCATAATAAATGTTAGGTGTTATAAATCTAGTGAATTTTTATTTGGAATAGTTTTTCATGTGTTTTTAAAATTAACAAATATGTGAATCCCTGCCTCCCTTTCTCTCTAGCCTATACAGCACATGTATTTTTATATGTACATATAGAATCCTACCTGGTATCACACGTACATTTTTGTGAGGTTGCTGACTCGGCAGATATAAATTGTGTGAAGAGACTACCCCTCTTAAACGCTGTTTGAACTAAAAATTCAACCTATGGGTGAGCTTCCTAGTACAACAACATTATACATAATTTCATGTTCAGTAAAGTATATATTTTTGCATCAGTAGATGTTATATATTTCATTATAAATTTCATTTGGCATATATTGCTACTTTTTTATGTTTCTCTGTGTGTTTTTTTGGTATATATATATATATATATATATATATATATATATATATATATATATATATATATACTCTCCTGATTTATCAAAACATGAAATATATGTGTCTTATATACACTCTCTACATTCATACATTCATTCATGTTCATGCATGAGGAAATATAATCAACTTTTCTCAAGATTATTATTGGAAATATTCATCCACCTGAAATACATATTTGTTTCCTTGTACTGACAACTCACTTCTGTGAATGGTGCATACAAATCCTAATAATTCTACAGTATCTGACCCAGTTTAACATCAATGCAAGTAGATTCCTATGGGACATGATGTGTATTTTGACGTTCATTTATATTCCACACTGCTACATTAATATTTCTGCAGTTTTTGCACATCATAGGATATATATTTCATCCACAAGTTCACAACTTTATAGGTATTTTTTCACTTTTAATCATTTCCTGCTTCAGAACACATGTATTCCTCCCGGTTTCTTGACTGGTCTTTTCATGAGACTTCTCTGCAAACACATTTTTTTTTAATTTCATAATCAGTTTTGAAGCAAAACTCACACACTTTTCATGATAAACCATAAATCTAATATCACCATTAGATGCATAACTGTTTGGAATGGATGATTGTATATCAATATTAGGTTTCCTCTATATTTTCAGAAATCAATTCAATCCATTATTTAAAGTTCGAACCAGTTATATTATTTATTCACAGTATGGTCTATTCATGCATTATCTCTATATTCATAGGCACAAGGTACACCTATTTGTACCCCCAATTAATTTATACGTCTTCAAAATATTGCTTTCCTACATATTTTACCCAGTTCATCATTGTGACTGACTCTTCACATGTGCTGACATTTACATTCACTCTCTACCTGAAACCCTATTGCTAAAGAACTTTTGGTCCAAATCCTATACTCACTCTTTTATCTAAACCCACCGACTATTTTCCTAATCCTACCGAATATCCCTTTTTGACTGGATGTTCTCTTCCACATTCAATCATCCAAATTAGAAGGTCCTATGCCATAGTATATTGATTTAACTGAGACAACTGTGCAGGACATAAATCAATGCTAAGTTTCCCAATCAATGGCCCAATGCCCTTCTGGGCTTCAAAACTTACCTAGATTTCTGTTTTCATACTTATATTTCACCTATATATTCTTATAAATATCGCAGGTTCCTAATACAAATATTCATTCCAGAGAATGATTCCTAACCCAAATTGAACATGTTATTAACCCTAACCATACACTTTTTCCCTCAATCTAATTTTACAGAAGAGCAGGGACAGAGTTGGTCTTACAATACAGGAATATAGGCGATCTTCCAGCTGCTGAAAACCTAAAAGGTCCATGCTGAAATGATCCTTGGAGAAGATGTAGGCATCTATGAAGGACATGAGAGAGCAAAAGTCATCTTCCATGGCAAACAACCTGGTCAGGTTGATGGGATGTGTCTGAATTAGCCTCTCTCTTCCTAATGTAGAGAAGATGGACCAAACCATGCCTGTGTGGAGAGCTGTTCCCGGTGCCTATGGTTGATATACCATTCTAACATATGAATGAGTCACAGCAAGTAGAGGCAGCCTCCATCTTTTGGGAACCATGTAAGCAACTGTTAAAACAAAGTGGTTTCCAAGGCAGTGACTTCATTCAGATCTTGAAGAAAGTGACATCACCTTACAGTTTTGGTAATGAAAGTCTGTGATCTTGGGATCCAGGAAACCAGGCACACAGAGTCAAACCCACTCCATGTCCCAGTGGGCTAACTTGTTTGGATTTAACAAGACAGAGTTACTCTTTCTTTGTACCTACTGATGTGAGGACAGCCAAATGCCTGGAAACTATGAAGACTGGCCTTTCCAGAGAAAGCAGGTAGTTTCTCACCATGGGCTCCTGACAACTTCACAGAGTTGGCCAAAGAGAACAGATTGGAGACAGGACACGCCATTTTGGGGGAACATAGTATGGCCCACAAGTCAGAGGACACTCCGGATAGTCACAGACCTACTTGGGGAAAGGAGGTGACTTTTTGGGTGTGAGTGTGAGTTTGTGGTTTTGTCTCATGTTCTGAGAATAGTTAGGAAAGCTGGTTTGTTTGTTTTGGAGTGGACTGTGTCTAGTAAGTCCTTTGACAAGGTGAGTGTTTCTGTGTCTATATATCATACTGTGTCCGTGATTGTAGACATTAGAAAAGAGAATGCATCAATGGATGTGTCCTGTCTACAAGAAAGCTTCAAAGCATTCATCCTGTGCAATTAATGAATGGACTGCAGGTTGCCGTATGGATGGGCAACTCCTGCCATCTTTCTAAATTCCTGTTTTCTTCCTGAATTCTGGACACTCTCCAGAATACGCTCATGATTTTGTGTCCAAGATATGTACCACCTCCATCTCTGTGACATGGCCATGTACTGGATAGCTGAAGGGAATGGCGAGTATCTCAGAAAACTCAGATATCAGTATGCCCAAGAAAGTCTCAGTGGAGAAACCCTGCTTTGGGCCTTTTGCTTACCTATTCTGTTGCCCTGAATGTCAGGAAGGTCTTTGCCTCAGGCCACAATTTGTGAAGCCTGCAGAAAATAGTTTTCAAATGGAAAAGAATGGTCATTACCTGTGCCTCTTTGCTTAATTGCTTTGGAAATGGATGTTTCTGAATCAGCCTCTCAGCCCTATGTGAGGCTGTGGCTTAGATTCACAGCACATGATGGGTCTAAAGAAAAATCCCATGTGTGCATCCCAAACCAAAATGGGCAAAAGAGCTGTCAGAGTGGTTCTTACAATACAGGAAAGTTGGGGACATTCCACCTGATGAGAACCTCAAATGTCCATGCACAAATGGTACCTGGAGAAGTTGTAGGCAGGTATGAAGCACCTGAGAGAGCAAAAGTCATCTTCCATGGCAAACAACCTGGTCAGGATGAAGGGATGTGTCTGAATCTGAATCTCTCTGTTCTTATCGTAGAGAAGATGGACCTAACCAGGCCTGAGTGGAGAGCTGTTCCCGGGTGCCAATGGTTGATATACATTCTACCTTATGAAAGTGTCACAGGAAGTAGGGGCAACCTCCATCTTATGTTACCCTTGGAAGCAACTGTTAGGACAAAGTGGTTGCCAAGGCAGTGACCTCATTCAGTTCCAAAGAATGTGACATACCTCATTTCCTTGGTGATGGAACTCTCTGAACTTGGTATCCAAGAAGCCAGGCACCCAGAGGCAGTCCCAGTCCCAGTCCCAGTGGGCTCACTTGTTTGGATTTACCAAGGACAGAGTCAGTTTTCTTGGTACCTAATGATGTGAGGATGGCCAAATGCCAGGAGAGCTCTGAAGATGGACCTTTCCTGAGAAAACAGGTAGTGGCTAACCACTTTTTCCTGACATCTTCACAGAGTTGGTCAAGGAAAGAATGTCTGAGAGAAGACAGGCCATTTCGGGGGAACATAGTATGGCCCACCAGTCAGAGGACACTCCGGATAGTCACAGACCTACTTGGGGCAAGGAGGTGCCTTTGTGGGAGTGGGTGTGGGTTTGTTGTTTTGTCTCATGTTCTGAGAATAGATAGGATAGGCGGTTTGTTTGGTTTGGAGTGGACAGTTTCTAGTAAGTCATTTGACACGGCGAGTGTTTCTGTTTCTGTGTATCCCACTGTGTCTGTTGTTGTAGACATTACAAAAGAGAATGCATTAATGGATGTGTCCTGTCTAGTATAAATCTTCCCATAATTCATCCTGCCCAATATATGAATGGACTGCAGCTTGTCTTATCGATGTGCAACACCTGCTATCTTTCTAAGTTGTTGTTTTCTTCCTGAATTCTGGCCACTCTCCAGAATAGGCTCATGGATTTGTGTCCAAAATATGTACCACTGCCAAGCTCTGTGACATGGCCATGTACTGGATAGCTGAAGAGAATGGCGAGCATCTCAGAAAACTCAGATATCAGTGTGACCAGAAAAATCTCAGTGCAGAAACCCTGCTTTGGGCCTTTTGCTTACTTATTGTTGTGTTGCACTGAATGTCAGGAAGGTCTTTGCCTCATGCCACCCCTTTGTGAAGCCTGAAGAAAACAGTTTTCAAATGGAAATGAATGGGCCTCACCTGTGGCTCTTTGCTTAATTGCTTTGGAAAGAGATGTGTCTTTATCAGCCTTTGGACCTGTGTGTGGCTGTAACTTAGATTCTCAGCACCTGATAGATCTTAAGAATGATCCCATGTGAGCTTCCAAAATCAAAATGGCAAAAAATATCATTCATTGTGGATGAAATCTCTTGCCTTCCTCTGTTAGGTTCCTGCACTCCATCAAATGAGAATAGGGATTCTTTGGGTCAAGTGAGTTCTTCAAAGCCCTGCAGAGGTGCTTGTGTTTTCACATGACTCTAAATCACCTAAAGAATTGATACCTAAAATCAGTAGGCCTCAAATTGGAGAAACAAAGAAGTATTAAAGGCAGGCTTATTTGTTCACTCCTGGTTCACAGAAACGGTGTCCAGGCTACCCTGACTTTAGGCAAATGAGGGGCAAAGGAGTTGATTTTGGACACTGTCTTGGGCTGCGCCCCTCATGGAAACCTCCAGCCAGAGGTTAAGATGATTGACTATATGGAATAAGATGAGGGCCATGTGGGAGTGTTTTGGTTTTGATTTTGGTCATTTGTGTGGCATTGGAAAAAATGACTGGGTACACGTGGGGTGAACTCTGGTGTGATTCCCCTTAGAGACTGGATTTTGGAAGTGAACTCAGAGAAGCATTGCCATGAATTTTGTTGGGATTTTAAGAGGCCACGCATGAAAGTCGCTCTTGGAAACTGAGACCTAGGCCCCGGGTGGATTTCCACAGAGGCCTGGGAATCTCAGCAAGGATATCACATGATTTTATTCTTAAAGAAATGGCAGCCATAGTTGAGAGTCAAAACACACATGGACCTCACATTGTAGACCTCAATGGGCCTGGCCTAATGTGACCGTTTGTCCACTCTTTGGGAAGCCGTGCCTGTGAGAGTTCTCCAGAGATTTCATTGAAATGAGCTTCCTCACCATTTAATGTTTGCTGAATGAACTGAAATCCACAGTGCCTCCAACTTCATGCTTGAAAAATGGCTAGATAAATACCATGAAATTTTTGAAATTCCTATGACCAGGTGGCACTGGAGAAACACTGCATGTCCTGTTGCTGATCATGATTATACCAGACAGTGCCTTGACTTACTGAGTTTCATGAAAATGGTGTAGAACAGAGATGCCAGTAAGTTGGAGCCTGCTGAGTAGTGGGTCTATAGCAGTGGTGGGGAGGTGTTTGATAAAACATCCGTGGTAGGGCCATGTGGATCTACCATTGGATTCCAAATGGCTTGTAACTGACATGGTGCAGCCAGCAGACCCTTGTATGTAAAGGCATCTTGTTACATGGAGAGTTTTCAGAGGAAAATTAAGAATCAGGTTGATATGGACAAGGGGGCAATGGGGCAAGCTGTGAGAGATAGGAGCCTAGTTGGTGCATTCTCTTGCAGACCCTGACCCACCACACGTGACAGAACTCCCTCCAGCACTGTGTCCCAGTTTAGCTCCTAGTATTTCGTGAAACAAATACCAAACTCACAGTGCAGCAGCAAAAACACCACAAAAAGTGGAAGAGAACCAAATGGCTTCACAGTCCACACGGGGAGACACTTAGTCCCCAGTGGCCTCAGTTTACCTACAAAGAGAGGATTCAGCACTGCTTCATCTAGTTCATTGGAAATAAGAAACCATGTCCTCCAGGTCACATAGATTCAGACCCAGCTTTGATGGTCTCACTACAAAGGAAGCCAAATCTCCTGAAAACAACATATATTTCAAGTGCAAAACTCAGTGGCAGTATCTCAAAAAATTTTTAGGCCAGCAGAGCTCCATGTTTGTGGAGTGTTTACCCTGTCCCTTAGTTTTGGAAACTGCTCTACCAGCTCCAAGGTTGTGAACTCCTGAGCATTTTCCATTCCAGATATGTATTCACTGATTTTGTAACTCTTCTCCTCTAATTGTGTCTTACTTGGGGTGAAGGTAATGACAAGGCATTGTTCTGGATGAGAGAAGGAGGATATTTGTGCAGCATATATTTACATACACATTGGATTCATTTTCCAATTTTCCATTCGAAATACTGAATCCCTGACACTAACCCATACCTAGTAGACTCAGACTATTCATCCTAATATAATGGAGAAAATTAACCCAACACAATAGAAATACAAGCACTTCAGAGGAGACATGTTGTATTGTTGGACTTGACATTTGCATTATATAAGGGAGGAGTTATAAATCTAGTCAAATTTTAATTGAAATATTCTCCATGTGTTTTTAAACTTAACAAATATGTGAATTCATGTTTCCCTTTTCTGTAGCCTATTCACACATGTATATTTATATGCATATATAGAATCCTACCAGGTATCACACGTACATTTTTGTGAGGTGGCTGTCTTGGCAGATACAAATTGTAAGAAGAGTTCACTCCTCCTAAATGCTGTTGGAAATGAAAATTCAACCTATAGGAGAGCGTCCTAGTAGAACAACATTATACATTAACTCATGTTCAGTAAAATAAATATTTTTGCATTTGTGGATGATATATATTTACTGATGAATTCGATTGGCATTTATATTGGTACTTTTTAATGTCTGTGAGTGTTGTGTGTGTGTGTTTGTGTGTGTGTGTGTGTGTATATATAGATATAGATATAGATATAGATATAGATATAGATATAGATATACTCTCCAAATTTTTCAAAATATGAAATATATGTGTCTAATATACACTCTCTAAATTCATTCATGTTCATGTATGTGGATTTATAATCAACTTTTCACAAGATTATAATCAGAAATATTCATCCACCTGAAATACATATTTGTTTCCTAGTACTTAAAACTAACTTCAGTGAATGGTGCATACAAATCCTAATTATTCTACAGTAACTGACCCAGTCTAACATCAATGCAAGTAGACTCCTATGGGACATGATTTGTAATTTGTCATTCATTTGTATTCGACACTGGTACATTATTATTTCTTCAGTTTTTGCACATCATAAGATATACCTTTGCCAAGGCAGTGACCTCATTCAGTTCTAAAGAATGTGACATACCTCATTTCCTTGGTGATGGAACTCTCTGAACTTTGTATCCAAGGAGCCAGGCACCCAGAGGCAGTCCCAGTCCCAGTCCCAGTGGGCTCACTTGTTTGGATTTACCAAAGATAGAGTCAGTCATTCTTGGTACCTACTGAAGTGAGGATTACCAAATGCCTGGAGAGCTCTGAATAGGGAGCTTTCCTGAGAAAGCAGGTAGTGGCTCTCCACTTTTTTCTTACAACTTTACAGAGTTGGCCAAGGAAAACAGATCTGAGAGAGGACAGGCCATTTCGGAAGAACAGAGTATGGCCACCAGTCAGAGGACACTCTGGTTAGTCATACACCTATGGGGAAGGAGGTGCCTTTTTGGGAGTGGGTGTGGGTTTGTGGTTTGTCTCATGTTCTGAAAATAGGTAGGAATGGCGGTTTGTTTGTTTTGGAGTGAACTGTTTCCGGTAAGTCGTTTGAAGAGGTGAGTGTTTCCATGTCTGTGTATCCCACTGTGCCTGTGGTAGTAGACATGAGAAAAGAGAATGCAGCAATGGATGTGTCATGTCTAGTATAAAGTTTCCCCGCATTCATCCTGCCCAATTTATGAATGGAGTGTGGCTTGCCTTATGCACGGGCAACACCTAATACCTTCCTAAGTCCCTGTTTTCTTCCTGAATTCTGGCCACTCTCTAGAATAGGCTCATGGTTATGTGTCCAAGATATGTACCAAATCCAAGGTCTTTGACATGGCCATGTACTGGATACCTGAATGGAATGGCCAGCATCTCAGAAAACTCAGATTTCAGTGTGACCAGGAAAGTCTCAGTGGAGATACCCTGCTTTGGGCCTTTTGCTTACCTATTGTTCTGTTGCCCTGAATATCAGGAAGGTCTTTGTCTCATGCAACCCCTTTGTTAAGCCTGAAGAAAACAGTTTTCAAATGGAAATGAATGTGCATCACCTCTGGCTCTTTGCTTAATTTCATTGGAAAAGGATGTGTATGATTCAGGCCCTTTGCCCTGTTTTAGGCTGTGACTTAGATTCTCAGCACCTGATGGAAGTAAAGAAAGATCCCATATGTGCATCTAAACCAAAATGGAAAAACGTTCAATCAATGTGCATGAATTATATTGCCTTCCTTTGTTAGGTTTCTGAAATCCATCATGTCAGAATAGGGATTCTTTGGGTGAAATGAGTTCTTCAAATCTCTGCAGAGGGGCTTGGCTTTTCTGATGACTCCAATTCACAAAAAGAATCTAGACCCAACAGTCAGAGAGCCTCAAATTGGAGAAGCGAAGCAGTATTAAGGGCAGGCCTATTTGATCACTCCTGGTTCACAGGAAGGGTGTCCAAGCCACCCTGACATTCGGCAAATGAGGGGCAAGGGAGCTTATTTTGGACACTGTCTTGGGATGTGCCTCTCATGAAAACCTCCATCCAGATGTTATGATGAGTATCTTTATGGTAGAAGATGAGGGCCATGTAGGAGTGTTTTGGTTATAATTGTGGTCATTTGTGTGGCAGTTGGAAGAGATGACTGGGTAAGCCTGGGCTTGAATTCTGCTGTGATTCCCCTTAGAGACTGAGTTCTGGAACTGACCTCAGAGAAGTATTGACATGAATTGTGTTGGGATTTTAGGAGGCCATGAATGAGAGTTGCCATTGGAACCTGGGATCAAGGCCCAGAGTTGCTTTCCACAGAACACTGGGAATCACAGCCAGGATATTACATGATTTTATTCTGAAAGACTTGGCAGGCATAATTGAGATTCAAAACACACTTGGACCTTGCTTTGTAGACCTCCATGGGCCTGGCTTCATGTGACTTTTTGGCCACTCTTTGGGTAGACTTGCCTGTGAGAGTGCTCCAGAGATTTCCCTGAAATTAGCTTCCTCACCATTTAATGGTTCCTGAATGAATTGAAACCAACATTGCCTCCAAATGCATCTGTGAAAAAATGCTAGATAATTACCATGAAATTTTAGAAATTCCGATGACCAGCTGGCACTGGAGGACCTTTGATGTCCTGTTGATGATCATGAGTATAACAGACAGGGCCTTGATTGACTGGGTTTCATGAAAATGGTGTAGAACAGAGATGCCAGTAAGTTGGGGCCTGGTAAGTAGTGGGCCTAGAGCTGTGTTATGCAAATGTGTGATAAAACATCTGTGGTGGGGCCATGTGGATCTTCCATTGGCTTCCAAATGGCTGTGACTGACATGGTGCAACCATCACAGCCATATATGTAAAGGCATATTTTTATATGGAGAGGTTTCATGGCAATGTTCAGTATCATGTTGCTATTGTCAAGGGGGCAAGCTACTTGAGATAGAACCCTGGTTGGTGCATTCTCCTGGAGACCCTGCCAACCATACCTGACAGAACTCCCTTCAGCACTGTGTCCCATTTGAACTCGTTGTATTTCATGAAGCAAATACCAAACTCCCAGTGCAGCAGCAAGAAACACCACGAAAATTGGAGGATGACCATTGGTTTCACAGTCCACACGGGAAGACCCTTAGCCCTCAGTGGCCAAAGTTTACCTACAAAAAGAGAATTCATCACTGCTGCCTCATTTTTATTTTAAAATAAGTAACCATTTCCTCCAGGTCACATAGATGCAGATCCAGCTTTGATGGTTTCACTACAAATAAAGCTAAAGCTCCTGACAACAACATATATTTCAAGTGCCCAACCTCAGAGGCAGATTCTCAAAAAGTCTTTTGGCCAGCAGAGCTCCATGTTTGTGGAGTGTTTACCCTGTCTCTTACTTTTGGAAACTCCTCTACCACCTCCAAAGATGTGAAATCTGGAGGATTTTCCATTCTAGATATGTATTCACAGATTTTCTAACTCTTCTCCTCTAATTGTGTCTTACTTGGGGCGAAGGTAATGTCAAGGCATTGTTCTGGAGGAGAGTGGGAAGATTTTTCCGTAGCATATATTTGCATACACATTGGATTCAGTGTCCTATTTTCAATTCAAAATACTGAATACCTGACTCTAACCCATACCCTACCAGACTCTGACTACTAATCCTAATATGATGGAGAAAAATAACCCATAAAGAATAGAAATACAAGCAGTACAGAGTAGGCATGGTGTATAGATGGACTTGCCTTTTGCATGATACAGAGTTGGAGTTATAAATCTAGTCAATTGTTTGTTGAAATTGTTGTCCTAGTATTTTTAAGGTTAACAAATATGTGAATTCCTGTCTCCCTTTCTCTGTATTCTTATATGCACATATAGATTCCTATCTGGTACCACACGTACATTCTTGTGAGGTGGCTGACTTTCCAGATACAAATTGTTAGAAGAGATCACTCCTACTAAACCCTGTTGGAACTGAATATTCAACCTATGGGTGAGCTTGCTAGTTGAACAGCATTATACATAAATCCATGTTCAGTAAAATGAATATTTTTAGATCTGTGGATGGTATATATTTTATAATGAATTTTGATTGACATATATATTGCTACTTTTTTGTCTGTGTGTGTGTTTTATGTATATGTATATATATGTATATATATATATGTATATATATATATATATATATATATATATATATATATATATATATATATACACTCTCCAGGTTTTTCAAAATATGAAATATATGTGTCTTATATTCACTCCCTAAAATCATTCATGTTCATGTATGTGGATTTATAATCAACTATTCACAAGATTATTCTCAAAATATTCATCCACCTGAAATTTGCCCAATGCTCTCAAATGTCAATCCTATTTGTGACTACATATTTGTTTCTTCCTAAGATTATATATTTAAACTCAACCCTGTTCAAAATGTCTAATCCTATCACACACTTTATACTCTGCCTGATTTTGTAATGTCTCTATTGTTATATGCTTTCCTACATATTTTCCCCACTTCATCATTGTGACTGACTCTTCACTTGTGCTGACATTTACATTCACTCTCTAATCGAAATCCTATTGCTAAGAAACTTTTGTTCCTAATCTTATACTCACCCTTCTTCCTAAACTTACTGACTATCTTCCTAATGCTACAGACTATCCCTTTTTGACTGGATGTTCTCTTCTACATTCAATCATCCAAGTAAACGTGGTGCGAGCTTCAGAGGAGGAGACTACCAACAGGCTATCTCATGCAACATCAAAGGGTTTATTGGGTGTCCAGAATGCTGGGGTTCAGAGCTCACCTGAATAGTGCAGATAGCCCTGAGAATAGCTGAAGTAGAGCTTATATACTTTCCCTGGAGAGAGAAGGGAGGGAATTGTATTGATGTGTCAGGGCGAGTGGGCGGTTTGCATGCAACTGGGAGAGGGAGTACATTCTGCAATTTGGCAGCTGGGGATAGAACATTCTGGGAACAAGTTTTGCAAACATTTCTCAAGATTTCAACAGTGTTCTGTTAAGCATACAGAAAAACAAGATGTGGCAAGTACCTATTTTATTAATATTTCATTCCCCACTTCTTCTTCTGGCTAATTTTAATCATAAAAATGATCATTGGAGGGTGTCACATTCAATGTCTGCTAGTGGGGTATTACCATAAGTTTAACTCCTCCAATTTGAGCCTGGAGAAAAGACATTACACGGTTGAGCAAACAGGGTTTTATAGTTAGCAATAATATGAGGATTATTATTGGACCGGCCAGGGTTGATAAAAACGTAGTTAACCGGGGGGACTGTGTGAACCAAGACTCAAGCCACCCTTTTGGGCCCTCTCTCACTTGTTGATGCTCTTCAAGGTGTCTTTTAAATTTACTCATAGATTTTATTACGACTCCAGTATAGTCAGCATTAAAACAACATTCTTCCCTCAATGCAGCACAAAGCCCCCCTTCTCTAATGAAGAGGAGGTCCAACCCTCAACTGTTCTGTAAAACAACTTCAGAGAGAGAGGTTAAAGTTTCATGCAAAGCCCTGAAGGAGGTTTCTAATATCTTACTTTTGCTCTATTGCTGCTTCTAATTGGGTCATCTTTTGTGTCCCATGGACAATGCCACTGGTTCCTCTGCCCACCCGTGCAGCAACTCCTATTCCTAATAGGAAGGCTAAAGTGAGGGATATATGTTCCCAGTGGAACCGGTTGTATGCCCCCCCTATTTGATCTTCAAATGAACCTGCATCATGATAGAGCACTCTGGGAAACATCTGCACCATTACACAATTTATCACATATCTTGATCATTTCATGAAAACATAAACGATGTTTAAGTATATAGAATTATGCTGTTGTAGGCACTGACAAAGCAAGGCACCTAAGATAGCACTCAAGAGAGGGAAACAGTCCTATTTGGTTGAAACCGTATTCAGAGGGCATTGCTTCTATTGTAATCAATTAATCCCCTGAAACTCAAGTTTAGGTAGTTTCAGAATTTTGTACCCAACATATAAGGGATGGGGCTCAGAAGTTCACAGTCTTCAGAAGTTTAAAAAAGCAGTATTTATTTCTGTTTTTCCTTCTGTTCTGGGCAAGTTAACTTTTCAAGGACACCTGGGAGGAGGAGAGCTTTTTCTTCCATTTCTTATTTTCCCCCTGCCAGCTGTTACCATGGAGCCCGGTTGGTAATTTCTTTATCTTAGAAATGTAGCCATCTCTGTGAAGCCCCAGCTGAAGGCCAGAGGACTTGTTCACATATTTTGTGAAAAACTAGTTAGGGGTTGTCTAGCTTAGAAGTACTGAGATTTTTAGCCAGTGGCCAAGTAGAACAGGGCAATACGAAAGAGAAAGTTTATCTACATTAAAGTCTTTATTGGGACTGTTTTGCTGAAAGTTCAAAACTCAGCCATGGTGAAGACTTCTGAAGAAGGTCATTTAAGACTTTTCTGTGGGCCTGGTACAGAGGGGGAAAGACGGGGAAGGTGGGGCTGAGAGCACCTCCGAGGATCTGCGAATGAGGGAAAAGAGAGATGTAAAAGAATAATGCGAAAGGGTATTGGGAATTTCCTAGCAGCAAACTTGAGCAGTAGATCAGGTAGAGCAGAGTGAAAGACGGGAGTGAGGATCCCAAAATCCTGTGAGGGACTTTAAATTTTAGTAACCTGTTTTCAGTGATGACAAAGCAACTTTAAAGGCCAATTATATTACATCTTGGATAAGGGTCTCAGGGCTCTCCTCAGCTCGTTTGAGCATTGGGTTAGCTGGTAAGAGGACCTGGTGGGACCCGGTGAGGGCACTGACAGGAGATGAGAGGAATGAGTCGGTGGAGCGGTACCTATGTACCTGCTACCTCAGCAAGGGGCCGATGGTCTGAGAACTGGTGGAGCTTTGGGTTTCTGATCTAGTTATTGGAGGGGAGAAATCAAGTTGCTGAGATGGGAGTGACATCAGAGGGTCTGGAGCAGAAGGCTGAGGATAATGATCTATTGGAGAAGCATAGTTCAGGATGTGAGTGAGGGAGGGAAAAGGCTTCCACATAGGGGAATTTCCTTTCACTCTTTTGAGCACTTGCAGAAGTTAAAAAGGTCACGCAAAATTTGAGGATCTAGAGACCCATCTGGGTGCCATAGTTTTTGGTTGTCTAATTGGTAATGTGGCCAATGCTGTGTACTGAATTTGATGAAGAATTGGGGTTTCATCAGGAAGCCCCTGTATGCACACATTTCCATGACATACAGAAAAAGTCGGCTTTTCCCCCACACAGCCATTACTCTTTGTGGCTTTGATAGTCTGCCAGGCAAACTTAGTAATCTAGACTAGCCAATCTGCATCTGGCTCGCGTGTCCCTACATCCATAATGTTTGTTTCCATTATCTATGGTACAGAAGGGATTTAATGGTATTTTAGTGGGATCCTCTTCATCAGGGATATCACAATAGGAAATACCTATAGCCAGCTAACAAATGTCTGGGTGGAGAGATGGCCACCAGGTCCCTAAGGGGGCTGTATGCGAGATAGACCATACTTCTTTTCCAGTAGGATTTGTGATCAGCCATCACTGCTTAATGGGCTGATGAGGGTTAGGACTACTTGTAGCCAAGGGGAGAGTATATAACCTTATTCACATTGCCAATACACAATTTGAAACTGTTACCAGTCTTTTTCAGTTTCCAGAAAGATTCTGTATAGGCAGAAGGCTTGAGATGAGAGGTATGGATCCAGGAAGTGTTTCTGTTTACGTTTACCACTGTAGGTGTTATAATAGCACCTGGTATGGTCCTTTTCAGCGGGGTACCAGGGATGACACCTGATATCATCTTACATAGATGAAATCTCTTACTTGATATGGATGTGGAATCCCCTGGTTCCCAGTTGGGTAGGCAGTGGCCAGCTGTTTTCACAGGTATTACTGAGTTCTTTCAAGATCTTTAAGTCTGTCAAGCAAGGGGGTGTGGAAAGGATCTTTAGGTCTTACAGTTGGGCTTAGGTCCTCTACTGGAGGAGGGCCACCATAAAGAATTTCACATGTGGTAAGGTTACTCAAAGAAACAAAGGGATTTTTTCTTGCATGAAACATTGCATAAGGCAGGAGCATAGTCCAATCTTATGCTGGTCTCTAAGCTTAATTTCGTTAAGGTCTCTTTAATGGTTCTATTCATTCTTTCTACTTGTCTTGAACTCTGTGGTCTATAAGCACAATTTAACTTCCAATTAATCCCCAGGTTCCTGGCTAACCCCTGACTTACCTGGGTCATGAACATCGGTCCATTGTCAGATCCTATTACCGGCTTAGCTTCCTCCAATGGTAGAGAGGCTTAGTCAGCAGCAGCGGAATCACTTAGAGTGTGTTGTGTGTTAGGGGACGAGGGCAGGGGATAAGGAGGGGGAGAAGAGTCCAGTAGAGTCAAATCTGTGACTCAGGGTGAACAGAGGGTGGAGGAGGAGGAGGTTGAGAGGGTTTGAGAGATCATGGGGGAAGGAGTAGGAGCAGAGGTAGGGGCAAGGAAAGGCTTCACCCATGGAGGAGGAGATTTGCAGAGGTCCTGCCAAGTTAAGATATATGGCTGTTGATCCGGATGGCTATGTGGCGCTGGCTGAAAGACAATACCTCTGACTTTTTAAATTAGTGGGAAGTAGAAAGATCCTTCTAGGGGCCATACGACTCCAAAGATGGGCCATTCTGAGGCACAGAGATTCTGCCAGGTCCAGCGTTTTACTAAAAAAAGAAAGATTCTGAGCCCTTAAGCGGACTTTGGTCCAGTGATCAAGGGTCAGGGACAGAGGCATTGACGTGCTCTGTTCCATAATGAAAGTTCCACAAACAGTAAAAGCAAGGACACACGACACAGATAAGACAAGACCATAAAGACAGGCAATGAACGTCCAACACTGAGACCAGGAATGAGTAGCCGGCAAAACCCAATGGTATGGCAATAACGAATCTAAAAGAAAATATCACTGAGTCGAGAAGACTATTGTTCCTTGATTTCCCGAGTTCTCTGCGGGGTCCTCCAGAGAGGTGCCCTTTGTCTCTGTGACACGTCTCTCAGCCACCGTCGGAGAGAGCCCAGGCTCTTCATCGCCAGCAATTTTGCCAAGCCCTAACAAGAAACCTGAAACCAGAAAGAGGCGCCTTACTTGCTCCGAGAGGAGCCCGTTGGGGTCTCTCATCCGCCACTGCTGGAACTCAGTGGAACCTCAATATGTAAAGGTCAGGCGAGTGTCAGAGGAAGATACTACCAAGAGACTGTCTCATGCAACAGCAAAGGGTTTATTTGTGGTCCAGCATGCTGGAGCTCAGAGCTAAATTAAATAGAGCAGAGACCTCTGAGAACAGCTTAAGCAGAGCTTATATACTTTCCTTGGAGAGGGAAGAGAGGGAAGTTCAGTGATGGGTAAGGGCGAGTGGGCGGTTTGCATGACACCGAGTGACGGAGTACATTCTGCAGTTCGGCTGTTGGGAACAGTACATTCTAGAACAAGATTAGCAAACATTTCTCAATATTTCAACAGTGTTTTGTTAAGCATACAGAAAAACAGGAAGTGACAAGTACCTATTTTATTAATTTTATTAACCTTTCACTACCGACTATGCCTTTTTGACTTGATGTTCCTTCTACATTAATTCATGCAACGTACAAGGTGCTATGCCATTGTATATCGATTTATCTGAGACAACTCTGCAGAACGTAATTCAACACCACGTATCACTATCAAGGGCCCAATGCCCTTCTGGGCTTCAAATCAGACTTAAATTTCTTTTTTCATACATATATTTCACCTATATATTCTTCTACACATAGCAAGTTCCCAATACGATCATTCATCCAGGAAAATGATTTCTAACCCAAATCGAGCATGTTTTTAACCATAACCGGACACTGTTCCCTCAATCTAACTTTACAGAAGAGCAGGGAAGGAGTTGATATTACAATACAGAAATGTAGAAAAACTTCCACCTGCTGAGAACCTCAAAGGTCCATGCAGAAATGATCCCTGGAGAAGATGTAGGAAGCAATAAAGGACCTGAGAGACCAAAAGTCATCTTCCATGGCAAATAACCCGGTCAGGATAAAAGGTTGTGTCTGAATCAGATTTTTTTTTAATGTAGAGATCATGGACCAAACCAGGCCTGTGTGGAGATCTATTCCTGGGTGCCTTTGGTTGATATACCATTCTAACTTGTGAAAATGTCACAGGAAGTAGGGGCGGCCTCAATTTCTTGGGACCCTTGGAAGCAACAGTTAGGACAAAGTGGCTGCCAAGACAGTGCCCTCATTCAGTTCAGGAAGGAAGTGACCTCACCTCACTTTCTTGGTGATGGAACTCTCTGAACGTGGGATCCAGGAAGCCAGGCACACAGAGCCAGTCCCAGTCCCAGTCCCAGTGGTCTCACTTGTTTGGATTTACCAAGGACAGGGTCAGTATTTTTTGGTACCTACAGATGTGAGGAAGGCCAAATGCCAGGAAAGCTCGGATGCAGGGCTTTTCATGAGAAAGCAGGTAGTAGCTCACCGTTGGCTCCTAAGAAGTTCACAGAGTTGGCCAAGGAGACAAGATCTGAGACAGGAAAGGCCATTTTGGGGGAACATATTATGGCCCACAAGTCAGAGGACACTCTGGATAGTCACAGACCTACTTAGGGGAAGGAGGTGCCTTTGTGGGTGTGGTTGTGGGTTTGTGGTTTTGTCTCATTTTCTGAGAATAGGTAGGACAGTCGGTTTGTTTCATTTGAAGTGGACTGTTTCTAGTAAGTCTTTTCACAGGGCGAGTGTTTCTATGTCTGTGTATTCCACTGTTTCCGTGGTTGTAGACATTAGAAAAGAGAATCCATCAATGGATGTGTCGTGTCTAGTAGAAATCTTCTCAGCATTCATATTGCCCCGTTTATTAATGGACTGTAGCTTGCCTTATCGATGAGCAACACCTGCTAACTTCCTAAGTTTCTATTTTCGTCCTGAATTCCGGCCAATCTCAAGAATAGGCCCATGGTTTTGTGTCCAAGATATGTACCACCTCCAAGCTCTGTGACATGGCCATGTACTGGATAGCTGTAGGGGATGGCGAGCATCTCAGAAAACTCAGATATCAGTGTGACCAGAAAAGTCTCAGAGGAGAAACCCTGCTTTTGGCCTTTTGCTTACCTATTGTTCTGTTGCCCTGAATGTCAGGAAGGTCTTTGCCTCAGGCCACCCCTTTGTGAAGCCTGAAGAAAACAGTTTTCAAATGGAAATGAATGGGCATACCTGTGGCACTTTCCTTAATTGCTTTGGAAAGGGATGTGTCTGAATCAGGCCCTTGGCCCTGTGTGTGGCTGTGGCTTAGATTCTCAGCACCTGATGGATCTAAAGAAAGTTACCATGTGTGCATCCAAAAGAAAATTCGCCAAAAGAGCAATTATTGGGATGAAGTCTCTCGACTTCCTCTGTAAGGTTCCTGACTTCCATCAAGTGAGAATGGGATCCTTTGGGTCAAAAGAGTTCTACAAAACCTGCAGAGGCTAGCCCATTGTGCTTGGGTTTTCTCATGACTAAAATTCACAAAAGAATCTAAACCCCACAGACAGTAGTCCTCAAATTGGAGAGTTATTAACTGCAGGCCTATTTGATCACTTTTGGTTCACAGGATGGGTGTCCAGGCCACCTTGACTTTAGGCAAATGAGGGGCAAAGGAGCTTATTTGGGACACTGTCTTGGTCTGCACCCCTCATGGAAACCTCCAGCCAGATTATGATGAGTGTCTATATGAAAGAAGATGAGGGCCATATGGGAGGGTTCTTGTTTTAATTGTGGTAATTTGTGTGGTAGTTGGAAGAGATGACTGGGTCCACCAGGGCTTGAACTCTGGTGTGATTCTCCTTAGAGACTGAGTTCTGGAACTGACCTCAGAGAAGTATTGCCATGAATAGTGTTGGGATTTTAGGAGACCACGCATGAGAATCGGTTTTGGAAACTGAGATCTAGGCCCAGGATGGCTTTCCACAGAGCTCAGGGATTCTGAGCCAGGATATCACATGATTTAATTCTTAAAGACTTGGTAGCCATAGTTGAGAGTCCAAACACACATGGACCTCACATTGTATACCTCAATGGGCCTGGATTCATGTGTCCTTTTGGCCACTCTTTGGGAAGGCTTGCCTGTGAGTGTTCTCCAGAGCTTTCATTGAAATGAGCTTCCTCACCATTTAATGGTTCCTGAATTAAATGAAACCCACAGTGCCTCCAACTTCATCCTTGAAAAATGACTAGATTAATACCATGAAATTTTTGAAATCCCCATGACCAGGTGGCACTGGATAACCTTAAGATATCCTGTTGCTGATCATGAGTATAACAAACAGTGCTTTGATTGACTGAGTTTCGTGAAAATGGTGTAGAACAGAGATGCCAGTAAGTTGGAGCCTGCTGGGTAGTGGGCGTAGAGCAGTGGACTATAGGTGTGTAAATAAATATTTTTGGTAGGACCACCTGGATCTTCCATTGGCTTCCAAATCTTGCGACTGACATGGTGCAGGCAGCAGACCTTTATATGTAAAGGCATCTTGTTATATGTAGAGGTTTCAGGGCAATGTTCAGAATCAGGTTGCTATAGTCAAGGGGAAAGCTATGTGGGATAGAAGCCTGGTTCGTACATTCTCTTGCCGACCCTGACCAACCACACATGACAGAACTCCCTCCAGCATTGTGTCCCAGTTGAACATATTGTATTTCATGAAGCAAATACCAAATTCCCAGTGCAGCAGTAAGAAACACCCTGAAAAGTGGAGGATGACCAAATGGCTTCACAGACCACACGGGAAGACACTTAGCTCCCAGTAGCAACAGTTTACCTACAAAGGGAGTTTTCAGACCTGCTGCCTCATGTTCATTACAAAATAAAGAACCATGTCCTCCAGGTCACATAGATGCAGACCCAGATTGCAGAATCACATCAGTTGCAGAACCATTGATTTAAATATTGCCATACATATATTTCTTGTGCCTAACCTCAGAGGAAGTTTCTCAATAAGTCTTTAGGTCAGCACAGCTCCATGTTTCTGAAGTGTTTACCATCTCCCATACTTTTGTAAACTGTTTTACCACCTCCAGTGTTGTGAACTCCTGAGCATTTTTCATTCCACATATGTATTCACAGGTTTTCTAACTCCTCTCCTCTAATTGTGTCTTACTTTTAGCGATGGTTATGTCAAGGTATTGTTCTGGATAAGAGAGGGAAGATTTTTGTGTATCACATGTTTGCATACACATTAGATTCATTTTCCTATTTTCCATTTGAAATACTGAATCCCTGACACTAACCCATACCCTACTAGACTCTGACTACTAATCCTAATATCATGGAGAAAAAAAAACCTAACTGAATAGAAGTACAGTCCTTTTATAGGAATCATGGTGTATATTTGTATTTGTCTTCCTCTTTATCAAGAGTATGTGTTTTAAATTTAGTAAACTTTTCATTTTAATATTTCTCCATGATTTTTTAAAGTTATCACATATGTAAATTCCTGTCTCGCTTTCTCTGTATCCTATTCAGCACATGTAATTTTTTTATGCATATACAATATCCTACCTGGTATCACACGTACATTCTTGTAAGATCACTGACTTTGGAATATAAAAATTGTGAGAAGAGATGACTCTCCCTAAATAATGATGGAACTGAAAATTCCACCTATGGGTGAGCTTCCTAGTGAAAAACACTATACATAAATCCATGTTCAGTAAAATGAATATTTTTGGATTTGTGAATGAATTATATTTCATGATGAATATCGATTGGCATATATATTGCTAAATATTAATGTGTGTGTGTGTGCATGTGTGTGTGTGTGTGTGCGTGTGTGTGTGTGTATATTCTACGGATTTTAAAAAAATATGAAAAATATGTGTCTTATTATACACTCCCTAAATTCATTCATATTCATTTATGTTCATTTAAATTCAAATTTTCACAAGATTATTCTCAGTAATATTCATAAACCTGAAATATATTTTGGTTTCCTACTACTGAAAACTTAGTTCAGTGGATGGTGCTTAAAAATCCTAATATTTCTACAGTAACTGACCCAGTTTAACATCAATGCAAGTAGATTGCTATGGGACATGATGTGTAATTTGAAGTTCATTTTTACTCAACACTGGTACATTACTATTTCTTCAGTTTATGGACATCATAGGATGTATTTTTTCATCCAGAACTTCACAAATTTTTTTGGCATTTGGTTCACTTTCAATTACTTACTACTTCAGAACACATGTATTCCTCCATGTTTCTTTACTGGTCTTTTCACTAGACTTCTTTCTAAACACATTATTTTCGATTCCATAATCATTTTTGAAGCAAAACTCACTCTTCACGACAAACCGTAACCCTAATAATACCATTGCATATATAACTCGTTGGAATGATGGTATATATATCAATATAAGATTTCCAATATATTTTCAGATGCAAACTCAATCCATTATTTAATGTTGGATCCAGTTACATACTTTATTCACAATATGGTCTATTCATGCATCATCTCAATAATCATCAACACAAGGTACACCTATTTGTATCCCCAGTACTAATTTATAAGTTTCCAGAATATTACTCCCCTTTATGGTGGAAGAAATACTTATGTCACCTGATCTACATATACATTTTACCACAGTAGTATTCTGGACACAAAATGCAAAGGTCACACATATGATTGTACCAAAGCCTAAATAGAAAGTGACCATAGATTACTAAAAGCATCTATGTCCAGGGTGCCTACTGCTCTCAAATGTCAATCCTATTGGTTACTACATATTTGTTTCTTCCTAAGATTATATATTTAACCTCAAGCCTGTTGAAAATATCTAATCCTATCACTCACTTTATACTTTTCCTGATTTCCTAATGCCCCTATTGATATCTGATTTCCTACATATTTTTCCCAGTTCATCATTGTGACTGTCTCTTCACATGTGCTGATATTTACATTCACCCTCTAACTGAAAACCAATTGCTAAAGAACTTTAGGTCCAACTCCGAGACTCACTCTTCTTCCTAAACCTACTGACTATCTTCCTAATCCTACAGACTATCCCTTTTTGACTGGATGTTCTCTTCTACTTTCAATCATCCGAGGTATAGGGTCCTATGCCATTGTATATCGATTTATCTGAGACCTCGGTGCAGAACATAATTCAATCTAAGTATACCAATCAAGGGCCCAATGCCTTTCTGGGCTTCAAATCTTTCCTAGATCTCTGATCTCATACATATATTTCACATTTATATTCTTATAAATATCACAGGTTCCCAATACCATAATTCATCCAGCAGAATGACTCCTAACCCAAATCGATCATGCTATTAACACTAACCATACACTGTTCCCTCAATCTCACTTTACAGAAGAGCAGGGACAGAGTTGGTCTTAAAATCCAGGAAGGTAGGGTATCATCCACCAGCTGAGAACCTCAAAAGTCCCTGCAGAAATAATCCCTTGAGTCGGTGTAGGCAGGTATGAAGGATCTGAGAGAGCAAAAGTCATCTTCCATGGCAAACAACCTGGTCAGGTTGAAGGGATGTGTCTGAATTAGCCTCTCTCTTTCTAATGTAGAGAAGATGGACCAAACCATGGCTGTGTGGAGAGCTGTTCCCCGGTGCCTATGGTTGATATACCATCCTAACTTATGAAGGAGTCACAGCAAGTAGAGGCAGACTCCATCTTTTGGGAACCTTGGAAGAAACTGTTAAAACAAAGTGGTTTCCAAGGCAGTGACTTCATTCAGTTCTTGAAGGAAGTGACCTCACCTTACATTATTGGTGATGAAAGTCTGTGATCTTGGGATCCAGGAAACCAGGCACACAGAGTCAAACCCACTCCATGTCCCAGTGGGCTCACTTGTTTGGATTTAACAAGACAGAGTCACTTTTTCTTGGTACCTACTGATGTGAGGACAGCCAAATGCCTGGAAACTATGAAGACTGGCCTTTCCAGAGAAAGCAGGTAGTTTCTCACCACGGGCTCCTGACAACTTCACAGAGTTTGCTAAAGAGACCAGGTGGGAGACAGGACACGCCACTTTTGGGGAACATAGTATGGCCCACAAGTCAGAGGACACTCCGGATAGACACAGACCTACTTGGGGGAAAGAGGTGCCTTTTTGGGTGTGAGTGTGAGTTTGTGGTTTTGTCTCATGTTCTGAGAATAGTTAGGAAAGCTGGTTTGTTTGTTTTGGAGTGGACTGTTTCTAGTAAGTCCTTTGACAACGTGAGTGTTTCTGTGTCTATATATCATACTGTGTCCGTGATTGTAGACAGTAGAAATGAGAATGCATCAATGGATGTGTCCTGTCTACGAGAAAGCTTCAAAGCATTCATCCTGTGCAATTTATGAATGGACTGCAGGTTGCCGTATGGATGGGCAACTCCTGCTATCTTTCTAAATTCCTGTTTTCTTCCTGAATTCTGGACACTCTCCAGAATACGCTCATGATTTTGTGTCCAAGATATGTACCACCTCAATCTCTGTGACATGGCCATGTACTGGATAGCTGATGGGAATGGTGAGTATCTCAGAAAACTCAGATATTAGTATGCCCAAGAAAGTCTCAGTGGAGAAACCCTGCTTTGGGCCTTTTGCTTACCTATTCTGTTGCCCTGAATGTCAGGAAGGTCTTTGCCTCAGGCCACACTTTGTGAAGCCTGAAGAAAATAGTTTTCAAATGGAATTGAATGGTCATTACCTGTGCCTCTTCGGTTAATTGCTTTGGAAATGGATGTGTCTGAATCAGCCTCTTGGCCCTATGTGAGGCTGTGGCTTAGATTCACAGCACATGATGGGTCTAAAGAAAAATCCCATGTGTGCATCCAAAACCAAAATGGACAAAAGAACTGTCATGGTGGATAGAGTCTCTCGCCTTCCTCTGTAAGGTTCCTGACCTCCATTAAGTGAGAATAGGGATCATTTGGGTCAAGTGAATTCTTTAAAGTTCTGCAGAGGCTATCCCATAGGTTCGTGGGTTTTCTCATGACTCCAATTCACATCTATGTTTACAGAAGAGCAGGGACAGTGTTGGTCTTACAATACAGGAATGCAGTGGATCTTCCATCTGTTGAGAACCTCAAAGCTCCATGCAGAAATGATCTCTGGAGAAGAAGTAGGCAGCTATGTAAGACCTGAGAGAGCAAAAATCATCTTCCATGGCAAACAACCTGGTCAGGATTAAGGGTTGAGTCAGAATGAGCCTATCTCTTCTTAATGTAGAGAAGATGGACCAAACCCGGCCTGTGTGGAGAGCTGTTCCCTTTTGCCTACGGGTGATATACCATTCTAATTTGTGAAAGTGTCACAGGAAGTAGGGGCAGCCCTCATCTCATGGGACCGTTGGAAGCAATTGTTATGACAAAGTGGTTGCCAAGGCAGTGATCTCATTCAGTTCCTGAAGGACGTGATCTCATCTCACTTCCATGGTGATGGAACTCTCTGAACTTGGGATACAGAAAGCCAGGCACCCAGAGCCAGTCTCAGTTCTAGTCCCAGTGGTCTCACTTTTTTGGATTTACAAAGAACAGAGTCAGTCTTTCTTGATACCTACTGATGTGAGGATGGCCAAATGTCAGGAAAGCTCGGAAGAGGGGCTCTTCCTGAGAAAGCAGATAGTGGCTCACTCCTGGCTTCTAACAACTTCACATTGTTGGCCAAGAAGACCAGATCTGAGACAGGTCAGGCCATTTCGGAGGATCATAGTATGGCCCATCAGTCAGAGCACACTCCGGAGAGTCACAGACCTATTTGGGGGAAGGAGGTGCCATTGCGGGTGTGGGTTTGTGGTTTTGTCTCATGTTCTGAGAATAGTTAGAAAAGGCGGTTTGTTTGGTTTGGAGTGAACTGTTTCTAGTAAGTCGTTTGACAATGCAAGTGTTTCTATGTCTGTGTATCCCACTGTGTCCGTGCTTGTAGACATTAGAAAAGAGAATGCATCAATGGATGTGTCCTGTCTCATAGAAAGCTTCCCAGCATTCATCCAGCACAATTTATGAATTGAATGCGGCTTGCCTTATTGATGGGCGATACCTGCTACCTTCCTAAGTTGCTGTTTTCTTCTTGAATTATGGCCAATCTCCAGAATAGGCTCATGGTTTTGTGTCCAAGATATGTACTACCTCCAAGCTCTGTGACATGGCCATGTACTGGATAGCTGAATGGAATGGCGAGCATCTCAGAAAACTCAGATATCAGTGTGACCAGTAAAGTCTCAGTGGAGAATCCCTGCTTTGGGCCATTTGCTTACCTATTGTTCTGTTGCCCTGAGAGTCAGGAAGGTCTTTGTCTCAGGCCAACCCTTTGTGAATCCTGAAGGAAAGATTTTTCAAATGGAAATGAATATGCTTTACCTTTGGCTCTTTCCTTAATTGATTTGGAAAGAGATGTGTGTGAATCAGCCTCTTGGCCCAGTGTGATTCTTTGACTTAGATTCTCAGTACCTGATGGATCTAAAGAAAGATCCCATGGGTGCATAAAATCCAAAATGGCAAAAAGAGCAGTCATTGTTGATGAAGTATTTTGCCTTCCTCTGTAAGGTTCCTGAATTCCATCAAGTGAGAATAGGGATCTTTTGGGTCAAATGAGTTCTTCAAATGTATTCAGAGGCTATCCAATAGGTGCTTGAGTTTTCTCATCTTTCCAATTCACATAAAGAATCTGTACCCGACACTCAGTAGGACTCAAATTGGAGAAGCAGAGCAGTATTAAGGGCAGGCCTATTTGATCACTCCTGGTACACAGGAAGGGTGTACAGGCCACTGGGAATTTAGGCAAATGAGGGGCAACAGAGCTTATTTTGGACACTGTCTTGGGCTACGCTAATGCTATCAAATGTCAATCCTATTGTTGACTTCATATTTGTTTTATCCTAAGCTCATATATTCATCCTCAACCCTGTTGAAAATATCTAATCCCATCACTCACTTTATTCTTTTCCTGATTTCCTAATGTCTCTATTGATATCTGCTTTCCTACATATTTTGCCCTGTGCATCATTGTGACTGACTCTTCACTTGTGTTGACGTTTACATTGACTCTCTAACCAAAACCCTATTGCTAAAGAACTTTTGTTCCAAATCCTATACTCACTTTTCTTCCTAAACTTACTATCTTTCTAATCCAACTGACTATAACTTTTTGAATGGATGTTCTCTTCTACATTCAATGATCCAAGTACAGTTCAGGTTTCTATTCAACCGGGTGAGGGAGTAGATTCTGCAGTTTGGCAATTGGGGACAGCACATTCTGGCAACAAGATTAGCAAAGAGTTCTCAAGATTTCAACAGTGTTTCGTTAAGTGTACAGAAAAACAGGAAGTGACAAGTACATATTTTATTAACCTTTCATTCCCCACTTCTTTTTCTGGCTACTTTTAATCATAAAAGTGATCTTTGTGGGGTGTCACATTCTATGTCTGCTAGTGGGGTATTACCATAATTTTAATTTGTCCAATTTGAGCTTGGAGAAAAGAAATTACATGGTTGAGGAAACAGGGTTTTATAGTTAGTAATACTATGAGGATTATTATTGGACCGGCCAGGGTTGATAAAAACGTAATTAACCAGGGGGACTGTGTAAAAAAAGACTCAAACTACCCTTTTTGTGCCTCTCTCTCTCGTTGTTGCTCTTCAAGGTATCTTTTTAATTTACTCATAGATTTTTTTACAACTCCAGTATTGTCGACATAAAAACAACATTCTTCCCTCAAAGAAGCACAAAGGCCCCCCTCTGTCATGAAAAGGAGGTCCAACCCTCGACTGTTCTGTAAAACAACTTCAGAGAGAGAGGTTAAAGATTCCTGCAAAGCTGTGATGGAGGTTTCTAAAATCTTTAAGTTTTGATCTATTGCTGCTTCTAATTGGGTCACTTGTTGTGTCCCATGGACCAGAGCAGTGGTTCTTGTGCCCAACCCTGCAGCAACTCCTATTCGTAATAGAATGGCTAAGGTGAGGGACATATGTTCCCAGTGGAACCGGGTTGTATGTCCCCCTCTTTGATCTTCAGATGAACCTGCGTCATGATAGAGCACTCTGGGAAACATCTGCACCATTTCACAATTAATCACATCTGTTGACCATTTCATGAAAACATAAACAATGTTTAAGTATATAGAATTATACTGTTGTAGGGACGGACAAGGCAAGGCACCTAAGATAGCACCAAAGACACGGAAACAGTCTTTTTTGGTTTCAACCAGATTCAGAGGGCATTGCTTCTGTTGTAATCAATTAATCCCCTGAAACCCAAGTTACGTAGTTTCAGAATTTTGTACCCAACACGTAAGGGAAGGGGCTCAGAAGTTCACAGTCTGCAGAAGTTCACAAAAAGCAGTTTTTGTTTCTCTTTTTTCCTCAGTTTGGGCAAGTTAACTTTTCAAGGACACCTGGGTGGGGGTGTCTTCCCTTTCTTTTTTTCCCCCTTCCAGCTGTTTCCATACAGCCCAGTTTGTAACTTCTTTATCTTAGAAATGTAGCCATCTCTGTGAAGCCCCAGCTCAAGGCCAGAGGACTTTTTTCCAAATATTTTGTGAAAAACTAGTAAGGGTGTGTCTAGATCAGGAGTGCTGAATTTTTTAGCCGGTTGCCAAGGAGACCAGGGCAACACAAAAATAGGAAGTTTATCTACAGTGAACTCTTTTATAGGGACTCTTTTGCTGAAAGTCCTAAATCAGCCATGGTGAAGACTTCTGGAGAAGGTCAGTTAAGACTTTTCTGTGGGCCTGGTACAGAGGGGGAAAATTTGGAAGGCAGGGATAAGAGCAGCTCTGTGGATCTGAGAATGAGGAAGGAGAGATGTAAAAGAATATTGGGAGAGGGCTTTGGGATCTTAATAGCAACAAAAACTTGAGCAGTAGAACAGATAGAACAGAGGGGGAGACGGGAGTGAGATTCCAAAAAGCCTGTGAGGGACTTTAAATTCTTAGTAACCTGTTTTTAGTGATGACAAAGCAACATTAAAGGCCATTTTTATTACATCTTGTATTAGGGTCTGAGGATTCTTCTCAGCGGGTTTGAGCTTTGCATTAGGTGGTAAGAGGACTGGGTGGGACCCGGTGCGGGCACTGACAGGAGAGGAGAGGAGTGAGTGAATGGAGTGGTACCTCAGTACCTGCAACCTCAGCAAGGGAGCAATGGTCTGAGAACCTGTCGAGATTTGGGTTTTTGATCTAGATATTGGAGGGGAGAAATCAAGTTGCTGAGGTGGGAGTGACAGCAGAGAGTCTAGAGCACAAGGCTGAGGGTGAGCATCTATTGGAGAAGCATAGTTCAGGATGTGAGCAAAGGAGAGAGAAGGCCTCCACATAGCGGAATCTCCTTTTACCCTTTTGAGCACTTGCAGAAGTTAAAAAGGTCACACAGAATTTGAGGATCTAGAGACCCCTCTGGGGGCCATCGGTTTTGGTTATCTAATTCGTAATATGGCCAATGCTGTGTACAGAATTTGATGAGGAGTTTGGGTTCCATCTGACAGTCCTTGTATGCTCACATCCCCATGACTTACAATAGAAGTCTGCTCTCCCCCCCCACAGCCGTGACTGTTTGTGGCTTTGATAGTCTGCCGGGCAAACATAGTAATCTAGGCTAGCCAACCTGCATCTGGCTCACGTGTCCCTACATCTATAATGTTTGTTTCCATTATCTATGGTACGGAAAGGATTTAATGGAATTTTAGTGGGATCCTGTTAATCAGGGATATCCCAATAGGAAAGACCTATAGCCAGCTGACAAATGACTGGGTGGAGAGATGGCCACCAGGTTCGTAAGCTGGCTGTATTCGAGATAGGCCATACTTTGTGTCCAGTAGGATTTGTGATCAGCCATCGCAGCTTAAGGGGCTGATGAGGGTTAAGACTACTGGTCGTCAAGGGGAGAATAAATATGTTCCAGGATCTTCTTTACAACCATTTGCGATGTTTCTTTTTTCTTCTTTTTTATTTCTTTTTTTTTTGTGTGTGTGTGGGGAAGGCTTCAATACATCCTGAAAATGTATGTTCAAAGACTAGGAGTTATTTAAGTCCATACCTTACTGGCTTAATTTCAGTAAAGTCCACTTCCCAGAAATGTCCTCGTCTGGTTCCTCATAGGTGCTTTCCTGCAGGAAGCTTGGAAGTGTAAGCTTTAACCAATTAATGGACCTGACAGGCTTTTGTTACCCATTCAGTTATTTCCTTTTGCTGTGAGTAGGTTAGTGGAAAACTGTGTTCTTGATCCTTCACGAATGAATGCAGTTTCTTTGAACAAAGGTGAGTGAGTTGATGAACATTTGCTACTGACATAGTTAGAGCCATGATTATAGGAGTAGTTACTGAAGGATTAAAAAATTCCACTTGGGGGCCTTCAGGGTTAAAAGTTATTTTGGCCCAGAGCTTGGTGAGTAGAACTCTGCCTATCAATGTGGCCAGGGATTACTAGGAAGGAGTGATGGATTTTTCCTTTTCCCTGGTCCATGGTCCTCGTAGTTGTCAAAGCCCGATATTTACTTCTGTTAGACTCTTGAATTAGAGACCTTTTATTCGGTAGAGGGCCCAATGGGCCTTACGGGCTGAGTATATTCCCCCTGCATCTACTTCAAAGTTTATTGTGTTCTCCTCCACTTCAAAAGTTACCTTGAGGTCAGGGAGAGGATCTGAGCCCGGACTTTCTTAGTATTACTCCAGAGTCAGAATATCTGGCTGGCATGGCTGTCTCTTTCTAGGGCACTCTTTGGCCCAGTGTCCTTTTTCTTTAGAGTAGGCACATTGATCTGAGGCCAGGGGTGGCCTCTAGTGTGTGCCCAGGTATCCCTTCCTGTCTCTCTGTTTCTTAGTTTCTGGCCTATTTGTTGTTGTGACCAGGACCTTAGTCAATGCCTTAGTCTGTCTTTTGTTTCTTTTATCCTCACTCAGCTCCCTTCTCTTCCTCAGTTTCTTTCTTAAAGTATACCTTCTCGGGTTCTCTGACTAAATCCCTCAAAGTCATATCTTGTAATCCATCTAAGCATTGTAACTTTCTTTTAATATCCAGGGCAGCTTTCCCAATAAAGGCCATTGTGACAGATGCCTTTTGATCCTCTGCCTGAGGATCGAAAGGAGTATGTCTCTTATATACCTACATAATTATCTCTAGGAACATAGAGGGAGATTCATCAGGCCCTTAAATAATCTCTCTTACCTTGGCCAAATTAGTTGGTCACCTAGCGGCCACTAAGATACCCACTATTAGAGCCCGGCGATAAGTGGACAGATGCTCCCTACCTTCAAAGGTGTTGGGGTCCCAGTTGGGTCGTTTCAAGAGAAAGCCGGCTTTGAATATATTGGGAAGTTTTGTCGGTCACGCATTTGGTCCGAGGATACTTTTTTCTAGCATCCAGGAGGATTCTCTTTTGTTCCTCTGTCATGAAGAGAGTCCCTAGGAGTTGTTGGCAGTCATCTCAAGAAGGTTGGTGTGAAAACATCAATGACTTCACCAGACCTGAGAGCCAGGTTGGGTCCTCGGTAAAAGGGGGATTGTTATTTTTCCATTTATATAGGTCTGAAGAGGAGAAGGCCAATACTGGTAGGCTTGCATTTTTTCCCTATGGCCACGTTAATCATTGGTCCTTAGGGATGAAGGGAAGCAACACAGGAGTTCCAGGGTTTTCAATCATTTGCCACCAGCGAGTTCCTTTAGCAACTCCAGCTTCCTCCAGGGGAGGAGGGGCTGTGTGTGACGCAGGGGAGTTATCTGGAGGGCCCTGGGCTGGCTTAGCTTCCTCCAATTGCGGAGAGGCTGAGTCAGCAGCTGGAGAATCACTTAGAGGGTGTTGGGGGTTGTGGGACAAGGGTAGAAGATAAGGAGGGGAACGAGAGTCCAGTAGAGTCAAATCTTGTGACTCAGGGAGAACAGAGGGTGGAGGAGGAGGAGGAGCAGAGGGGTTGAGAGATCGTGGGGGAAGGAGTAGGAACGGGGACACAGCAAGGAAAGGCTTCACCCACAGAGGAGGAGATTTGCAGAGGTCCTGCCAAGTTAAGATATATTCCTGTTTATCAATATGGCTATGTGGCCCTGGCTGTAAGACAATATCTCTGTCTTTTTAAATTAGTGGGAAGTAGAAAGATCCTTCTAGGGGCCATCAGAATCCAAAGGTGGGCCATTCTGTGGCACACAGAGTCTGCCAGGTCCAGCGTTTTACTGAAAAAGAAACATTCTGAGCCCTTAAGCGGACTTTGGTCCATAGATCAAGGGTCAGGGACAGAGGCATTGAAGTGATCTGTCCCATAATGAAAGATACACAAACAGTAAAAGCAACGACACAGGACACAGACAAGAGAAAACAATAAAGACAGGCAATGGACGTCCAACACTGAGACCAAGACTGAGCAGGTGGCAAAACCCGATGGGCTGGCAATACCGAATCTGAAACAAAGTATCACTGAGTCGAGGAGACTATTATTCCTCGATTCCGGAGTCCTCTGTGGCGTCCCCCAGGGACTTGGCTTGTGGCTCTGTGACACGTCTGCCAGCCACCATCAAAGAGAGCTCACACACTTCATCGACAGCCATTTTGCCAAGCCCTAACCTGAAACCTGAAACCAGAAAGAGGTGCCTTACTTACCCTGAGAGTAGCCCATTGGGGTCTCTCGTTCACCACTGCTGGATTTCGGTGGAACCTCCATATATAAATATCGGAAGAGCATTGGGGGAAGAGACCACCAAGAGACTCTCTCATGCAAAAACAAAGGGTTTATTGGGGGTCCAGCATGCTGGGGCTCAGAGCTCATTTGAATAGAGCAGAGAACCCTGAGAACAGCTTAAGCAGAGCTTATATACTTTCCTTGAAGAGGGCAGGGAGGAAAGTTTATTGATGGGCCTGGGCGGGTGAGCAGTTTGCGTGCAACTGGGTGAGGGAGTACATTCTGAAGTTTGGCAGTTGGGGACAGCACATTCTGGGAAAAAGATTAGAAATCACTTCTCAAGATTTCAACAGTGTTTTATTAAGCATACAGAAAAACAGGAAGTGACAAGAATCTATTTTATTAACATTTCACTACCAACTATACTTTGCCAGATTTCCTAAAGTCTCTATTGATATCTGCATTCCTACATATTTTCCCCAGTTCATCATTGTGATTAATTCTTCACATGTGCTGACATTTACATTCACTCAATACCCGAAACCCTATAGCTAAAGAACTTTTGGTCCAAATCCTATACTCACTCTCCTTTATAAACATACCGACTATCTTCCTAATACTACTGACTATCCATTTTGACTGGAAGTTCTCTTTGAAAATCAATCATCCAAGTTACAAGGTCCTATGCTTAATACCCAATCAAGGGCCCAATGCCCTTCTGGGCTTCAAATCTTACCTAGATTTTTGTTTTCAGATTCATATATTTTACCTATATATTCTTGAAAATATCGCAGGTTCCCAATACCATTATTCATCCAGCAGAATGATTTCTATTCCAAATCAAACCTGTTATTAACCGTAACCATACACTGTTCCCTCAATCTAACTTTAGAGAAGAGCAAGGACAGAGTTGGTCTTAAAATACAGGAATTTAGGGGATCTTCCAACTGCTGAGAAACTCAAAGGTCTATGCGCAAATGATCCCTAGAGAAGTTGTAGGCACCTATGAAGGAACTGAGAGAGCAAAAGTCATCTTTCATTGCAAACAACCTGGTCAGCATGAAGGGATGTGTCTGAATCAGCCTCTCTCTTCTTTATGTAGAGAAGAAGGACCAAACGAGGCCTCTGTGGAGAGCTGTTCCTGGTTACCAATGTTTGATATACCATTCTAACTTGTGAAAGTGTCAAAGGAATTAGGGACAGCCTCCATTTCATGGGACCTTTGGAAGCAAATGTTAGGACAACGTGCTTGCCAAGGCATTGACCTCATTCAGTTCCTGAAGGAAGTGACCTCACCTCACATTCTTGGTGATGGAACTCTCTGAACTTGGGATCCAGGCATCCAGGCACACAAATCTAGTCCCAGGCCCAGTCCCAGTGGTCTCACTTCTTTTGATTTACCAAAGACAGAGTCAGTCTTTCTTGGTATCTACTGATGTGAGGATGGCCAAATGCCAGGAAAGCTCTGAAGAGTGGCCTTTCCTGAGTAAGCAGGAAGTGGCTCACCGTTGTCTCCTGACAACTTCACAGAGTTGGCCAAGGAAACCAGATCTGAGATAGAACAGGCCATTTGATGGGAACATATTACGGCCCACCAGTCAGAGGTCACACCCGATAGTCAGAGACCTACTTTGGGAAAGGAGGTGAATTTGTGGGTGTGAGTGTGTGTTTGTGATTTTGTCTCATGTTCTGAGAATAGGTAGGAAAGGCAGTTTGTTTGGTTTGGAGTGGACGATTTCTAACAAGTGATTTGACAAGGCGAGTGTTTTTATGTCTGTGTATCCCACTGTGTCCATGGTTGTAGACATTAGAAAAGAGAATGCATCAAAGGATGTGTCCAGGCTAGTAGAAACCTTACCAGAATTCTTTCTGCCCAATGTATGAAAGGAATGCGGCTTGCCTTATGGATGGGTAACACCTGCTATCTTCCTAAGTTCCTGTTTTCTTCCTGAATTCTGGCCACTCTCCAGAATAGGCTCATGATTTTGTGACCAAGTTATGTACCACCTCCAAGCTCTGTGACATGGCCATGTACTGGATAGCTGAAGGGAATGGCGAGCGTCTCAGAAAATTCAGATATCAGTGTGACCAGGAAAGTCTCAGTGGAGAAACACTGCTTTGGGCCGTTTGCTAACCTAATGTTCTGTTGCCCTGAATGTCAGGAAGGTCTTTGCCTCATGCCACCCCTTTGTGAAGCCTGAAGAAAACAGTTTTCAAATGGAAATGAATATGGATCTCCTGTGGCTCTTTGCTTAATTGCTTTGAAAAGGGATGTGTCTGAATCAGCCTCTTGGCCCTGTGTGAGGTTGTGGCTTAGATACTCAGCACGTGGTGGATGTAAAGAAAGATCCCATGTGTGCATCCAAATCCAAAATGGCCAAAAAGCAGTCCTTGTGGATGAAGTCTGTCGCCTTCCTCTTTAAAGTTCTTGAACTCCATCAAGTGAGAATAGGGATCCTTTGGGTCAAATGGGTTCTTCAAAGACCTGCAGAGGAGCTTGTGTTTTCTCATGACTGCAAATCACATAAAAATATATACCTGACACTCAGTTTTCCACAAATTGGAGAAGCATAGAAGTATTAACGTCTAGCATATTTGATCACTCCTGTTTCACATGAAGGGTGTCCAGACCACCCTGAATTTACGCCAATGAGGGGCAAGGGAGTTATTTTGGACACTCTCTTGGACTCCGCCACTCATGGAAACCTTCAGCCAGAGGTTGTGATTAGTGTCTATATGGAAGAAGATGAGGGCCATATGGGAGGGTTTTGGTTTTAATTTTGGTCATTTGTGTCCGGTTGGAAGACATGACTGGGACCACCTGGGCTTGAACTCTGGTGTGATTCCCCTTAGAGACTGAATTCAGAGAAGTATTGCCATGAATTTTTTTGGGATTTTAGGAGTCCACCCATGAGAATCACCCTTGGAAACTGAGATCTAGGCCCAGGGTGGCTTTCCACAGAGCCCTGGGTATCTCAGCCAGAAGATCACATGATTTAATTCTGAAAGACTTGCCAGCCATTGTTGAGAGTCACAACACCCATGGACGTCACATTGTAGACCTCAATAGGCCTGGCTTCATGTGACATTTTGGCCACTCTTTGGGAAGCCTTGCCTGTGAGAGTTCTACAGAGCATTCATTGAAATGAGCTTCCTCACCATTTAAAGGTTCCTGAATGAATTGAAACCCACAGTGCCTGCAACGTCATCCTTGAAAAATGCCTAGATAAATACCATGAAATTTTTGAAATTCCCATGACCAGGTGGCACTGGAGAAACTTTGGATGTCCTGTTGCTGATCGTAAATATGCAAGACAGTGCCTTGATTGAGTGGGTTTCATGAAAATGGTGTAGAACAGAGATGCCAGTATGTTGGAACCTGCTGAGTAGTGGGCCTAGAGCAGTGGTAGGCAGGTGTGTGATAAAAAATTTGTGGTGGGGCCATGTGGATCTGCCATTGGATCCCAAATGGCTTGTGACTTACATGGTGCAGCCAGCAAACCCTTCCATGTAAAGGCTTCTGGTTATATGGAGATGTTTCCGGGCAATGTTTAGAATCAGGTTACTATGGATATGGGGCCAAGCTATGTGGGATAGAAGCCTGGTTGGTGCATTCTCCTGCAGACCCTGACCAACCACACATGAAAGAATTGCCTCCAGAACTGTGTCCCAGTTGAACTTCTTTTATTTCATGAAGCAAATGCCAAAGTCCCAGTGCAGCAGCAAGAAACACCACGAAAAGTGGAGGATGACCAAATCGCTTCCCAGTCCACATGGGAATACCCTTAGCCCCCAGTGGCCACAGTTTACTTACAAAGAGAGAATTCAGCACTGCTGCCTCATGTTCATTGGAAAATAAGAAACCATGTCCTCCAGGTCACATAGATGCAGACACAGCTTTGATAGTCTCACTAAAAAGAAGCTAAAGCTCCTGACAACAACATATATTTCAAGTGCCCAAACTCAGAGGCAGTTTCTCAAGAAGTATTTAGGCCAGCAGAGCTCCATGTTTATGGAGTGTTTACCCTGTCCCATACTAGGGAAACTCCTCTACCACTTCCAAGGTTGTAAACTCCTGAGCATATTATTCACAGATTTTATTACTCTTCTCCTCTAATTGTGTCTTACTTTGGGCGAAAAAAATGTCAAGGAATTGTTCTGGATGAGAGTGGGAAGATTTTGTTTAGCACATATTTGCATACACATTGGATTCATTTTTCTATTTTACATTTGAAATACTGAATCCTGACACTAACACATGCCCTGCTAGATTCTGAATACTAATCCTAATATAATGGAGAAAAATTACGGAAACAGAATAGAAATACAAGCAGTTCAGAGGAGGCATGTTGTATACTTGGACTTGCCTTTTGCATTATATAGGGTAGGAGTTATAAATCTAGTCAATTTTTTGTTGAAATAGTTTTCCATGTGCTTTTAAAGTTAACAAATATGTGAATTCCTGTCTCCCTTTCTCTGTATTCTATTCAGCACATGTATTTTTATATGCACATATAGAATCCTACCTGGTATCACACGTACATTCTTGTGAGTTACATGACTTGGCAGATACAAAGTGTGAGAAGAGATCACTCCTCTTAAACGCTGTTTGACCTGAAAATTCAACCTATGGGTGAGCTTCCTAGTTGAAAAAAGTTATACATAAATCCATATCCAGTAAAATGAATATTTTTGGATCTGTGGATGATTCATATTTCACGGTGTAATTCGATTGGCATATATATTGCTAATTTTTAAAATCTGTGTGTGGATATATATATATATATATATATATATATATATATATTATTCTCTCCAGATATTTCAAAATATTTAATATATGTGTCTTATTATACACTCCCTAAATTCATTCATGATTATGTATGTGGATTTATAATCAACTTTTCACAAGATTATTCTCAGAAATATTCATTCACCTGATATACGTATTTTTTTCCTAGTATTGAAAACTAACTTCAGTGTATGGTGCATATAAATCCTAATATTTCTACAGTAACTGATCCATTTTCACATCAATGCAAGTAGATTCCTATGGGACATGATAAGTATTTTGAAGTTCATTTTTATTGAAAACTAGTACATTACTATTTCTTCAGTTTATGCACATTATTGGATATATATTTCATCCACAAGTTCACAAATTTATAGGCATTTATTTCACTTTCAATCACTTTCTGCTTCAGAAAACACGTGTTCCGCCATGTTTCAAACTGGTCTTTTCATGAGACTTCTTTCCAAACACATTATTTTTGATTTCCATAATCACTTTTGAAGCAAAACTCACTCACTCTTCATGATAAACCATAACCCTAGGATTACAATTAGACGTATAACTAGTTGTTATGAATGATTATATATCAATATATGATTTCTTATGTATTTTCAAATATCAATTCAATACATTATTTAAAGTGGAACCAGTTATATTATTTATTAACTGTATGGTCTATTCATGCATTATCTCTATATTCATAGACACAGGGTACACCTATTTTTACCCTCAATACTAATTTATACGTTTTCAAAATATTCCTCAAAAAATGGTGGAAGAATTACTCATGTCACCTGATCTATATATACATTTTATCACAGTAATATTCTGGACAAAAAAATCAAAGGTCACCCTTAAGGTTGTACCAGAGCCTAAATGGAAAGTGAGCATGGATTACTAAAACCTTCCATGTCCAGGTGGCCTAATGCTCTCAAATGTCAATCTTATTGGTGACTACATTATTGTTTCTTTCTAAGATTATATATTCAACCTCAAGCCTGTTGAAAATGTCTAATCCTATCACTCACTTTATACTTTGCCTGATTTAGTAATGTCTCTATTTATATCTATTTTCCTACATATTTTCCCCTGTTCATCATTGTGACTGACTCTTCACTTGTGCTGACATTTACATTCACTGTCTACCTGAAACCCTATTGCTTAAGAACTTTTGGTCTAAATCCTATTCTCACTCTTCTTTGTAAACCTACTGACTATCTTTCTAATCCTACCTACAATCCCTTTTTGAGTGGGTGTTCTATTCGACATTCAATCATCCAAGGTACAAGCTCCTATGCCATTGTATATAGATTTATCTGAGACATTTTTGCAGAAAATAATTCAAAGCTAAGTGTGCCAATTAAGGGCCCAATGCCCTTCTGGACTTCATATCTTCCCTAGATTTCTGTTTTTATACTTATATTTCACCTATATATTCTTGTAAGTATCATAGTTTCCCAATACCATTATTCGTCATGCAGAAGGATTCCTAACCCCAAATTGAACATGTTACTAACCCAAACCATACACTGTTCTCTCAATCGAACTTTACAGAACAGCAGGGACAGGGTTGCTCTTAAAATACAGGAATGTAGGGCATGTTCCACCTGTTGAGAACATCAAAGGTCCATGCAGAAATGATCCCTTGAGAAGATGTAGGCAGCTACGAAAGACCTGAGAGAGAAAAGTCATCTTCAATGGCAAACAACCTTGTCAGCATGAATGGATGTGTATGAATCAGCCTCTCTCTTCTTAATGTAGAGAAGATGGACCAAAACAGTCCTAGGTGGAGAGCTGTTCCCGGGTGCCCATGGTTTATATACCATTCTAACTTGTGAAAGTGTCACAGGAAGTAGGGGCAGCCTCCATCTCATGGGACTCTTGAAAGCAACTGTTAGGACAAAGTGGTTGTCAAGGCAATGACCTCATTCAGTTCCTGAAGAAGTGATCTACCTCACTTCCTTGGTGATGGAACTCTCTTAACTTGGGATTCAGGAAGCCAGGCACCCGGAGCCAGTCCATTCCCAGACCCAGTAGGCTCACTTGTTTGAATTTACCAAGGAGAGTGTCAGTCTTTCTTGGTACCTACATATGTGAGGATGGCCAAATACCAGGAGAGCTCTGAATAGGGGCCTTTCCTGAGAAAGTAGGTAGTGGTTCACCGCAGGCTCCTGACAACTTCACAGAGTTGGCCAAGGAGACCAGATCTGAGATAGGACAGGCCATTTTGGGGGAACATAGTATAGCCCACCACTCAGAGGAAACTCCGGATAGTCACAGAGTTACATGGGGGAAGGAGGTGTCTTTGTGGGGTGGGTGTGATTTTGTGGTTTTGTCTCATGATCTGATAATAGGTAGGAAAGACGGTTTGTTTGATTTGGAGTGGTCTTCTTCTAGTAAGTCGTTGGACAAGGCAAGTGTTTCTATTTCTGTGTATCCCACTGTGTCCGTGGTTGTAGACATTAGAAAATAGAATGCAACAATTGATATGTCCTGTATAGTAGAAAGATTCCCGGCATTCATCCTGCCCAATTTATGAATGGACTGCAGCTTGCCTTATCCATGGGCAACACCTGCTACCTTCCTAAGTTCCTGTTTCTTCCAGAATTCTCACCACTCTCCAGAATAGTCTCATGGTTTTGTGTCCAAAATATGTACCACCTCCAAGCTCTGTGACATTGCCATGTCCTGGATAGCTGAAGGGAATGGCGAGCATCTCAGAAAACTCAGATATCAGTGTGACCAAGAAAGTCTCAGTGGAGAAACCATGCTTTCGGCCTTTTGCTTATCAATTGTTCTGTTTCCCTGAATGTCAGGAAGGTCTTTGCCTCAGGCCACCCCTTTGTGAAGCCTGAAGAAAACAGTTTTCAAATGGAAATGAATGGGCATCACCTGTGGCTCTTTGCTCAATTGCTTTGGAAAGGATGTGTCTGAATCAGCCTCTTGGCCCTGTGTGAGGTTGTGGCTTAGATTCTCAGCACCTGATGGATGTAAAGAGTGATCCCATGTGTGCATCCAAAACCAAAATGGCCAAAAGAGCAATTATTGTGAATGAAGTCTCTCACATTCATTTGTAAGGTTCCTGACCACCATCAAGTGAGAATACGGATCCTTTGGTTCAAATGAGTTATGCACAGCCCTGCAGAGGCTAACCCATAGGTTTTTGGGTTTTCTCATGGCTCCAAATCATATAAAGAATCTATACCTGACAGTCAGTAGGCCTCAAATTGGAGATGCAGAGCAGTATTAACAGCTGGCCTATCTGATCACTCCTGGTTCACCGGATGGGTGTCCAGGCCACCTTGACTTTAGGCAAATGAGGGGCAAGGGAGCTTATTTTTGACACTGTCTTGGGCTGCACCCCTCATGAAAAACTCCAGCCAGAGGTTATGATAAGTGTCTATATGGAAGAAGATGAGGGCCATGTGTGAGTGTTTGGTTTTAATTGTGGTCATTTGTTTGGCGGTTGGAAAAGATAACTGGATCCACCTGGGCTTGAATTCTGGCATGATTCCTCTTAGAGACTGAGTTCTGGAATTTACCTCAAAGAAGTATTGCCATGAAATGTGTTGGGATTTTAGGAGGCCACGCATGAGATGCGCCCTTGAAAACTGAGATCGAGGGCCAGGGTGTCTTTCCACAGTGCAGTGAGAATCTCAGCCAGGATATCACATGATTTTATTTTGAAAGACTTGGCAGCCATAATTGAGAGTCTAAACACAAATGGAACTCATATTGTAGACCTCAATGATCCTGGCTTCATGTGACCTTTTGGCCACTTTTTGGGAAGCCTTGCCTGTGAGATTTCTCCAGAGATTTCATTTAAATGAGCTTCCTCACCACATAATGGTTCCTGCATTAATTGAAACGCACAGTGACTCCAACTTCATCCTTCAAAAATGGCTAAATAAATACTATCAAATTTCTGAAATTCCCATTACCAGGTGGCACTGGAGAACCTTTGGATATCCTGTTGCTGAACATGAGTGAAATAATTCCCCACGCAATGACACTTCACCGGGAGAATTCCAATTTTATTGCTAAAAGCTGTGTGCTTATATAGAACTAAGGGGGAGATGGTATGGCTTAGATAAATGGCAGCAACCCGTTTATTGACAAGTTCTTTCAAATATCAGCTCCAGAGCCCAGGAATTAGTTCTAATTGGGGCTAAGGTTCCCCACAAGCGAGATTTGAAATTGGCGCTCGCGGGAGAGTTCACAAGGGCGGGAACTTTTTGCACCACTGCAGAAATGAAGAAGGTAGGAAGAAGAAGTCCTTAGGCGCCATGTTGGGGTTTTTCTCTGCGGTATGGCTGCCATTTATTCCTGTCCCAACATTCCACCCTTTTTGTTTTCTTAGGAAGTGGGGCGTCGTTTGTCAGATCTGGCTGCTTCCTGCTGTGTGGGGCTGGTGTGGGGGCCTAGAAAGAGAAGTGGAGGAATGCTCAGGGGGCAGGTATGGGGATATCATGGCAGCCAGAAATAAAACCCAGTGGCTATAGACAGCTATTTTCATAGGGGTAAAGTCAATGAATGTTCCCTGAAGCCAAAGATGTCGATGGCATGGAACCAGTCCTGGATGGAAGAGATTGTTGGTATCAGCCACTGGTCCTGTAACAGAGACTCAAGGAAATACTGGAAGCGTTGCCTGGACATGGTGTCGCCAGCACCTGAAGAAGATCAGAGCGAATAAAAACAGAATGAAGATAAAAATTAAAGCAAATGTCAATTTTTGGCAGAAGTTCCATGTGGGGGGACTGACATAGAAGAGGCCAAGGGCCATGAGAAAGCTTAGAAGGTGGTAAAGACTATGAATCCAGGATGGCAGATTAAGAGGTTCTCCAAGCTCGTTGTCTCCCGCTGTCTAATACCCGTTGCATTCCATCGTGCCTGGTAGTGAGCTTCATCACTGAGTGAACTGTTCTCTTGGAGATGTTGGGGATTCATCGGTCATCAGAGGCTGGTAGTGACTAAGCAAAAGCTGGTTGAAAGTTTGATTAGGAATTTTATGCAGTTGGGTTTGAAGGCACTTCATTATGCAGGGCAAGAGAGCACAAAAAAGGAGCATTCAAATAAGGGGACCCAAGATATGTAGTAAGTACATGGCAAGATAGGATTGGAAGAACCCCATTATGGGATTGGAGGAGGTAGGTTTGAGCAATTGGGTCGATAATTCCTGCAATTTAACAACATTTTTTTTTATTAGCCCAGATTCATTAACATAATAGCAAAATTCCTCTCTGAGGAATAGGCATGTAACCCCTTTTTCTGCAGTGAGAAGATCAATTGCCCTTTGGTTCTGTAAAGCCACTTGTGCCAATGAAGTAACCTGCCGCTGCAAGGAACCCAGAGACTCAGCCATGGTATTGAGTGTTTCCTGCAGTTTTTGTTGAAGGTCATTGGATCCCATAGAGCATGACCTATAGCTCCACCAGAGAGTCTGAGACCCGTCACTGAGGTTGTTAAAATGAGGCCTTCCAGAACCGGCAGAAAGACTACCCTACGGGTGCGGGAAGGTAGGGCCAACTGTCAGAATTCGGTGGGAGTATACAAAGATAGCTGAGGAACTACAGTAACCAAGAAACAGGCGCCAGAGACATTGATGGTTGAGGTACTTAAAGAACCATTACACCAGAGGAAATGTCCAGGTTGCATAAACACAGGGCTCTATGGAGTGCTGTAGCTCAAGGAACAAATGGGTAAAGGATTCATTATTGGCAGGTGGAAACAGATGAAAGGAAATAATGTATTGGTGGAATAACTTTCCCATAGTGGGATACGTGTCACATGTAGGGGTTGTCCTTTTTAGAGAAATTGTAGGGTTTTGCTGGAATATTTCCTGCCGCTAATGGGACTGCTGCTAGAAGTGGACGACTAAGTGAAGCAAAGAGAAAGCACTGAGAAGTAGGCACAGAAAGAGGGGTGGAGTTTAATAATCAAAAAGTTTGGTGTAGCAAATTGAGCCATGTGGGAGGTTGACCTGAGAGGGTTGAAGGCTCTGAATCCTTTTTGGATGAGCTATGGATATGATCTCGAAGTTTTGATTCTGAGTCCTTAATGTGTTCGACTACCTGGATGGTTGCCTTAGGTTGCGTAATCAGGGTGAGGCCAATAGTCATCCACCCTGTGGGTCTGACTGAGGTTGTCCGAGCATAGACAGCAAACTCAACATAGCCCCATCGTTTGGCCTTGGGGTCAGGTTTATCTAAAGTATACCATCCATTGTTACTGGATGAAGAGCCTTTATGCCACTTTATGTAACTAGAAGTCCACCCTTCAGGGTAACCAAATGAGTGGTAAGAATAGCTACCACGTTCATCATGGAACATGCATGACCAATAGGGGCACCCATTATATATCTCAGGCCACCAATGACAATAGTCTTTTGTTTGATCAAAAAGGAAGCAAATGAAAGGCCAGTTCCAGCTACCAGGGACGAAGGTCCTTGAAGGTGACAATTTTAGGGAAATAGAGGTGCAGTTGTGGATGAAGCAAGTAGTTGCATCCACTGCGCAGACCTTATGCATGCCATGTTCTGAGTATCGTTCCCGAAAAGTGAATAAATGCATGGTAGGTGAGGAGGGTAAAGACCAGTCCTGACAGAGCACAGAAAATAAGCAGAGCACAAAAAACAAGCAGTTAGAGAAGACTAGGGTGTTGGGAGAGCTCATTGTGCCTTCTTTAAGAGGAATTGGGCTGCAAGGAAAACCGTGTGAGCCACAACTAAAATGGGTGAGATGGGTGTGGAGAGCAGGAGTAAAGGGGAGGTTCAGTAGGTGATTCTTGGAGTTCCTCTGGGGTGGCCCTGTCTTCAGCAGGTGGGGCCTCCTGGTTATGTGGCTTCAACCTAGACATGTGAATCCAGGGAGTGAGACAGTTGTCTGGTAAGGAGAGTTTGGCGGCGGTAAGGGTAAAGAGAATGACAGGATAGGGGCCTTCCCATTTTGCGGCAAGAGTCCCTTTCTCCTCTGGGGTATTATAATAGTCTAGACTAACAGGTGTTAAGGGAGGAGTGTTTGGAGAGGAGACTGGGTCCGGAAGAAGCCAGTCCTGATATTTCCAGAGTTCCGAGCGGAGATGGAGCAAGAGAGGCAAAGACAAATCTCGGGTGAGAGGTCCTTGTGAAATGACCAACCCAGGGGTTATAAGAGGTCTTCCATACATTATCTCAAAAGGAGACAGTAAAGATGGTTTCTTAGGGAGAGCTCTGATTCGAAGCAAAGCCAAGGGAAGGAGTTTGAAACAGTCTATGTTTAATTCCATTGTCAATTTGGTAAGGACTTCCTTTAGAGTACGATTTACCCTTTCCACTTTCCCTGAAGCCTGGGGGAAATATGGACAGTTGAAATGCCACTTGAAGGAGAGGGCTTGAGAGACCTTTTGTGTGATCCTAGAAGTAAACTCAGGGCCATTGTCATATTGTAGGGAAGTGGGCATACCAAACCTGGGGATGATGTCTGTCAGTAAGATTGAAGCTACAGTGGAAGCCTTTTTATTGGAAGTGGGAAATGCCTCAACCCAACCAGAGAAAGTGTCCACAAAGACAAGGAGGTATTTAGTGCGCCATACTGTGGGCATGTTGGTGAAGTCTACCTGCCAGTCAGCAGCGGGAATGTGTCCCCAGGCTTGGTGGAAAGGGAAAGGTTTGGGCCTTAAAGGAGTATGAGGGTTGGTCCGCTGACAGATCTGACAATTAGAGGCTATATTCTGTAGCATGGCTTGTCAGAGGGGGTGAGGGAAAAGGAACTCTGTAAAAAGAGGGTCAAAGACTGAGAATTGGAAAGGAATAGAGTATGAAGGAACTTGAAAAGATTCTTGTTCTTACTGAAAGACGTAGGGGCTTCAGATGAGCTGTCTAAAGTGGCCATTATATGTCCCCCATGGAGGCCATAATTGAAAGTGGTAGCAGCCATTCGTGCCGCCTGGTCAGCTTTGGCATTGCCCTCAGTGATAAGAAAGCCGTCCTTCTGATGGGACCTACAATGGACAACTCCCAACTGGGTGGGTAAGTGGCCTCTATTAGATTGGTTATAAAAGCTGAATTAGTGATCGCATTACCTTTGGTGGTAAGTAGGCCTCGCTACTTTCAAATATCAGCATGGGATAATAAGATATGGAAGACATATTTTGAATCAGTTTAGAGGGTGAGGGATTTGCCTTGTGCTAGAAGGCAGGCACGAGTGGATGCTATAAGTTCAGCCTACTTGTCTGTAGTTCCTGAAGGCAAAACTTTGGCCTCTATAATCTCAGTGGCTGAAAATACAGCGTATCCAGAGTAATGAGTTCCGTTCTCCCTAAAGGAACTGCTGTCAGTAAACCAGATAAGGTCAGGCTTGCTGAGTGGTCTCTCAGAAATGGAAGAATGACAGGGGAGGAAATCATCTAAGGTTTCCAAGCAATTATGAGTTGGTTTATGAGACATGGGAGTCATTGGGAGCAGTGAGGCAGGGTTCAGTGCAGAGCAGGGGAGGAAAATAATATTAGGGTTTTCCAGAAAGGAAGTGAGGGGCGACAGAAATCTGGATGTAGGGAGAGTTTGAAGGCCCTTTTAAGCTAAAAGATCCTTCAAGTGATGTGGGGAGTGGATAGTTCAAGGGGCCCCAAAAGTCAGATTAGAGGCTTCTTTGTGTAAAATTTGTCCAGTAGCCAGAGCTCTTAAGCAAGGGGCCCACCCACGGATGAGCTTGGACAAATATGACACAGGTGCAAATGTACGCCCATAGTTTTGACCTAAGACCCCAAGTGCTTGACCCCTTTTTCATGGACATATAGATGAAATGTTCTTGAAAGATCTGGAAGGTGAAGGGCAGGTGCCTTTAAGAGGAGTTGCTGAAGCCTGCAGAAGTGGTAGATGGGAAAGGAGGCAAGAGATTCACTAGGGGGTCCCTTTGCTAGGTCATACAGGGGTTTGGAGAGAAGAGAATAATTTGGGATCCAGGCCCTAAAATAACCTGCTAATCCTAGGAATGATAGTATTTTGGCTTTTGTATAGGGCACTGAAAGATCACAGAGGAGTTGCCTCCTATCCAGTGTTATTTCCTTTTTCCCGGGTGTAAGGCAAAAACCAAGATAGGTGACCGAAGACTGGGAAACCTGGGCCTTGTGGGGAGACTCCCTATATCCCTTGTCTTCTAGGAATTTATGAAGCTGAGCGGTGTGGGATTGAGAGTGTTCCAGAAAGACTACATAGAAGAAGGTCATAGACATATTGAAGTAGAGTAGAGTCAGGACAGGTCAGGTGAAAGGATGTGAGGTCCTGGGCAAGAAATTGGCCAAAGAGATGGGGGCTATCCCTGAATCCCTGTGGGAGGACAGTCCAGGTAAGCTGATGAGAATGGCGGGTGTGAGAGTCAGTCCATGAAAAAGCAAAGATATCCTGAGATTCTGAGAACAGGGGAATAGAAAAGAATGCATCTTTTAAATCTAGGACTGAGAAGTGAGTAGTAGTGGCATGGATCTGAGAGAGGAGGGTGTAAGGGTTGGGCACTAGCGGGTGGATGGGGTCCACAGAGGAGTTGACAAGGCGAAGTTCTTGAACCAGCCTGTAGGACACGTTAGGTTTCTTAACTGCCAGAATGGGTGTGTTGAAAGGAGAGTGTGTAGGCCTAAGATACCCCTTTCATAATAAATCCTGGATGATGGGTTCTAATCCAAGGAGAAATGTGGTTGTGAGTGGATATTGTGGTTGACTAACATATCTTGAAGGGTCCCGTAAGACAATATGAATAGAACTGCATTTAGCCATAAAGGGTGTAATTGTGTCCCAAACCTCAGGGTTAAATGGTTTAGATAGTCGTGGGAGAGTGCATGAAGGAGGTGTATCTGCCCCTAGGAATATCATGAGGAAATGAGAGGTAGGAGAGGTGTGGGTTGATAAGTGAATGGTGACTTTTAATAGTGAGAGTATGTCCCTTCCCAGAAAGGGAATGGGGCAATGGCTCATAACAAGAAAGGAGTGAGTGAAGGACAAAAGGGATCGCTGCATATAACATGATTGGGGGGGGGGGTTTGAGGAAAAATCTTTTTACCTCCTACCCTGACAATAGGAGTTTTTGAGGGTGTGGTAGGACCCTAATACTCCCTCAAAATCGAAAAAGCGGCACCAGTATCCAAGAGGAAGTTAATGAAGCGTCCATCCACCAGGAAGGTGACCCTAGGCTCTTGATTCTTGATGGTAATAGTCTGGAGGGAAGGCCCAGGACTCCATCAATCCTCCTCTGCCAAGCCCAGGTGAGGCTGGGGTTGCTGGGCAGCAGACCAACCTTCCTTCTGGGTTGTTGGGCAGTCTGCCCCCCAGTGTCCACTTTGATGGCATTTTGCGCAGGGGTTGTAGGGTGTCCTCGGCGAAGAACAATTCCTGGTCCAATGTCCCTCCTTACCTCATTTGAAGCAAGCTCCAGGGGGGGTCATATTGGGACGGCATGGTGATGGCCTTCTCTGAATGAGCTGGGCCAACATTTGGAATTTGGCATTTTCAGCCCTCTGCCTACGGAATTCACTTTCATCCTCTCTACCATGAAAAACCTTGAAAGTGACAGCGAGGATTTTGGTCTGAGGAGTAGCAGGGCCCTGTTCAAACTTTTTAAGCTTGGCTTTAATGTAATGGTAGCTTTGGGCCAGAATATATGTCATTAAGACATGACGGCCATCAGGGGTTTCTGGGTCGAGGTTTGTGTACTGCTGAAGGGACTTGGTTAGTCTATCCAGGAATTCTGAAGGTGTTTCCTCCTTCCTTTGAATGACCTCCTGCATCTTTTGAAAGTTAACAGCCTTGCGGGTGGACTTTTTCAGTCCCGCCAAGAGGCAGGATGTAAAAAGGTCACTAGACTGTAAGCCCATAGGGGATCCTGCTCTGGGACAGCATGAGGGCCTGTGGGTGGTTATGATTGGTTCTATGATTTTCATCAGCATGGGCTTGGGCTAGCTCCCAGAACCATTGCCTTTCCTTGGGGAGAAGTTTATTGGCCAAGAGCATGTAGATGTCATGATGAGTGAGGCTATATGCTTGCAGTACCCATTGAAACTCCCGAATGTAAGTGGTGGGGTCAGTGGTGAAAGAGCCTAACTTCCTCTCTAGCTGAGTAATGTCCGACATGGAGAAGGGCACGTGGACTCTGATGACACCCTTGGGACCAGCTACCTCACAAAGGGGTGCGATTGTCTTGGGCGTGGGAAGGAGTCCCTTAGACCTGATAACAGGAGGACTGAAAGAGGCAGGCGGTGGACAGGAAGGAGAGGGAGGGGAAGGGAATGTCTCTGTGGAAGAGGAGGAGGTGGAGCAGGCAGAAGAGTGGGGAAGGGAGGGGGATGAAATGGAAGGTTGAGGATCCGTGGAATCAGGCAGAGGAAGAGGAGGATTTTGCGGGAGAGAAGGGTCAGTTGGGGCTGGGGGATAAGGTGGGGGTTGATCTGCTGGGTCGAATGAGGAAGAATCTGCGAAGTCAGGAGTAGAACAAGGGGAAGAGAGGGGTTTGCAAGCAAGAAGGACCTGAGAGGGAGGGCAGGAGGAGCAGAGACAGGGTGCTGTGCGAGAAGGCTAAAACATTCAATACAGGGAATCTCACTCCACTTTTTCAGATGCTGGCAGTAATTAAAAAGGTCCAAGAGGAGGTTTGGATCTAAGGAGCCTTCTGGAGGCCAATGATTGCCATTATCCAGTGGATATGTAGGCCAATCTTGGGTACAGAATTTGATTAGAAGTTTGGGCTTGATGTCTGGTGTGAGGGAGAGTGTGGCCAGATTTTTTATTAAACTTTAGAGAGGTGAGGTTTCAGGTACAGATAAAGAGGTGTCCACAGTCACAGGGAGAGATGGAAGAGAGAGAGAGAGAGAGAGAGAGAGAGAGAGAGAATAAGTGTAAGCAAGAGAGACAAAGAGAAAACCCGGCCTGGAACGGACTCCGGGAAGCGCTCAGGGCGAATGGGGGTCAGGTGGGCATCCCCAAAATGACCAGCCATCATGAGGAAATACAGAGGGCACTACCTGATCGTCACCAGTGAAGTGCGATCTGTGAGACCCAATGGGTTCGGAGCCACGGGCAACCTGACATCAGGAAAGTTTTCGAACGCAGCAGAAGAAGTAAGTAATGAAAACAGAACTCCGGCTCCAGCAGAATGCAGTTCCAGGATGGGAGTTCAGTTTTCCCCGAGCAGAGAGGCAGCTTCAGCCAGACACAGCAGGCCCGCAGGAAACAGCAACTCTAGCCAGCAGCGGCAGCAGCAGCAGAGGAGGAAAAACCACAGAGCCTCTCATGTAAACTCAGAAGCCTCACACCACAAAGGGAAACGGATCACCAGAGGGTCCACTGCAACCAGTAAAGGTCTTAGTGGGAGGAATTCCCTCCCCCCTACCAGGCATCTAGAGTGTGACAGACGATCATGGTCACAAAGCCAGCGGTAGCCCGAAGGGAGTTGGCGAGCCGGGGTCAGGGGAGGCTTACATACAACAAATCAGTGGTGAGTGCAGGAAGCCTGCGTCTGAAAAGAGCAGACCAGGGCAGAGTGCCACGGTGGAGCAGTGGACGGGGCTCTTGTTGGAAAGAGCTCACCCATATCCTCACACGGGGCACCAGAATGAAAGAACTCCCCACGCAAAGGCACTTCACCGGGAGAATTCCAATTTTATTGCAAAAAGCTGTGTGCTTATATAGAACTAAGGAGGAGATTGGAGGGCTTAGATAAATGGCAGGCAATCCGTTTATTGGCAAGTTCTTTCAGATATCAGCTCCGGAGCCTAGGAATTAGTTCTTATTGGGGCTAAGATTCCTGGCCAGCAAGGTTTGAAATTGGCGCCAGCAGAAGAGTTCACACGGGCGGGAACATTTCGCACCACTGCAGAAAAGAAGAATGTAGGAAGAAGAAGTGCTTAGGCGCCATGTTGGGTTTTTTTTTCTGGGGTATGGCGGCCGTTTATACTTTTCCCAACAATGAGTATACCAGACAGTGCCTTGATTGACTGGTTTTTATGAAAATGGTGTTTAACAGAGATGCCAGAAAGTTGGATCCTGCTGATTAGTGGGCCAAGAGCAAAGGTGGGCATGTGTGTGATAAAACATCAGTGGTGGGACCATGTGGATATGCCATTGGCTTCCAAATGGCTTGTGACTGACATGGTGAAGCCAGCAGACCCTTATATGTAAAGGCATCTTGTTACATGGAGAGGATTCAGGACATTGTTCAGAATCAGGTTGCTATGTTCAAGAGGGCAAGCTATGTGGAATAGAAGCCTGGTTCTTTTATTCTCCTACAGACCCTGACCCACCACATGTGACAGAAATCCCTCACACACTGTGTCCCCATTGAACTCCTTGTATTTCATGAAGCAAATACCAAACTTCCAGTGCAGCACCAAGAAACACCACGAAAATAGAGGATGACCATATGGCTTCATAGTCCACACTAGAGACATTTAGCCCCAGGGGGCCACAGTTTACCTTCAAAGGGAGAATTCAGCACTGGTGTCTCATGTTCATTGGAAAATAAGAAACCATGTCCTCCAGGTCACATAGATGCCCAGGTTTATGGTTTCACTAGAAAGGAAGCTAAAGCACGTGACAACAACATATATTTCAAGTGCCCAACCTCACAGGCAGTATCTCAAGAAGTCTCTAGGACAACAGACCTCCATGTTTTTGAAGTGTTTACCCTGTCCCTTACTTTTGGAAACTCCTCTAAAACTTCCAAGGTTGTGAACTCCTGATCGCATTCCATTCCAGATATGTATTCATGGATTTTCTAACTCTTCTCCTCTAATTGTGTCTTACATGGGGTGAAGGTGTTGTCAAGGTATTGTTCTGGATGAGAGTGGGAAGATTTTTGTGTAGCACATATTTACATACACATTGGATTCATTTTCCAATTTTCCATTCGAAATACTGAATCCCTGTCAGTAACCCATACCCTAATAGACTCTGACTACTAATCCTAATATGATGGAGACAAATAACCCAAACATAATATTAATACAAGCCGTTCAGAGGAGGCATGGTGTATAGTTGGTCTTGCCTTTTGCATGATATAGTGTAGGAGTTATAAATCTTGTCAATTGTTTGTTGAAATAGTACTCCATGTGTTTTTAAAGTTAACACATATGTGAATTTCTGTCTCCTTTTTTCTGTAGCCAATTCAGCACATGTATTTTTATATGCACATAAAAAATCCTACCTGGTATCACAGGTACATTTTTGTGAGGTGGCTAACTTAGCAGAAACAAAGTATGAGAAGAGATCACCCCTCCTAAACGCTTTTGGAACTGAAAATTCAAACTATGAGTGAGATTTTTAGTTGAACAACATTATACATAAATCCATGTTCAGTAAAATTAATATTTTTGGATCCGTGGATGATATATATTTCACGATGAATTTTGATTGGCATATATATTGCTATTTTCTAATGTTTCTCTGTGAGATATATATATATATATATTCTCTAGATTTTTCCAAATATACAATATATGTATCCTATTATACACTCCCTAAATAATTCACTCATGCTCATGTATGTGGTTTTATAATCAAATTTTCATACGATTATTTTCAGAAATATTCATCCACCTGAAATACATATTTGTTTTCTAGTACTGAAAACTCACTTCACTGAATGGTGCAAACAAATCCTTATATTTCTACTGTAACTGACCCAATTTAACATCAATGCAAGTAGATTCCAAAGGGGCATGATGTGTATTTTGACGTTCATTTTTATTTAACACTGATACATTACTATTTCTTCAGTTTTTGTACATCATAGTATATACATTTCATCCACAAGTTCACAAATTTAAAGACATTTGAAACACATTCAATCACTTCCTGCTTCAGTACACATGTATTCCTCCTTGCTTTTGACTGGTTATTTATTGAGACTTCTTTCCAAACACATTATTTTCGATTTCCATAATCAATTTTGAAGTAAAACTCACACACACTTTATGATAAACCACAACCCTAATATTACCATTAGATGTATAACTGGTTGGAATGAATGTATGTATGTCAATATGACATTTCCTGTGTATTTTCAGATATCAATTTATTCCAATTTCTAAAGTTGGAATCAGTTATATTATATATTCACACATGGTACACCTATTTGTGCCCCCAATACTAATTTATATCTCTTCTAAATATTGCTCCCAGAAATGGTGCAAGAAAGACTCATGTCACCTGATCTACATATATATTCTGTCAACAAAATGCAAAGTCACACTTACAATTGTACCAAAGCCTAAATGGAATGTGAGTATGGATTATGAAAATCACCCATGTCCAGGTTGCCTAATGCTCTCAAATGTCAATCCTATTGGTGACTACATATTTGTTTCTTCCTAAGATTATGTATTCAACCTCAAGCCTGTTGAAAATGTCTAATCCTATCAATCACTTCATCATTTGCCTGATTTCCTAATGTCTCTAATGATATCTGCTTTCCTACATATTTTCCCCAGTTCATCATTGTGACTGACTCTTCACATGTGCTGACATTTACATTTTCTGTCTACCTGAAACCCTATTGCTAAAGAACTTTTTGTCCAAATCCTATACTCACTCTTTTTTTCTAATCCTATCAACTATCTTCCTAATCCTACCAACTATCCTTTTTTGACTGGATGTTCTCTTCGACATTCAATTATCCAAGGTACAAGGTCCTATGCCATAATGTATAGATTTATCTGAGACACATGTGCACAACATAATTCCGAGTGAAGTATCCCAATCAAGGATCCAATGCCCTTTTGGGCTTCAAATCTTACCTAGATTTGTGTTTTCATACATATATTTCACCTCTATATATACTTATAAATATTGCAGGTTCCCAATACCATTATTCATGCAGCAGAATGATTCCTAACCCAAATCAAACATGTTATTAACCCTAACCATACTTTGTTTCCTCAATCTAACTTTACAGAAAAGCAAGGACAGAGTTGGTCTTATATAGAACTGTAAGAGATCTTCCACCTGTTGGGAACCTCAAAGGTCCATGCAGAAGTGAACCCTGGGGAAGATATAGAAAGCTATGAAGGACCTGAGAGAGCAAAAGTCATCTTTCATGACAAAAAAAAAAAAAAAAACAGGTCAGGATGAAGGGGTGTGTCTGAAGCAGTCTATCTCTTCTTAATGTAGAGAAGATGGACCAAACCAGGCCTGTGTGGAGAGCTGTTCACGGGTGCCTATGTTTGATATACCATTCTTACTTGTGAAAGTGTCACAGGAAGTAGGGGCAGCCTCCATCTATTGGGACACTTGGAAGCAACTGTTAGGACAAAGAGGTTGCCAAGGCAGTGACCTCATTCAGTTCCTGAAGGAAGTGACCTATATCATTTTCTTGGTGATGGAACTCTCTGAACTTGGGATCCAGGATGCCAGGCACCCAGAGGCATTCCCAGTCACAGTCCCAGTGGCCACACATGTTTGGATTTACCAAGGACAGAATCGGTCTTTCTTGGTAACTACTGATGTGAGGATGGCCAAATTCCAGGAGAGCTCTGAAGAGGGGTCTTTCCTGAGAAAGCAGGTAGTGTCTCACTACTGAACTGAAACCCACAGTGCCTCCAACTTCATCCATGAAAAATGGCTAGATAAATACAATAAATTTTTTTAAATTCCCTTAACCAGGTGGCACTGGAGAACCTTTGGATCTCTTTTTCCTGGTCATGAGTGTACAAGAGAATGCCATGATTGACGGTATTTCATGAAAATTGTGTAGAACAAAGATGCCAGTAAGTTGGACCCTGCTGAGTAGTGGGCCTTTTGCAGTGGTGGGCAGGTGTGTGATAATACAGCTGTGGTGTGGCCAGGAGGATTTTCCATTGCCTTCAAAATGGCTTGTGACTGATATGGTGCAGCCAGCAGACCCTTCTTGTTATATGGAGAGGTTTCCGGGCAAAGTTCAGAGTCAGATTTCTATGGTCAAAGGGGCAAGCTTTGTGAGATAGAAGCCTGGTTGTTGCATTCTCCTGCAGACCCTGACCCACCACAAGTGACAGAACTCCCTCTAATACTGGGTCCCAGTTGAACTCATTGTATTTCATGAAGCAAATACCAAACTACCAGTGCAGCAGCAAGAAACACCATGAAAAGTGGAGGATTACCAAATGGCTTCATAGTTCACACGGGGAGACACTTAGCACCAAGTGGCCACAGTTTACCTACAAATAGAATATTCAGCACTGCTGCCTCATGTTCATTAGAATACAAGAAACCATGTCCTCCAGGTCACGTAGATGCAGACCCAGCTTTTATGGTGTCACTAGAAAGGAAGCTATATCTCCTTGCAACAACATATATTTCAAGTGCCCAAACTCAGAGGAAGTTTCTCAAGAAGTCTTTAGGCCGGCAGAGCTCCATGTTTTTGGAGTGTTTACCTGTTAGACCAGGACGCTAGAAAAGACCACTGACTCAAATTAAAATCAAATAAAATTAAGCTTATTATTTCCACCGGCCATGCTGCCTCTCCCTCCCAAAACGAAGGGAACAAGACAGCAACCCCAGCTTTCCTACAGCCCAGCTTTATAGCCCAGAAAGTTACACAAAAGGGGGGTTACAGATAACAGAACTCTGATAAACATCACACTAAAGGTAGTTTACAATTTTTTTGCTGTCCCTACATGAGAATTCATGAGGACCATTAGAGCCTCAGAGAGGGTTGTTGTCTTGCCAGAGAAGGCAAATATTTATGATGTGTCACTAAAGTTTCAGAGAGGGCTGCTATCTGGTCAGAGAGCCAGGCATGTGTGAGTTCAAGGTGCGGGCAGGCATTCCACGCAGGTTCAGAATTTGAAGTAATTAATGGTAAAGTCAAAATTATCTTTTCATGGCTTTGTGGCATGATGGCTCCCAATTTTAATAAAAGATCAGGTTGGGTCTACAATTCCCCCCTTTTCTCTGTGTCCCTTTCAAATCTTTGAGAGATTATGGGAAGAGCACCGAGGAAATTTTAATCCCTCAGGTAAGAGTCTCCAAATTTTTAGAACTCACCCAAAACCGATCTCGCTGATTTTACCCTTCTTAATTACTTATATTGATAGTCTATTTATCTTTCTCTCCATTGTTGTAAGAAGAGTGGCATCATTAATTTTTTCTTCTTCTGTCCTGAGACAGGGTGACGTAAGTGGGCTCGGCGTGAGGGACATGAGTTGCCTATTAGAAGTCAGTTGAGAGACATGAGTTGCCTTTTAGAAGTCAGTTCGGTTTGAAGTCAGGTTGGGGAAGAACAGGTTGTAAAGTCATCTGTGAATGGGTTCTTCTATGAGTGAAACAAAAACCATGAGTACTGGATAAATGTTGCAGCAGCTAGAACATGTCACTGTATAGACATTCCCTCACCAGTCTTTAATATCCCCAGTTATCAGGACTGTCAACTTAATATTTAACTTTAAGTGTTACAGTTGGCCCTCCCAATAAGACACAGTTTAATAATTTAATGTCATCTGATCTTGTAAAATCCTTTTACTAGTATGACCTCTGCGTTTAATAGAGAAACCTTTAATTCTGTTACTCAGGGCTGGATAATCGTACTAGCAAACACCAAGCCTACCTTTGTAGGTTAGGAATATCTGTAGGTCTTAAACTGAAAACTTCTGCCTGTGGCAGCTCTTCTTGATAGTCTCTTTTTATAAGTATTAGGCATTCCTGTGTGAGAATCCTTCTTTGTAGCCTCCAGTCTTACTTGTTTTGGGAGGATAAGATAAAGTGCATGCCTTAAAATTTTATTATTATTATTATTATTATTATTATTATTATTATTATTTAATATGCCCAGGAGTGGCTGTATTTTGGTCTTAACTGTCTTTGCTAAGTGTTTAAGATGAAGCAGTCAAACTGACTTTTGTTTCCATCTATTGTTAACAGTCAGCTGACCTTTTATGGGAGTCAATTCTGGGGAAACTTGAGAAGAGATTCTCAGTTCTGCTAGTGCCATATGCGCTAGGTGGGTCCAGGTCTTGCTTGACCATTTGGCTTCCCTCAGAAGCATCATGGATGTCTCCTTTCTATGATGACTCTCCTCTTTGTAACAAATGCACTGATTGGCTTTCTGTTCTCCAGTGGTCTCATTAATCTCCCTGATCAGGAGGTTATGTGGCTCAGAGTTGCAAAGCTCTTTAGAGAAGTCCCCTGTTCCCTGGATTCAGACTGACTCAGAGGGCAAGAGCCAAATATTGGTTTTCTTGGCCCTTTTCATTTAACATTAATTTTAAATCCTAATCTTAAACATCCAGCAAATAAATTTTAACAGCCTTATATTAAGAGTACTGGGCTTTAATGTCTATAACTTTATAATTACCTTTTTATTAACTGGGATCTGTATTATTCTGTCTGTATTGTAGTTGATGACTTATTATCTTGAATAAACCCATGTTGTGTTCTTATAGCAACGCATTTGTAAAACACTAACAGGGAATCTTTAGATCACTTATAAGAAAATTTCAAACTAAAATTAACAAAAGTAAAAATACTTAGTTCGTGTAATATCTTCCCTGAATTTTTTGGCTGAGTTATACATTATATCCCCTGTTTGAGATCCTAGGAATATTGACAATAAAAAAAAAACTTTTTAACATAACTTTAAAGAAATATTATCTGACCTACATGTTTCATAGTCATTCTCACATGTAGTAAGATGGGACACACAGCCTTATCTCAGGTAAGGCAGGGCTCTTTATAAATCTTAAGTATTTTAATTCTAAAGCTGATCTTTATTTTTAAATATCTTTTGACAAAGTTTACATAAATTGTTTGAGGTCACATGAACATTAGCTAACACCATATGATATCACATTTAAAACATGAATTAAAGAAATGCTGAAAGTTTTTAACCTTTACAAAGATTAGGCTCTAATTAACTTAAAAATACATTTAAATTGTTCCCCAATGTAAAAAGTAACATAAAAATTTACATATCTTATTGATAACAGGTAAATAAATCCACAATATATTTTTTACCACACAACTTCAGAGCACCAGCTTGATATAATGCTCTTTTAAGGTTTCTACCTTACAGACTTGCATACCTGTAAGATATGAAAACATTAATAGCATAACAATTACATTTATGTTTCTACATTAATCAAGTTTGGCTTTTAAAGAAATGGCAGTACAGTGCTCTAAAATAACAGTTCTTATTTAATCAGTTGTTTAATTTTTATGGTTGCTTGCTCTAGAAAACATAAATCTTAATCAACTCAATGTTATGGGTAAACTTATGTTTTAAGAAATTTTTGCCTCATTAACACATGACTGATTTTTACAATCTTATACAGAGTTTACTAAAAAAATACAGATCTTAGTAAATCAATCAGATATCTAACTAAAGTACTCATGAATGAGTAATCCCATATCAAATTTACTTTACTTATTTATCAAAAAGTTAGAGAAACGTATTGAACAGTGTAAACCATTTTTATGTTGAAGGAAAGGTACTAGAGCCAAGGCATATTAGACATTTTGTAGATGTTAATATTTTGTTAGATGTTTGAACACCTAGAAAACTTTGTAAGCTTAAATTTAAAGACATTTGTTTTTATCTCTTTATCCAATTTAAATTGAAACATTTAAATCACGTGAATTAAAGATCTTTGGATCCACTTTTTAAAATTTGTTTTTATGAGCGCTTTATTTTATGAGCACTCCTTATATATGTTAATTTATGTATCATATATATGATATATGGACATATGTATATATAGACATACAACACATAACAAAATTGTGCACACATAATAATAGTAAAGGCCTCGTAGCATTTCGCAGGTGAAATCTTTATTGCAATGTTTCAAGAAGTCCACAGTTGGTCAAAGATAGAACTGATCAGAAAAACATTAACCTAGGTCTGTATGCTCAAAATCATGAGGTCAAAAAACATAAAGTATCTCAGAAAAAAATAAGAGTCCTAGAAAAAATGACTTGCCAGTAATTAGAAAATACCATACAATTTACCTTTTTTTCCCTTAGATCTCAAATCAGTCTCCTACAAAGCTTGCAGGCTTCTTTCATTTGCATTTCAACATAAGTCATGGCTGAGGTCTGGAAGGAGCAGGAAAAAAACTGCTATTCTGAAAAGACATCTCAGGACTAAGGCATTTTAACCATAATTTTCAGGTTCGGATGTTGAAAATTATGATACAAGTTTAAGATACAATTCACAAAATTTTATATCTTTACATCTTGTTTGGTCAACAGACACCATACTATGATTTACTATCCATGTCCAAATTAATGCACTGGTACACACAGTGACATTTTCCCAGGCTACCCAATTCAAAATTGGTGAAAAAAAAAGACTGTATGATTGGGAAGTTTCTTGCCAACTTGGAAGTAGAGTTCTTCAGTTATCCATTGTAAGTATTTAAGTTCTCTGGCATGAATTATCTGAAATCATAAACTAAACAATTACCTAAACCCGACTTTTAACTGTAAGATTGTGCAATGCTTCAAAAACCCATTCAGATACCAGATTGTTAAAATAAAACATCATCATTTCGACACACATTCAGCTAAGATCATTCCCAAAAAACAATTTATAATATCAACACATTATTGCACATGCCTAAAAGGGCCAGAAAGAAAGACACAATACAGACCAAAAGGAGGTCCAGACTATGGCTGTCAGAGAGAACCCTTTAAACCAGAGCAGATAAGAGAAAAATCTCATACACCAGTGGGACCATAGCTGTCCCCACAAGGGGACCAGATGTTTTCACAGAGGGGCAACCTGAAATGTAAAATAAAGTGTCTCCATGGTGATTTTACTGCATTTAGTGTCACCTTTTTCTTTTTCTCTTTTTTTAACAAGACAGAGGTGGCATAATCCTTACAGTGCAGGGAAGGAAGGAGGTAATTCCCTGAATCAACAGGGCTTTGGCAGCTGCTGGAAGTCCCTCAGTTTCTCCTTTTACATACAGGATTAGCTCCTCTGATTCAGTTCCACACCAAGCATGCTCTATCTCCTAACATTTCAGTAGATAGGTCTCACAAAGTTCCGGGGCGGAGGGGGGGTAAAAGATTTGTAACTTAAAGTTTGGTTCCTGACCTTGAAGCCAATTAATACCAATTTAATAATGAGGACTGGGTTTTGAGAAAAAGAAAAAAGGAGGTTTATTGCTTGGCTAACAAAGGAGAAACACAGGGGACTCTGCCAAAATTGTGACTCTCTTTATCTGGAGGGACAAGGGGTTTTAAAGGAGTTTCACTTGTTAACCTGGGAGATACTCTGTTCTTAGGTCCCCAGCAGGCATAGCCCTCTGCAATGGGTGTGCTCCAGGCAGCCAGCTAGGGGCTTCTATCATCCTGCTTCGCAAAGGGGGATAAAGTTCATTGCAGTTCCTTAAAACACAGTCCAAAGGGGTGTCAGGCTTACTCTCTTTATTTCTGATTTTCATGTCCAATATACTTAAGTTTTTACCACCAAAATCACACAACAAAACGAACAAAAACAAACAAACAAAAAAACAAAAAATAGAACACAGAACACAAATAAACAGAAACCCGGTGGCTAAACACAGAAACAGGGGAACAGTGCAACATCTTGCTAAAGCTCCAGGGTAGAAGCGCGTGCGTGCTCATCGCCACCTCTCTACAGTTCCAGAGGAATTCCCTACAGAACAGAACAGAGGACAGAATGATTCTCGTTACTGTTCTGCACAGAAGTATATGTGAGCCTCCCCGTGCCACATCTCTGTCATCAGAAGAGATCTCCCTTAACTGGATATCAGATGTTATAAAGGAGCCACTTACCTATGGAGGCCTCCTCCATCAGGTGCTTGCTAATAGTTTTAGTGCAGAGGTTCACTGTAGTGCTCCCTGGACTAAAGGCTCTTTTCCAAATATAAAGAAGATGGACCAAATCAGGCCTTCGTGGAGAGCGGTTCCTTGGTGCCTATGGTTGATATACCATTCTAATTTGTGAAAGTGCCACAGAAAATAGGGTAAGCCTCCTTCTCATGGTACGCTTGAAAGCAACTGTTTGGATAAAGTGGTTGCCAAGGCAGAGACCTAATTCAGTTCCTGAAGGATGAGACCTCACCTCAATCCCTTGGTAATGGAACTCTCTGAACTTGGGATCCAGGAAGCCAGGCACACAGAGTCAGTCTCAGTCCCAGTCCCAGTGTCTCACTTGCTTCAATTTAGCAAGGACAGAGTCAGTCTTTCTTGGTACCTACTGATGTGAGGATGGCCAAATGCCAGGAGTTCTCTGAAGAGGGGCCTTTCCTGAAAAAGCAGGTAGTGGCTCACAGCTGGCTCCTGAACACTTCACAAAGTTGGACGAGGAGACCAGATCTGAGACAGGACACGCCATATTGGGGGAACATAGTATGGCCCAGCAGTCAGAGGATACTCTGGAGAGTGAGAGACCTACTTGGGGAAGGAGGTGCCTTTGTGGGTGTAGATGTGTGTTTGTGGTTTTGTCTCATGTTCTGAGAATAGGCAGGAAAGTCGGTTTGTTTGGTTTGGAGTGAACTGTTTCTAGTAAGTTGTTTCACAAGGCGAGTGTTTCTATGTCTGTGTATCCCACAGTGTCCGTGCTTGTAGACATTAGAAAAGAGAATGCATCAATGGATGTTTCCTGTCAAGTAGAAAGCTTCCCAGCATTCATCCTGCCCAATTTATGAATGCACTAGGGCTTGCCTTATCGATGGGCAACACCTGCTATTTTCCTAAGTTCATGTTTTCTTCCTGAAATCTAGCCACTCTCCAGAATAGGTTCATGCATTTGCATCCAGGATATGTACCACCTCCAACCACTGTGACATGGACATGTACTGGATAGCTGAAGAGAATGGCAAGCATCTCAGAAAAGTCAGATATCAGTGTGACCCGGAAAGTCTCAGTAGAGAAACCCTGCAAAGGGCCTTTTGATTACCTATTGTTCTGTTGCCCTGAATGTCAGGAAGTTCTTTGCCTCAGGCCACGCTTTTGTGAAGCCTGAAGAAAACAGTTTTCAAATGGAAATGAATGGGCATCACCTGTGGCTCTTTGCTTAAGTGCATTGTAAAGGGATGTGTCTGAATCAGCCTCTTGGCCCTGTGTGAGCCTGTGGCTTAGATTATCAGCACCTGATGGGTCTAAAGAAAGATCCCATGTGTGGATCCATAATCAAAATGGCCAAAAAATCAGTCATTGTTGATGAAGTCTCTCGCATTCCTCTGTAAGGTTCCTGACCTCCATCAAGTGAGAAAAGGGATCCATTGGGTCAATTGAGTTCTTCAAAGCCCTGCAGATGCTAGCCCATAGGTTCTTGGGTTTTCTTATGAATCCAATTCAAATAAAGACTCTAAACCCCACAGACAGTAGGCCTCAAATTGAAGAACAGAGCTGTATTAATGGCAGGCATATTTGATCACTCCTGGTTCACAGGAAGGGTGTCCAGGCCACTCTGACTTTTGGCAAATGAGGGGAAAGGGAGATTATTTGGGACACTGTCTTGTGCTGCGCCTCTCATGGAATCCTCCTGCCAGAAGTTATGATGAGTGTCTATTTGGAAGAAGATGAGTGCCATTTCGGAGTGTTTTGGTTTTAATTGTGGGCATTTGTGTGGCGGTTGGTAGAGATAATTGGGTCCACCTTGTCTTGAATTTTGGTGTGATTCCCCTTAGAGACTGTGTTTTGGAACTGACCTCTGAGAAGGTACAAGGTCCTGTGTCATTGTATATCCATAATTCTAGGACATCTCCACGGAATGTAATTCAAAGCTAAGTATACCAATCAAGGACCAAATGAACTTCTGGGCTTCAAATCTTACCTAGATTTCTGTTTTCATACTTATATTGAAAGGTTAATAAAATAGGTACTTGTCACGTCCTGTTTTTCTGTATGCTTAATAAAACACTGTTGAAATCTTGAGAACTGTTTGCTCTTCTTGTTCCCAGAATGTGCTGCCCCCAACTGCCAAACTGCAGAATGTACTCCATCAACCATTTGCACGCAAACCGCCCACTCGCCCTTAACCATCAATAAACTTCCCTCCCTGCCCTCTCCAAGGAAAATATATAAGCACTTCTTAAGCTGTTCTCAGGGCTCTCTGCTCTATTCAACTGATCTCTGAGCCCTTGCATGCCGGACTCCCAATAAACCCTTTGAGGTTGCATTAGACAGTCTCTTGGTGGTCTCTTCCAGCGACGCTCACCCGACCTTTACTTCTGGTGGCCCCAGCGAGATCCGGCAGCTGCAGATGAAAGACCCCCAATGGGCTCCTCTGGGGGTAAATAAGGCCCCTCTTTCTGGTTTCAGGATTCAGGTTAGGGTTTGACAAAATGGCTATTGGTAAAGAGCGTGAGCTCTCTCCCACGGTGGCTGACACACATGTCACAGAGCCACAGGCCATGTTCCTGTGGGATGGACTCGGGAAATCGAAGAACCATAGTCTCCTCGACTCAGTGATATTTTCTTTTAGATTTGGAATTGGCAGCCCATCAGGATTTGCCCGCTACTCAGTCCTGGTCTCAGTATTGGACGTCCATTGTCTGTCTTTATTGTCTTGTCTTGTCTGTGTCGTGTGTCTTTGCTTTCACTGTCTGTGTATATTTCATTATGGGACAGAGCACTTCAATGCCTCTGTCCCTGACCCTTAATCACTGGACCAAAGTCTGCTTAAGGGCTCAGATTCTTTCTTTTTCATTAAAACACCAGACCTGGCAGATTCTGTGTCTCAGAATAACCCACCTTTGTAGTCGGATGGCCCCTAGAAAGATGTTTCTACTTCGCACTAATTTGAAAAGTCTGAGATATTGTCTTTCAGCCGGGGCCACATAGACATCCAGATCAATAGCCATATATCTTAACTTGTCAGGACCTCTGCAAATCTCCTCCTCCATGGGTGAAGCCTTTCCTTGTCCCTGCACCCACTCCTACTCCTTCCCCTACGATTCTATCTCTCAAACTCTCTGCTCCTCAACCTCCACCCTCTGTTCTCCCTGAGTCTCAAGACTCTACTCGTCCTTATCCTCTGCCCTTGTCCCCCAACCCCCAAAACCCTGTAAGTAATTCCCCTGCTGCTTACTCAGCCTCTCCACCATTCAAGGAAGCCAGGATGGCCCAGCACCCTCCAGATGACTGTCGAATGGCACACACAGCCCCTCCTTCCCTAGAGGAAGCTGGCCCGGCTAAAAAAACTCAGAGAACTCGCCAACGTTTTCACACCTGCCTACTTGGGATGACTGCCAACAACTCCTAGGGACTCTCTTCACGACAGAGGAATGAGAGGAAAAACCTCCTGGAAGCTAGAAAAAAATATCCTCGGACTTGATGGGCGACCAACACAACTTCCCAACATAATCAAAGCCGGCTTCCCCTTAAACCAACCCAACTGAGACCCCAACACCTTTGAAGATAGGGAGCATATGTCCAATTATTGCCAGGCTCTAATAGCGGGTATCCAAGGGGCCGCTAGGTGACCAACTAATTTGGCCATGGTAAGAGAAATTATTAAAAGGCCTGATGAATCTACCTCTATGTTTCTAGAGAGAATTATGGAGGCATATAAGAGATATACTCCTTTCGATCCTCAGGCAGCAGATCAAAAGGCATCTGTCATGATGGCCTTAATTGGGGAAGCTGCCATGGATATTAAAAAAAAAAAGTTAAAAGAGAGATTTAGTCAGAGAAGCCAAAAAAATATACTATAAAAGAGAAACAGGGAAAAAGAAAGGGAGCAAAGGGATGATGAGAGAAGCAAAAGAAAGACTAAGGCATTGACTTAGATCCTGGTCACAACAAGAAAGAGGCCAGAAATTAAGACATAAGGTGACAGGAAGGGATACCTGGGCCCGTGCCAGAGGCCACCCCTGGCCTCAGATCAATGTGCCTACCGTAAAAAAAAAGGACACTGGGCCAAAGAGTGCCCTATAAAGAGACAGACACGCCAGCCAGCCATTCTGACTCTGGAGGATGACTAAGAAAGTTGGGGCTCAGATTCCTTCCCCTAGCTCAGGGTAACTTTTGAAGAGTAGGGGACCCCAGTAAACTTTGAAATGAATACAGGAGCAGTATACTCAGCCCTTAGGGCCCCATTGGTCCGTCTATCAAATAAAAGGTCTGTAGTTCAAAGGGCTAATGGCAGTAAATATCGGGCTTAGACTACTAAGAGGACCATGGACCTGGGGAAAGGAAAAATCCATCACTCCTTCCTAGTAATCCCAGAATGCCCGCACCCATTGATGGGCAGAGATCTGCTCACCAAGCTCTGGGCCAAAATAACTTTTAACCCTGAAAGCCCCCAAAAGAAATTTCTAAATCCTTCAGTAAAAACTCCTATAGTCACGGCTGTAACTATATTAGTAGAAGATAAACATCCACTCTTCACACCCCCCAAGACTGATCAAACAGGCAAGCTACCGCAGAAATGAATAACAGATAACCTAGATGCCTGGGCAAAAACTGCTGTGTTAGGCCTGGCCGTGAAACAACCTCCAATAACAGTGGAGTTAAAAACCTCAGCCTCCCCAATCAATGTCAAATAATATCTTCTAAGCATAAAAAGCTAAAGATGGGATAAGGCCCTATATTCAGAAATATCTGGCCTTAGGGGTCCTAAGGCCCTGTCAATTGGCCTGGAACACTCCCCTGCTATTAGAAGAAAAAGCCAGGAACCAGGGACTATCAACCTGTTAAAGACCAAAGAGAGATCAACAACAGAGTGCAGGACATTCACCCCACAGTACCTAATCTGTTCCAACTGCTTAGCACTCTGAACCCTGAGCAGAAATGGTATACTGTTCTGGACTTAAAACAAGCTTTCTTTTGCTTGCCTCTGCATAAAGATAGTCAGTTGCTGTTTGCTTTTGGGTGGGTAGACCCAGAAACCGGAAAGTATAGTCAACTAACTTGGACTAGACTCCCAGAGGGGTTCAAAAACTCCCCCACTCTCTTTGATGAAGCCCTCCACAGAGATCTCAACAATTTCAGAACTACACACCCCGAAGTCACCCAGCTTCAATACGTGGATCACCTGCTACTGGCATCCAACACCAAGGAAAACTGAACTGGGACCCAAGCACTATTATCGGAGCTTGCTCAACTCGGGTATAGAGCTTCGGCCAAAATTGCCCAATTTGCCAGCAAGAAGTAACCTTCCATGACTATTTCCTCAGGGGCGGTAAACGATGGCTCACTGAGCCCAGAAAACAAACCGTTGAGCAGATACCAACCCCATCTTACAGCAGACAACTAAGAGAGTTTCTTGGGATTGCTGGGTTTTGCAGGTTATGGATAAATGGGTTCGCGTCCTTAGCTGCTCCTTTATACCCGCTGTTAAAGGGATATGCCCAATTCCAATGGACCCCTGAGTAACAGGAAGTTTTAGATAACATCTAAGGACACTGACACTGAACGCCTCAACTTTACTGAGCTCAGCCTGCAATTACAGAAAGCCCTACACTAAGTTAAAAATGTACGTCAACTCACTCACCTTGGTTCAAAGAAACTGCAGGCACTCCTGTAGGATTAAGAACAGAGTTTTCCACTAACCAACACACAGCGAAAGAAAAAAACTGAACCGGTAACAAAAGCCTGTTGGGTCAGTCAATTGTTTAATGCTTACCCTTCCAAGTTTCTTAGAGGAAAGCACCTATGAGGAACCAGACCAGGAAAATTCTGGGAAGTGGACATTACTGAAATTAAGCCAGCAAGGTATGGACTTAAATATCTCCTAGTCTTTGTCGATACATTTTCAGGATGGATTGAAGCCTTACACACACACACACACACACACACACACAGGAAAAAAAAAACAACGGCCCAAATGGTTCTCAAGAAGAACCTGGAAGATATTTTTCCAAGATATGGTCTGTTTAAGGTAATAGGGTCTGATAATGGACTTGTGTTCATGGCCCAGGTAAGTCACGTGTGGATTAATTGTAAGTTACATTATGCTTATATACCCCAGAGCTCAGGAGAGGTAGAAAAAATAAATAGAACCATTAAAGAGACCTTAACAAAATTAAGCTTAGAGACTGGCATAAAAGATTGGACTATGCCCCTGCCTTATGCACTGTTTCATGCGAGAAATACTCCCTCAGTTTCTCTGTGTAACCTCACCCCCTATGAAATTCTCTATGATGCCCATCATCCAGTAAGGGACCTAATCCCCAACTCTAAGGCCTAACAATCCCTTCCACACCCCTTGCTTGACAGACTTAAAGCCAATGAAAGAACTCAGTGATAACTGTGGAAACAGCTGGCCACTGCCTACCAACCTGGGGACGAGGGGATTCCACATCAATATCAAGTAAGAGACTTCGTCTACATAAGACAACATCAGGTGTCATTCCTAGAAACCCCGCTGGAAAGGAACATACCAGGTGCTACTTATAACACCTACAGCGGTAAAAGTAGACAGAATCACTTTTTGGATCCATGCCTCTCATCTAAAGCCTTCGCTGTGTCCAGACTCTGGTTGGAAACTGGAAAAGACTGGTAACCATTTCAAATTTCGTATTCGCTATGTGGACAAGACTGTAGACTCTCAACTTGGCCACCAGTACTCCTAACCCTCATCAGCCTGTTCAGCAGTGAAGGCTGATCTCAAATCCTACTAGACAAGAAGTATGGTATATCTCGCATACAGCCCCCTTAGGGACCTGGTGGCTATCTCTCCACCCAGACATTTTTCAGCTTGGTATACGTCTTTCCTATTGAGATAACCCTGATGAAGAGGATCCCACTAAAGTTTCATTAAATCCCTTCCGTTCCATAGATAATTGAAACAAACATTATGGATGCACAGAAACGCGAGCCAGATTCAGGTTGGCTAGCCTAGATTATGATGTATGCCCGGCGGACTATCAAAGCCACAAACAGCCATGGCTGTGTGGGGGAAAAGCCAACTTCTTGTGTAACTCATGGGGATGTGAGCATACCGGGGCTGCCTGGTGGAACCCAAACTCCTCATCACATTCAGTACACAGCATTGGCCATATTACCAATTAGACAACCAAAAGCTATGGCCCCCAGAGGGTTCTCTAGATCCTCAAATTCTGCGTGACATTTTTAACTTCGGCAAGTGCTCAAAAGGGGAAAATTCCCCTATGTGGAATCCTTTTCCCTCCTTCACTCACATCCTGTACTATGCTTCTCCAATAGTTCCTCACCCTCAGTCTTCTGCTCTAGAGTCTCTGCTGTCACTCCCACCTCAGCAACGTGATTTCTCACCTCCAATTACTAGATCAAAAACCCAAACCTCTGACAGTTCTCAGACCATTGCCCCCTTGCTGAGGTAGCAGGTACCGAGGTACCCCTCCACTCACTCACTCCTCTCTTTTTCTGTCTGTGCGTGCACTAGGTCCCACCAAGTCCTCTAAGAAGCTAAACCAAAGCTCAAACCAGCTGAGAAGAGCCCTCAGACCCCTATCCAAGATGTAATAAAAATGGCCTTTAAAGTTGCTTTGTCATCACTGAAAACAGGTTTCTAAAAATTTAAAGTCCCTCAGGGGTTTTTGGAATACTCACTCCCATCTTCACCTCTGCTCTACCTGTTCTACTGCTCAAGTTTTGTTCTAGGAAAATCCCAAACCCCTTTTCCATTATTCTTTTACATCTCATCTTCCTCATTCTCAGATCCACGGAGCTGCTCTCAGCCTCGCCTTCCCAGTCTTCCCCCTCTGTACCAGGTCCATAGATATGTCTTAAATAACCTTCTCCAGAAGTCTTCACCGAGGCTTACATTAGGTCTTTCAGCAAAAGAGTCCCTCTGAAAGAGTTCAATGTAGATAAACTTCCACTTTTCGTGTTGCCCTGTTCTACTTGGCCACTGGCTGGAAAAATCACCACCCCTAAGCTTGACACCGCCTTACTAGGTTTTCACAAAATATGTGAACAAAGCCTCTGGCCTTGAGCTGGGGCTTCACAGAGATGACTACATTTCTAAGATAAAAAAGTTACCAACTGGGCTTCATGGTGACAGCTGGCAGGGAGAAAAAAAAGAGACAAAAAAGCTCTCCCTTTCCAAGGTGTCCTTGAAAAGTTAACTTGCCCAGAACAGAGGAACAAAAACAGAAACAAAAACTGATTTTTGTGAATTTCTACAGACTGTGAACTTCTGATCTACTTCCCTTACATATTGGGTACAAATTCTAAAACTACCAAAACTTGGGGTTCAGGGGATTAATTGATTACAACAGAAGCAATGCCCTCTAAATCCGGATGCAACCAAATAAGGCTGTTTTCCTGTGTTTGGTGCTATCTTAGGTCCCTTTCCTTGTCCGTCCCTACAACAGTATAATTCTATACACTTTAACATTATTTATGTTTTCATAAAATGGTCAATATATGTGATTAATTATGTAATGATGCAGATGTTTTCCAGAGTTCTCTATCATGACGTAGGTTCATTTAAAGATCAAATAGGGGGGCATACAACCCGGTTCCAGCGGGAACCTGTATCCCTCACTTTAGCCATCCTATTAGAAATAATAGTTGCTTAACTGGTGGGCTAGTCCATGAGACACAACAAAGACACAATTAGAAGCAGAAATAGGCCAAACCTTAAAGACATTAAAAACCGACATCACAGCTTTACAGGAATTTTAACCTCTCTCTTTCTGAAGTTGTTTTACAAAGCAGGCGAGTGTTGGACCTCCTCTTCATGAGAGAAAGGTGCCTTTTTGCTTGCATTGAGGGAAGAATGTTGTTTTTGTGCCGACAATACTGGAGTTGTAAAAGAATCTATGAATAAATTAAGAAAACGACTTGAAGAGCGTCAAAGAGAGACAGAGGCCCCAAAAGGGAGGTTTGAGTCTTGGTTCACATAGTGACCTGATTAACTGCGCTTTTATCTGCCATGGCCGGTCCATTAAAATTCCTCATATTATTGCTAACTGTAGGACCCTGTTTGCTCAACCGTGTAGTTTTCTTTCTAAACCAAATCGAACCTGTTATTAATCCTAACCATACACTGTTCTCTCAATCTAATTTTACAGAAGAGCAGGGACAGAATTGGTATTAAAATACAGGAAAATAGAGGATCTTCCACCTGCTGAAAACCTCAAAGGTCCACGTAGAAATGATCCCTGGAGAAGATGTAGGCAAGTATGAAGGACCTGAGAGAGCAAAAGTCTTCCATGGCAAACAACCTGCTCAGGATGAAGGGATGTGTCTGAATCAGCCACTCTCTTCTTAATGTAGAGAAGATGGACCAAAGCAGGCATGTGTTGAGAGCTGCTCCTGCATGCCTATGGTTGACATACCTCTCTGACCTGTGAAAGTGTCACAGGAAGTAGGAGCAGCCTCCCTCTCATGGGAACCTTGAAAGCAACTGTTAGGACAAAGTTGTTGCCAAGGCAGTGACCTCATTCAGTTCCAAAATTAAGTGACTTCACCTAACTTCCTTGGTGATGGAACTCTCTGAACTTGGAATCCAGGAAGCCAGGCACCCAGAGCCAGTCCCAGTCCCAGTCCCAGTGGTCAAACTTATTTTGATTTACCAAGGACAGACTCAGTCTTTCTTGGGACCTACTGATGTAAGGATGGCCAAATGCAAGGAAAGCTATGAAGAGGGGCCTTTCCTGAGAAAGCACGCAGTGGCTCACCGCTGGCTCCTGACAACTTCACAGAGTTGGCCAAAAGACCAGATTTGAGACAGAACAGGCTATTTCCAGGGAACATAATAAGGCCCACCAGACAGAGGACACTCCGGATAGTCACAGACCTACTTGGGGGAAGGAGGTGCCTTTGTGGTGTGGGTGTGGGTTTGTGGTTTTGTCTCATGTTCTGAGAATAGGTATGAAAGTGGTTTGTTTTGTTTGGAGTGAACTGTTTCTAGTAAGTCGTTTGACAAGGCGAGAATTTCTATGTCTGTGTATCCCACTGTGTCCGTGGTTGCAGACATTAGAAAACAGAATGCATCAATTAATATGTCCTGTCTAGTAGAAAGCTTCACAGCATTCATCCTGCCCTATTTATGAATGGACTGCAGCTTGCCTTATTGATGTGCAACACCTGCTATCTTCCTTAGTTTCTGTTTTATTCCTGAATTCTGGCCACTCTCCAGAATAGGTTCATGGTTTTCTGTTTAAGATATGTACAACCTCGAAGCTCTGTGACATGACCATGTCCTGTATAGCTGAAGGGAATGGTGAGCATCTCAGAAAACTCAGATATCAGTGTGACCAGGAAAGTCTTAGTGGAGAAACCCTGCTTGGGGCCTTTTGTTTACCTACTCTTCTGTTGCCCTGAATGTCAGGAAGGTATTTTCCTCAGTCCACCACTTTGTGAAGCCTGAAGAAAACAGTTTTCAAATGGAAATGAATGGGCATTACCTGTGGCTCTTTGCTTAATTGCTTTGGAAAGGATGTGTCTGAATCAGCTTATTTACCCTGTGTGAGGCTGTGGCTTAGATTCTCAGGTCCTGATGGATCTAAAGAAAGATCCCATGTGTACATCCAAAACCAAAATGGCCAAAAGAGCAGTCCTTGTGGATGAAGTCTCTCGCCTTCCTCTGTAACTTTCCTGACCTCCAACAAGTCAGATTAGGGATCCTTTGGGTCAAATGAGTTCTTCAAAGCCTTGCAGAGTCTAGCCCATAGTTGCTTGGGTTTTCTCAAGACTCCAATTCACATAAAGAATCCAAACCCCACAATCATTTGGCCTCAAATTGAAGAAGCGGAGCAGTATTAACGGGAGGCCTATTTAATCTCTTCTGGTTCACAAGAAGGGTGTCCAGGCCACCCTGAATTTAGGCAAATTAGGTGCAAAAGAGCTTATTTTGGACACGGTCTTGGGCTATGCCCCTCATGGAAAACTCCAGCCATAGTGGAGTTTATTGTGAGTGTCTATATGGAAGAAGATGGGCGCCACGTTGGAGTGTTTTGGTTTAAATTGTGGTCATTTGGGTGGCGGTTGGAAGAGATGACTTGGTCCACATGTTCTTGAACTCTGGTGTGATTCCCTTAGAGTCTGAGTTCTTCAACTGACCTCAGAGAAGTATTGCCATGAATAGTGTTGAAATTTTTGGAAGCCAGGCATGAGCATCGCCCTTGGAAACTGAGTTCTAGGCCCAGGGTGGCTTTCCACAGAGCACTGAGCCTCTCAGCCAGGATACCACAAATTTTATTCTGAAAAACTTGACACCCATAGTTGAGAGTCAAAACTCATATGGACCTCACATTGTAGACCTAAAAAGGCATAGCATCATATGATCTTCTGGCCACTCTTTGGGAAGCCTTACCTGTGAGTGTTCTCCAGAGATTTCATTGAAATGAGCTTCCTAAACATTTAATGGTTCCTGAAAAAATTGAAACTCACAGTGCCTCCAACTTCATCCTTAAAAAATGGCTAGATAAATACCATGAAATTTTTGAATTTCCCATCACCAGGTGGCACTGGAAAACCTTTTGATGTCCTGTTGCTGATCATGAATATACCAGACAGTGCCTTGATTGACTGGGTTTCATGTAAATGGTGTAGAACAGAGATGCCAGTAAGTTGGACTCTGTTGAGTAGTAGGTTAGAGCAGTGGTGGGCAGGTATGTGATAAAACATCTGTGGTGGGGCCATGTGTATCTTCCATTGGTTTCAAATGCCTTGTGACTGACATGGTGCAGCCAGCAGAACCTTCCATGTAAAGGCAAGTTGTTATATGGAGAGGTTTCAGGACATTGTTCAGAATCAGGTTGCTATGGTCAAGGGGGCAAGATATGTGGGATAGGATCCTGGTTCTTGTATCCTCCTGCAAAACCTGACCCACCATACATGACAGAACTTCCTCTTGCAATGTGACCCAGTTGAACTCCTTGTATTTTGTGAAGCAAATACCAAACTCTCAGTGCAGCAGGAAGAAACACCACGAAAATGGAAGATGACCATATGCCTTCACAGTGCACACCGGCACACATTTAGCCCCCAGTGGCCACAGTTTATCTAAAAAGAGAATTCAGCACTGCTGCCTCATGTACATTGGGAAATAAGAAACCATGTCCTCCAGGTCTCATAGATGCAGACCAAGCTTTTATGGTCTCCCTAGAAAGGAAGCTAAAGCTCTTGACAACAACATATTTTTCAAGTGCCCAACCTCACAGGCAGTTTCTCAAGAAGTCTCTAGGCCAGCAGACCTCCATGTTTGTGGAGTTTTTACCCTGTCCCATACTTTTGGAAACTACTCTACCACTTCCAAGGTTGTGAGCTCCTGAGCATATTGCATTCCACAAATTTATTCACAGATTTTCTAAATCTTCTCCTCTAATTGTGTCTTACTTGGGGTGAAGGGATTGTCAAGGCATTGTTCTGGTTGAGAGTGGGAATAATTTTGTGTAGCACATATTTACATACACATTGGATTCATTGTTCAATTTTCCATTCGAAATACTGAATCCTTGACACTAACCCATACCCTACTAGACTCTGACTATTAATTCTAATATGATGGAGAAAAATAACCGAAACAGAATAGAAATACTAGCACTTCAGAAGAGGCATGGTGTATAGTTGGTCTTGCCTTTTGTATGATATAGGGTAGGAGTTATAAATCTTGTCAATTTTTTGTTGAAATAGTTCTGCATGTGTTTTTAAAGTTAACACATCTGTGAATTCCTGTCTCCATTTTTCTGTAGCCTATTCAGCACATGTATTTTTATACGCACATATAGAATCCTACCTGGTATCACACGTATATTCTTGAGAGGTGGCTAACTTGGCAGATACAAAGTGTGAGAAGAGATCACTCCTCATTAATACATTTGGAACTGAAAATTCAGACTATGAGTGAGCTTCTTAGTTCAAGAACATTATACATAAATCCATGTTCAGTAAAATTAATATTTTTGGATCTGTGGATGATATATATTTCACAATGAATTTTAATTGGCATATATATAGCTACTTTTCAATGTCTCTGTGTGTGTTTTGTGTGTGTGTGTGTGTGTGTATATATATACATATATATATATATATATATATATATATATATATATATATATATACTCTCTAGATTTTTCAAAATATAAAATATATGTGTCCTATTATACACTCCCTAAATTCATTCTTGTTCATGTATGTGGTTTTATATTAAACTTTTCATAAGATTATTTTAAAAATATTCATCCACCTGAAATACATATTTGTTTTCTAGTACTAAAAAGTTACTTCAGTGAATGGTGCAAACAAATCCTTTTATTTTTACAGTAGCTGACCCACTTTAACATCAATGCAAGTAGATTCCTATGGGACATGATGTGTATTTTGACGTTCATTTTTATTAAACACTGGTACATTACTATTTCTGCAGTTTTTGTACATCATAGAATATACATTTCATCCACAAGTTCACAAATTTAAAGAAATTTGTAACACATTCAATCACTTCCTGCTTCAGAACATATGTATTCCTCCTTGTTTTTGACTGGTCATTTCATGAGACTTCTTTCCAAACACATTATTTTCGATTTCCATAATCAATTTTGAAGCAAAATTCACACACTCTTTATGATAAACCACAACCGTAATATTACCATTAGATGTATTACTGGTTGGAATGAATGTATATATATCAATATATGATTCCTGTGTATTTTCAGATATCAATTCAATCCATTATTTAAAGTTGGAACAAGTTATATTATTTATTCGCAGTATGGTCTATTCATGCATTATCTCTATATTCATACATACATGGTACACCTATATGTACCTCCAATACTAATTTATACCCCTTCAAAATATTGCTCCAAGAAATGGTGCAAGAAAGACTCATGTCACCTGATCTACATATACGTTTTATCACAGTAATATTCTGGCCACAAAATGCAAAGTCACACTTACGATTGTACCAAAGCCTAAATGGAATGTGAGTATGGGTTATGAAAATCACCCATGTCCACGTTGCCTAATGCTCTCAAATGTCAATCCTATTGGTGACTACATATTTGTTACTTCCTAAGATTATATATTCAATCTCAAGCCTGTTGAAAGTGTCTATTGCTATCACTCACTTTATACTTTGCCTGATTTCCTAATGTCGCTATTGATATCTGCTTTCCTACATATTTTCCCCATTTCATCACTGTGACTGACTCTTCACATGTGCTGACATTTACATTTTCTGTCTACCTGAAAACCTATTGCTAAAGAACTATTTGTCCAAATGCTATACTCACACTTTTTTCTAATCCTATCAACTATCTTCCTAATCCTACCGACTCTCCCTCTTTGAATGGTTGTTCTCCTCAACATTCAATCATCCAAGGTATCAGGTCCTATGCCATTGTGTATAGATTTATCTGAGACATCTGTGCAGAACATAATTAAATGCTAAGTATCCCAATCAAGGACCTAATGCCCTTCTGGGCTTCAAATGTTACCGAGATTTCTGTTTTCATTCATATATTTCACCTATATAATCTTATATATATCGCAGGTTCCCAATACCATTATTCATCCAGCAGAATGATCCTAACCCAAATCAAACATGTTATTAACCGTAACCATACACTGTTCCCTCAATCTAACTTTACAGAATAGCAGGGACAGAGTTGGTCTTACAATACAGGAATGTAGGAGATCTTCAACCTGCAGAGAACCTCAAAGGTCCATGCAGAAATGATCCCTAAAGAAGATGTAGGCAGCTATGAAGGACCTGAGAGTGCGAAAGTCATCTTTCATGACAAAAAAAAGAAAAAAACAGGTCAGGATGAAGGGATGTGTCTGAAGCAGTCTCTCTCTTCTTAATGTAGAGAAGATAGACCAAACCAGGCTTGTGTGGAGAGCTGTTCCCGGGTGCCTGTGGTTGATATTCCATTCTAGCTTGTGAAACTGTCATAGGAAGTAGGGGCAGAATCCATCTCAGGGACCCTTGGAAGCAACTGTTAAGACAAAGTGGTTGCCAAGGCAGTGACCTCATTCAGTTCTAGATGAAGTGACCTATGTCACTTTCTTGTTGATAGAACACTCTGAACTTGGGATCCAGGAAGCCAGGCACCCTGAGGCAGTCCCAGTCCAAGTCCCAGTGGTCTCAAATGTTTGGATTTAAGAAGGACAGAGTCAGTCTTTCTTGGCAACTAAATTGAAGATGGACAAATGCCAGGAAAGCTCTGAAGAGGGCCTTTACCTGAGAAAACAGGCAGTGGCTCACCGCTGGCTCCTGATAACATCACAGTTTTGGCCAAGGAGACCAGATCTGACATAGCACAGCCCGTCTCGGGGGAACATAGTATGGCCCACCAGTCAGAGGACGCTCTGGATAGTCACAGACCTATTTGGGGAAAGAAGGTGCCTTTGTGGGTGTGTGTGTGTGTGTGTGTTTTTGATTTTGTCTCATGTTTTGAGAATATGTAGGAAAGTCGGTTTGTTTGGTTTGGAGTGGACTGTTTCTAGTAAGTCCTTTGAGAAGGCGAGTGTTTCTATGTCTGCATATCCCACTGTGTCCGTGGTTGTAGACAATAGAAAAGAGAATGCATAAATAGATGTGTCCTGTCTAGTAGAAATCTTCGCAGAATTCATCCTGTCCAATTTATGAATGGACTGCAGGTTACCATATGGATGGGCAACACCTACTACCTTCCTACATTCGTGATTTCTTCCTGAATTCTGGCCACTCTCCCATAGGCTCATGGTTTTGTGTTCAAGATATGTATCACCTCCACAATCTGGGACATGGCCATGTACTGGATAGCTGAAGAGAATGGTGAATATCTCAGAAAACTCAGATATCAGTGTGACCAGGAAAGTCTCAGTGGAGAAAATCTGCTTTGGGATTTTGCTTACCTATTGTTCTGTTGCCTTGAATGTAAGGAAGGTCTTTGCATAAGGCCCCACATTTCCAATGCCTGAAAAAAACAGTTTTCAAATGGAAATAAATGGGCATCACCTGTGGCTCCTGGCTTAATTGCTTTGCAAAGGGATATGTCTGAATCAGCCTCTCAGTGCAGTTTGAGATTATCGCTTAGATTCTCAGCACCTGATGGACCTAAAGAAAGATCCCATGTGTGCATCCAAATCCAAAATGGCCAAAAGAGAAGTCATTGTGATGAAGTCTCTTGCCTTCCTCTGTAAGGTTCCTGATCTCCATCAAGTGATAACAGGGATCTTTGGGTCAACTGAGTTCTTCAAGCCCTGCAGAGGCTAGCCCATAGGTGCTTGGGTTTTCTTATGACTGCAAATCACATAAAGAAACTATACCCGACAGTCAGTATGCCTCAAATTGGAAAAGCGGAACAGTATTAATGGCATGCCTCTTTGATCAGTCCTGGTTCACAGGAACGTTGTCCAGGAAACACTGACTTTAGACAAATGAAGGGCAAGGGAGCTTATTTTGACATTGTCTTGGGCTGTGTGCCTCATAAAAACTTCCAGCCAAGGTTATGATGAGTGACTATATGGAAGAAAATGAGGGCCATGTGGGAGTGTTTTGGTTTTAATTCTGGTCATTGGTGTGGCGGTTGGAAGAGATGACTGGGTCAACTGGTCTTGAACTCTGGTGTGTTTCCACGTAGAGACTGAGTTTTGAAACTGATCTCAGAGAAGTATTGCCATGAATTGTGTTGGGATTTTAGGAGGCCACGCATGAGAGTCGCCCTTGGAACCTGAGATCTAGGACCAGGGTGGCTTTCCACAAAGAACTGGGAATCTCAGCCTGGATATCACATGATTTTATTCTGAAAGACTTGGCAGCCATAGTTGAGAGTCAAAAGACATAGGACCTCACATTGTAGACCTCAATGGTCCTGGCTTCAAGTGACCTTTGTCCACTCTTTGGAAAGCCTTGCCTGTGAGAGTTCTCTAGAATTTTTTTGAAATGAACTTTCTCAATATTTAATGGTTCCTGAATAATTGAAATCCACAGTGCATCCAACGTCGTCCTTGAAAAATGGCTAGATAAATAACACGAAATTTTTGAAATTTCCATGACCAGGTGGAACTGTAGAAACTTTCGATGTCCTGTTGCTTACCATGAGTGTACCAGACAGTGCCTTGATTGACAGGGTTTCATGAAATTTGTTTAGAACAGAGAAGCCAGTATTTTGGAGCCTGCTGAGTAGTGGGCCTAGAGCAGTGGTGGAGAGGTGTGTGATAAAACATCATGGTGGGGCCATTTGTATCTGCCATTGGCTTCCAAATGGCTTGTAACTGACAGAGTGCAGACATCAGACCCTTATATGTAAAAGCATCTTGTTATATGGCGTAGTTTCAGGGCAATGTTCAGAATCAGGTTGCTATGGACAAGCGGGCAATCTTTGAGAGATAGAAGCCTGGTTGGTGAATTTTCTTGCAGACCCTGACCCACCACACGTGACAGAACTACCTCAAGCACTGTTTCCCAGTTGAACTCCTTGTATTTTGTGAAGCATGAACCAAACTCCAAGTGCAGCAGCAAGAAACACTACGAAAAGTGGAGGATGACCAAATGGTTTCACAGTCCACACGGGGAGACAATAAGCCCCCAGTGCCCACAGTTTACCTACAAAGAGAGAATTCAGCACTGCTGCCTCGTGTTCATTGGAAAATGAGAAATGTTGTCCTCCGGGTCTCATAGATGCAGACACAGCTTTGAGGATCTCACTACAAAGGAACCTTAACTCCTGACAACAACCTATATTTCAGTGCCCAATTTCACTGGCAGTTTCTCAAGAAGTTTTAGGCAAGCAGAGCTTCATGTTTGTGGAGTGTGTACCCTGTCCTTACTTTTGGAAACTCCTATTCCACCTCCAAGTTTGTGCACTCCTGAGCATTTTCTATTCCAGAAATGTAATCACAGATTTTGTAACTCTTCTACTCTAATTGTGTCTCCCTTGGGGCGAAATTAATGACAAGGCATTGTTCTGGATGAGAGTCAGAAGATTAATTTTTCTATTTTCCATTTGAAATTCTGAATCCCTGACACTAACCCATATTCTACTAGACTCTGACTACTAATCCAAATATGATGGAAGAAAATAACCCAAACAGTACATAAATACTTGCAGTTCAGAGTTGGACTTGCCTTTTGCATGATAAAGGGTAGGTGTTATAAATCTATTCAATATTTAATTGAAATAGTTCTCCATGTGTTTTTAAAGTTAACAAATATGTGAATTACTGTCTCCCATTCTCTGGAGCTTATTCAGCACATGTATTTTTATATGCACAAATAGAATCCTACAAGGTATCACACGTACATCCTTGTGAGGTATATGACTTAGCAGATACAAAGTGTGAGAAGTGATCACTCCTCCTAAACGCTGTTGGAACTGAAAATTCAACCTATGGGTGAGCTTCCCAGTGGAACAACATTATACATAAACCCATGTTCACTAAAATGAATGTTTTTGCATCTTTATGATATATATTTCATGATGAATTTCGATTGGCATATATATTGCTACTTTTTAATGTCTGTGTTAGTGTGTGTGTGTGTGTGTGTGTGTGTGTGTATATATATGTATATATATATATATACATATATATATATATATATATATGGAGAGTATATATATATATATATATATATATATATATATATATATATACTCTCCATATTTTTAAAAATATGAAATATGTGTGTCTTATATACACTCCCTAAATTCATTCATGTTCATGTATGTGGATTAATAATCAACTTTTCACAAGATTATTCTTAGAAATATTCATCCACCCGAAATACATATTTGTTTCCTAGTACTGAAAACTAACTTCAGTAAAAGGTGCATACAAATCCTAATATGTCTACTTTAACTGACCCAGTTTAACATCAATGCATGTAGGTTCCTATGGGACATGATGTGTATTTTGACATTAATTTTTATTCCACACTGGTACATTACTATTTCTTCAGTTTATGCAAATCTCAGTATATATATATTTTATTCACTAGTTAGCAAATTTATAGGCATTTGTTTCACTTTCAATCACTTCCTGCTCCAGAACACATGTATTCCTCTATGTTTCTTGACTGGTCTATTCATGAGACTTTTATCCAAATATATTATTTTCGATTTCCATAATCAATTTTGAACCAAAACTCACACACCCTTCATGATAAACCATAATCCTAAGATTATCGTTAGATATATAACTGGTTGGAATGAATGATTGCATATCAATATAAAATTTCTTATAAATTTTCAGATATTTATTCAATCCATTATTTAAAGTGGATCCAGTTATATTATTTATTCACAGTATGGTCTATTCATGCATTATGTCTATATTCATTGAAACAGGGTACACCTATTTGTACCCCCATACTAATTTGTAAGTCTTCAAAATATTGCTCGCAGAATTGGTGGAAGAAATACTCTTTTCACCTGATCTACATACACATTTTATTACAGAAATATTCTGGACACAAAAAGCAAAGGTCACACTTACAATTGTACCAAAGCGTAAATGGAAAGTGAGCATGGATTACTAAAAACATCCATGTCCAGGTTGCCTAATGCTCTCAAATATCAATTCTATTTTTGACTACATATTTGTTTCTTCTTAAGATTATATATTCAACTTCAAACCTGTTGACAATGTCTAACCCTATCACACAATTTGTACTTTGCTTGATTTCCTAATGTCTCTATTGATATCTGCTTTCGTGTAGTTTTCCCCAGTTCATCATTGTGACTGACTCTTCACATGTGCTTACATTTACATACACTCTCTACCCGAAATCTTATTGCGAAAGAACTTTTGGTCCAAATCCTATACTCACTCTTCTTTCTAAACCTACCAACTACCTTCCTAATCCTACCGACTATCAGTTTTTGACTGGATGTTCTCTTCAACATTCAATATCCAAGGTACAAGGTACGATGCCAGTGTATATTGATTTATCTGAGACATCTGTGCTGCACATTACTCAAAGCTAAGTATCCCACTCAAGTCCCCAATGCCCTTCTGGGCTTCAAATCTTACCTAGATTTCTGCTTTCATACTTATGTTTCACATATATACTCTTGTAAATATCGCATTTTGCCAATACCATTATTCATCCCGCAGAATGATTTGTAACCCAAATTGAACATGTTATTAACCCTAACCATACACTGTTCCCTCAGTATAACTTACTTAAGAGCAGGGACAGTGTGGGTCTTACAATATAGGAATGTAGATGATCTTCCACTTGCTGAGAACATCAAAGATCCATGGAGAAATGATCCTTGCAGAAGATATAGGCAGCTATGTAGGACCTGAGAGAGCAATAGTCATCTTCCATGGCAAACAACCTGGTCAGGATTAATTGATAGTCTGAATCAGCCTCTCTCTTCTTAATGAAGAGAAGATGGACTGAACCAGGCCTCTGTGGAGAGCTGTTCCCTGGTGCCTATGGTTGATATACCATTCTAACTTCTGAATGTGTCACAGGATGTTGGGGCAGCCTCCATCTCATGGGAACCCTGGATGCAACTGTTAGCACAAAGTGGTTACCAAGGTAGTGACCATATTCAGTTCCTGAAAGAAGTGACCTCACTTCACTTCCTTGGTGATGGAATTCTCTGAACCTGGGATCCAGGAAGGAAGGCACCCAGAGCCAGTCCCACTCCCAGTTCCAGTGGGCTAACTTGTTTGCTTTTCCCAAAGACATAGTCAGTCTTTCTTGGTACCTACTGATGTGAGGATGGAAAAATGCCAGCAGAGCTCTGATGAGGGGCCTTTCCTGAGAAAGCAGGTAGTGGCTCACCTTTGGCTCCTGACAACTTCACAGAGTTGGACAAGGAGACCAGATCTGAAACAGGACAGGCCATTTTGTGGGAACATAATATGGCCCACCAGTCAGAAGACACTCCAGATAGTCACAGACCTATTTGGGGGAAGTAAGTGCCTTTGCCGTTGTAGGTGTGAGTTTGTGGTTTTTTCTCATGTTCTGAGAATAGGTAGGAAAAGTGGTTTGTTTGGTTTGGAGTGGACTGTTTCTAGTAAGTCGTTTGACATGGTGAGTGTTTCTAGGTCTGTGTATCCCACTGTATCCGTGGTTGTAGACATTAGAAAAGAGAATGCATCAATGGATGTGTTGTCTCTAGTTGAAAGCTTCCCCGCATTCATACTGCCCAATTAATGAATGGACTGCAGCTTGCCTTATGGATGGGCAACATCTACTATCTTCTAAAGTTCCTGTTTTCTTCGTGAATTCTGGCCACTCTCCAGAATAGGCTCATGGTTTTGTTTCCCAAATATGTAACACCACAAGATTCTGTGACATGGCCATGTGCTGGATTGCTGAAGGGAATGGGAGCATCTAAGAAAACTCAGATTTCAGTGTGACCAGTAAAGTCTCAGTGGAGAAACCCTTCTTTGGGCCATTTGCTTACTTCTATTTCTATTACCCTGAATGTCAGGAAGGTCTTTGCCTCAGGCCACCCCTTTGTTTAGCCTGAAGAAAACTGTTTTCATATGGAAATGTATGGACATCACCTGTGGCTCTTTGCTTATTTGATTTGGAATGAGATGTGTCTGAATCAGCCTCTTGTCCTTGTATGAGGTTGTGGCTTTGATTCTCAGCACCTGATGGATCTAAAGAAAGATCCCATGTGCTTCCAAAACTAAAATGGCCAAAAGAGCAGTCATTGTTGATTAATATTTTTGCCTTCTTGTTTTAGGTTCCTGACCTCCATAAAGTGAGAATAGGGATCCTTTGGGTCAAATGAGTTCTTGAAATCCCTGCAGAGGCTAGCCCATATTTGCTTGGGTTTTCTCATGACTCCAAATCACATAAAGAATCTATACCCTACAGCCAGTAGGCCTCAAATTGGAGAAGTGGAACACTTTAACAGCAGGAATATTTGATCATTCCTGGTTCACAGGAAGAGTGTCCAGGCCATCATGATTTTAGGCAAATGAGGGGCAAGTGAGCTTATTTGGGCTCATAGAAATCTCCAGCTGGAGGTTATGATGAGTGTCTACATGGAAGAAGATGATGGCCCTGTGGGAGTGTTTTGATTTTAATTGTGGTCATTTTTTGGCGGATGGAAGGGATGACTGGGTCCACCTGGGCTTGAACTCTGGTGTGATTCCCCTTAGAGACTGAGTTCTGAAACTGACCTCAGAGAAGTATTGCCATGAATTGTGTTGGGATTTTAGGAGGCCACGCATGAGACTCACTCTTGGAAACTGAGATCTAGGCCCAGGGTGGTTTCCACAGAGGCCTGAGAATCTCAGCCAGGATATCACATGATTTTATTCTGAAAGACTTAGCACCCATATTTGAGAGTCAAAACACACATGGACCTCACATTGTAGATGTCAGTTGGCCTGGCTTTAGGAGACCTTTTGGCAACTGTTTGAGAAGCATTGACTGTGAGAGTTCTCCAGAGCGTTCATTGTAATGAACTTTCTCAACACTTAATGGTTCCTGAATGAATTGAAACCCACAGTGCCTCTAACTTCATCCTTGAAAAATTTCAAGATAAATACCATGAAATTTTTGAAATTCCCATGACCAGGTGGCACTGCAGAAACTTTTGATGTCCTGTTGCTGATCATGTGTATACCAGACAGTGCCTTGTTTTTGACTGGGTTTCATTAAAATGGTGTAGAACAAGAGAAGCCAGTAATTTGGAGCCTGCTGAGTAGGGGGGCTAGAGCAGTGGTGGGAAGGTGTGTGATAAAACATCATGTTGGGGCCATGTGAATCTGCCATTGGCTTCCAAATTTTTTGTGACTGATATAGTGCAGACATCAGACCCTTATATGTAAAGGCATCTTGTTAAAGGGAGAGTTTTCAGGGCAATATTCAGAATCGGGTTGCTATGGTTATTGGGGCAAGCTATGTGGGATAGAAGCCTGGTTGGTGCATTCTCCTGCAGACCCTGACCCACCACACGTGACAGAACTCCCTCCAGCACTGTATCTCAGATGAACTTTTTATGTTTTGTGAAGCAAATACCAAATTCCCAGTGCAGCAGCAAGAAATACCACGAAAAGTGGAGGATGACCAAATGTCTTCACAGTCCCCACTGGGAGACACTTAGCTTCCAATGGACACAGTTTAGCTACAAAGAGAGAATTGAGCACTGCTGCCTCATGTTCATTGAAATATAAGAAACCATGTCTTTCGGTTACATAGATGCAGACCCAGCTATGATGGTCTCACTACAAAGGAAGCTAAAGCTCATGACAACAACATATATTTCAAGTGCCCAACCTCAGAAGCCGTTTCCCAAGAATTCTTAGGCCAGCAGAGCTCCTTTTTGTGGAGTGTTTACCCTGTCCTTTACTTTTGGAAACTCCTCTACCACCTCCAAGGTTGTGAACTCCCGAGCATATTCCATTCCATATATGTATTCATAGATTTTCACACTTTTCTACTCTAATTGTGTTTTACTTGGGGCGTAGGTAATGTCAAGGCATTGTTCTGGATGTGAGTGGGAAGATTTTTGTGTAGCACATATTTACATACACATTGGATTCATTTTTCAATTTTCCATTTGAAATACTGAATCCCTGACACTAACCCATACCCTACTAGTCTCTGACTAATAATCCTAATATGATGGTGAAAAATAAGCCAAAAAGAGAAGAAACACAAGCAGTTCAGAGGACGCATTGTGTATTGTTGGAATTGCCTTTTGCATTATATAATGTAGGAGTTATAAGTCTAGTCAATTTTTTTGTTGAAATAGTTCTAAATGTGTTTTTAAAATTAGCAAATATGTGAATCCCTGTCTCCCTTTCTCTGTAGCCTATTCAGTACATGTATTTTTATATGCACATATAGAATTCTACCTGATATCACTCGTATACACTTGTGAGGTGGCTGAATTGGCAGACGCAAATTGAGAGAAGAGTTCACTCCTCCTAAACGCTGTTGGAACTGAAAATTCAACCTATGGGTGAGCTTCCTAGTTGAAAAACATTATACATGAATCCATGTTCAGTAAAATGAACATTTTTCGATCTGTGGATTATATACTTTTCATGATGAATTTCTATTGGCATATATGTTGCTACTTTTTTTTTTCTTTTATTGGTTGCTCAAAACATTACAAAGCTCTTGAATATCATATTTCATACATTAGATTCAAGTGGGTTATGAACTCCCATTTTTACTCCAAATACAGATTGCAGAATCACATTAGTTACACATCCATATTTTTACATAATGCCCTATTAGTTACTGTTGTATTCTGCTACCTTTCCTATACTCTACTATCCCCACTCCCCTCTCTTCCCATCTTCTCTCTCTACCATACCTACTGTAATTCATTTCTCTCCTTGTTTATTTTCCCACAACCTCTTATATGTAATTTTGTGTAACAATAAGTGTCTCTCTCCATTACCATGCAATTTCCGTCTTCTCTCCCTTTCCCTCCCACATCATGTTTCTGCTTAATGTTAATCTTTTCTTCATGCTCTTCCTCCCTGCTCTGTTCTTAGTTGCTCTCATTATATCAAAGAAGACATTTGGTAATTGTTTTTTAGGGATTGGCTAGATTCACTAAGCATAATCTGCTCAGTGCCATGCATTTCCCTGCAAATTCCATGATTTTGTCATTTTTTAGTGCTGCGTAATTCTCGATAGTATATAAAAGTCACATTTTTTTATCCATTCATCTATTGAAGGGCATCTGGGTTGGTTCCACAGTGTAGCAATTGTGAATTGTGCTGCTATGAAAATCCATGTGGCAGTATCCCTGTAGTACGCTCTTTTAAGGTCTTCAGGGAATAGTCCGAGAAGGGCAATAGCTTGGTCAAATGGTGCTTCCATTCCCAGCTTTCCCAGGAATCTCCATACTGCTTTCCAAATTGGCCACACCAGTTTCAGTCCTACCAGCAATGTACAAAAGTACCCTTTTCCCCACATCCTCGCCAGCACTTGTTGTTGTTTGACTTCATAATGGCTGCCAATCTCACTGGATTGAGATGGTATTTTAGGGTGGTTTTTATTTGCATTTCTCTTACTGCTAGAAATGGAGAGCATTTTTTTCATGTACTTGTTAATTGATTCTATGTCCTCCTCTGAGAAGTTTCTGTTCAGGTCCTTGGCCCATTGGGTTATTGGTTATCTTATTGTCTAATTTTCTAAGTTCTTTGTATACTTTGTATACTCTGGATATTAGGGCTCCATGTGAAGAGTGAGGACTAAAAATTTGTTCCCATGATGTAAGCTCCATATTTACCTCTCTTATTGTTTCTCTTTCTGAGAAAAGATAATTCAGTTTAAGTAAGTCCCATTTGTTGATTCTTATTATTAACTCTTGTTCTATGGGTGTCCTATTAAGGAATTTGGAGCCTGACCACACAATATGTAGATCGGAACCAACTTTTTATTCTATCAGACGCAGAGACTCTGATTTGAATCTAGTTCCTTGATCCACATTGAGTTAACTTTGGTGCATGGCGAGAGGAGGGGATTCAGTTTCATTTTGTTGCATATGGATTTCCAGTTTACCCAACACCATTTGATGAAGATGCTATCCTTCCTCCATTGCAGGCCATTAGCTCCTTTATCAAATATAAGATAGTTGTAGCTTTTTGGATTAGTTTCTGTGTCCTCCATTCTGTACCATTGGTCCACCCGCCTGTTTTGGTACCAGTACCATGCTGTTTTTATTATGATTGCTCTGTAATATAGTTTGAAATCTGGTATCGCTATACTGCCTGATTCACACTTCCTGCTTAGAATTGCTTTTGCTATTCTGGGTCTTTTATTTTTCCATTTGAATTTTATGATTGCTTTATCTATTTCTACAAAAAGTTTCTATGGGATTTTGATTGGCATTGCATTAAACCTATAGAGAACTTTTGGTAATATCACCATTTTGATGATGTTAGTTCTGCCTATCCATGAACACGGTATAGTTTTCCATCTTCTAAGATCTTATTCTATTTCTCTTTTTAGGGTTCGGTAGTTTGCATTATATAAATCTTTCACCTCTTTTGTTAGGTTTATTCCCAAGTATTTAATTATTTGAGGAAATTGGGAATGCAGTGTTTTGACTCATTTTTGTTTCAGAAGTTTTGTCGCTGAATAACAGAAATGCCTTTGATTTATTCATGTTGATTTTGTATCCTGCCACATTGCTGCATTCATTTATGAGTTCTAATAGTTTTTTCTGTAGACCCTTTTGGGTCTTCTATGTATAGAATCATGTCATCTACAAATAGTGATAATTTAAGTTCTCCTTTTCCTATTTTTATGCCTTTAATGTCTTTCATCTCTCTAATTGCTCTGGCCAGTTTTTCGAGAACTATATTGAATAGAAGTGGTGATAGAGGACATCCCTGTCTTGTTCCAGATTTTAGAGGGAATGCCTTCAATTTTTCTCCATTCAGAATGATGCTAGCCTGAGGATTAACATAGATAGCTTTTACAATGTCGAGGTAAGTTCCTGTTATCCCTAGTTTTTAAAATGTTTTGAACATAAAGAAATGCTCTACTTTGTTGAATGGTTTTTCTGCGTCTATCGAGATGATCATATGGTTCTTATCTTTAAGTCTATTGATGTTGTGAATAACATTTATTGATTTCCATATATTGAACCCTCCTTGCATCCCAGGGATGAATCCAAGTTGATCATGGTGCACGATTTTTTTGATGTGCCTTTCTATCCAATTCGCCAGAATTTTAATGAGGATTTTTGCATCTAGGTTCATCAGAGATATTGGTCTGTAGTTTTCTTTCTTTGAGGTGTCTTTGTCTGGTTTCAGAATCAGGGTGATGTTGGCCTCATAGAATGAATTCGGCAGAGCTCCCAGTTTTTCTATTTCCTGAATAACTTGAGAAGTATTGGTATTAATTCTTCTTTAAAGGTTTTGTAAAACTCTGCTGTATACCCATCCGGTCCTGGGCTTTTCTTGGTTGGTAGTCTTTTGATTGCTTCTTCTACTTCATCCATTGATATTGGTCTGTTTAAATTGTGTGTTTCCTCCTGACTCAGTCTGGGCAAATCATATGACTTAAGAAATTTATCGATGTCTTCACTATTTTCTATTTTATTGGAATACAGGTTTTCAAAATAATTTCTAATTTTCTTCTGTATTTATGTAGCATCTGTTGTAATATTGCCTTTTTCATCCCGTATGTTAGTAATTTGATTTCTCTCTCTTCTTCTCTTCGTTAGCATGGCTAAGGGTCTATCTTATTTATCTTTTTGAAGAACCCCTTTTAGTTTTGTTAATTTTTTCAATAGTTTCTTTTGTTTCAATTTCGCTATGATTTTAATTATTTCTTGCCTTCTGCTACATTTGCTGTTGTTTTGCTCTTCCTTTTCTAAGGCTTTGAGATGAAGTGTGAGCTCATTTATTTGTTTTTCTTTTCTATTTTGAGGAATGACCTCTAGGCGATGAATTTACCCCTTAAAACTTCTTTTCATTGTACCCCATAGAATCTGATATGTTGTGTCTGTATTTTCATTTATCTCTAAGAATTTTTTGATTTCCTCCTTTATGTCTTCTGTAACCCATTGATCATTCAGTAACATATTCTTCATTTTGGATGTGATGTATGATTTTTTCTTCCTTCTTTTATCATTGGTTTCCAGTTTCATTCCATTATGATCACAAAAAATTCATGGTATTATCTCCACCCCTTTATATTTACTGAGGGTTGCCCTATGGCATAACATATCGTCTATTTTTGAGAAGGATCCATGTGCTGCTGAGAAAAAAGTATATCCACTTGATGATGGTTGATATATTCTATATATGTCAGTTAAGTCTAGGGTATTGATTGCGAGATTGAGTTCTATAGTTTCTTTTTTCAACTTTTGTTTGGAGGATCTGTCCAATGGTGAGAGAGGTGAGTTGAAGTCACCCATAATTATTGTATTGTGGTCTATTTGATTCTTTAACTTGAGGAGAATTTGTTTTATGAACATCGCAGCACCATTATTTGCTGCGTGAATATTGATAATTGTTATGTCTTGTCGGTGAATGGTTCATTTTAGCAGTATATAATGTCCTTCTTTATCCCTTTTGATTAAATTAGTCTTGAGGTCGATTTTATTCGATAGGAGGATGGCCACCCCTGCTTGCTTACGAGGACCGTGTGCATGGTATAAATTTTCCCAATCTTTCACCTTCAGCCTGTGTATGTCTTTTCCATTCAGATGTGTCCCCTGGAGGCAATATATTGTTGGATTTTTTTTTATTTCAAGTTACAAGCCTATGTCACTTTATTCGAGAGTTTAAGCCATTTACTTTTAGAGTTACTAATGATATATGGTTTGTACTGCCACCCATGTTTGCTTATATCTTTTTTTTAAATTAGTTTGTTTCTCCATGATTAGCTTTTCCCCCGCCCTCTGTCATTACTGAGGCACTTCTCACTCATGGTTTTCGTTGTTGATTTTCATTTCTTCCTCGTGTAGTGTTTTGCTCAAGATGCTTTGCAATGCTGGTTATCTGGCTGCAAATTCTTTTAGGTTTTGTTTATCATGAAATATTTTTATCTCGTTGTCTTACCTTAAGCTTAATTTTGCTGGATACATAATTCTTGGTTGGCATCCATTGTCTTTCAGTGTTTGAAGTACGTTGTTCCAGGATCTTCTCACTTCCAGCATCTATGATGAAAAATCCATTGTTAACCTTTTTGGTTTACCCCTGATTGTAATGATTCTAATCTGCCTCCTTTCTCTGGTAGATTTTAATATTTTCTCTTTGTTCTGTATATTGGATATCTTCATAACAATGTTTCTTGGCATTGGTCTACTGTGATTTTGTGTGCTCGATGTCCTGTAAGCATCTACAATTTGTTTATCCCTTTCCATTTTTATTTCTGGAAAGTTTTCTGTAATTATTTCATTCAGCAGATTTCTCATTCCCTTGGTTTGAATCTCTGTACCTTCCTCTATCCATATGACTCATTAGTTTTTTTTTTTTTTATGTTATTCCATATCTCTTGAATGTTTTCTCATAATTTTTTACAGCATTTCTTTGTTGGCTAGACTTTTTTCAAGATGGTATATTTTGTCTTCATTCTGTCTTCTACTTGCTCTACACTGTTAGTGATACTCTCAATTGAATTTTTAATTTGGTTTATCATTTCCTTGATTTCTAGAATTATTGTTTGATTTTTCTAATAATCTCTATCTCCTGATAAAGATGCTTAATTTCTTATTTTATCTGTTTATGTAATTTATTTTCAATGCGTTCTATCACTGTTTGTTTTTGCTGTCTCGTATCCTCTTTAAGGTTCCATTCCATCTGTCTAAGGTATTCCTTGAGTTCTTTATATGACCATTTTTCTGATGACTCTAGGTGCTCTTGAATATTTAGGCTGTCCTTCATTGTTCGTACTCCTTTTCTTCCTTGCTTTTTTATGCTTCTCATGTTACTTCTCGTTCTGTTTGACTACTGAGTTACTGCTTACTCTTATAAATTTATTTGATGCTTGAGAGGAAAGATATTAGAAGGGAAGGGAGAAGTCACTAAAGAGAATGAGAGTAGGCAGGTAGAATTCAAGTAAGGGGGAATAAAAAAATTGAAATGAAATGAAAAGACAAAAAAAATAGAAAATAAAGAAAGAAAATTTTAAGTAATAATGATGATTAAAAAATTGAAAATTAAAATTTAAAATAATAATATTAATAATAATAATAATAAAATAAAAGAAATTAAAAAAATAAAAACATTTAAAAAAGTTAATGAACAACAACAACAAAAATGAAAATGAAAGAAAAAGAAAAAATACAAATAAAAAAATAGTAATAATACATGCAGTCCTAGAGTTCAATTAACTTCTCTTCCAGTAGGTGGAGCTGTGCGCACTGGGCCAAGCTTCTCTTCTCAATAAGTGGGAACCAATCACTGTGCAGCAGCTCTTTCTCCCAGACTGGGCGGGTCTCCAACCCTGAGTGCCTAGGGCCTTCTCTTGTGCTTCCTCAAGCCAGGCCCCACTCACCTGTGACGCTCACCACAATACTGGTTACAAGCCAGGCCTCTGCTCCTGGTAGCCCTGTTTCCATGAACGGCTGGGCACACTCTCCTTAATTGCCTCCCTCAGACCCTAAGTTTGTAGAGCTTGGGGCTGAGAAACCCCAGCGAATTTGCTTGCCCTTCGGGAGCCATGGCCCCGGTAGGTGGTGTAAGAGACCTCAATTGTCAGCACTGGTGGGAGCGGTAGCCGGCAATTACACGCCTCGAGTCCCGAGCCAATCCTGATTCCCTAGGTCTGGGTATTGCGCTCCTTGGAGAGCTGGGAGGGGCCATTACGGCAGAGGTGGGAAGGGCCCTTGAGGTTTCCCTGCGGTGTTGAGAGAGATGGCAATGGGATAACATACTTGTCGCACTGGTTTCAATGAAGTTATCTCCTCCGACTGTGACATCAGTTCGCTGCCATGGTGGTATACCATTAAAATGGTGACCGTTCGTTCCCTTTGCTGGGTGACCAATGCAACAGCTGGGTCCTGACTATCTCTCCCAAGCCCCATTTCAATCCTGTGGCCACTGCCTATGAAGGCTCAGTTGGCTTTTAACTCTGTCAATTCCGAAAGCCCGACCAATTATTTCAGCGGGAATGTTAGTGCTGAGTCACAAAAACCAGATGAATCTAAGCTTGAATGCAGCCAATCCGGGCTTTGTGTGTGTTCTGAGGGGCCCAGACTGTTCGCCCCAGATTCACAACAGGTCAATATTGCCTAGTGATTCTGAGCAAACAGCATTTAGACAGTTTACGACTCCCTATGCCCGCGCAGCTGAAGAGATCAGAGACTTGAATTCTCCATGCCTGCCTTCATAATGGATCTCCTGTATTGCTACTTTTTAATATCTGTGCATTTGCGTGTGTGTGTGTGTGTATATATATATATATATATATATATATATATATATATATATACTCTTTAGATTTTTCAAAATATGAAATATATGTGTCTTATTATGCACGCCCCTAAATACATTCATATTCATATCTGTGGATTTATAATCAACTTTCAACAAGATTATTTTCAGAAATAATCATCCACCTGAAATACATATTGTTTCCTAGTACTGAAAACTAAATTCAGTGAATGGTGCATACAAACCCTAATATTTCTACAGTTACTTAGCCAGTTTAAAATGAATGCAAGTAGATTCCTAGGGGACATGATGTGTATTTTGACTTTCATTTTTATTCAACACTTGTACGTTACTATGTCTTCAGTTCATGCACATGATGGGATATATATTTCAGTCACAAATTAGAAAATTTATAGGCATTTGTTTCACGATCAATCACTTCCTGATTCAGAACACATGTATTCCTCCATGTTTCTTGACTGGTCTTTTCATGCGACTTCTTTCCAAACATATTATTTTTGTTTAACATCATCACGTGTAAAGCAAAACTCAAACACCATTCATCATAAACCATAATCCTAATATTACCATTAGAAATATAACTGGTTGGAATGAATGATTGTATATCAATATAAGATTTCTTATATATTTTCACATATCAATTCAATCCATTATTTAAAGTGGAATCAGTTACGTTATTTATTCATAGTATGGTCTATTCATGCATTATCTCTATATTAATAGACACAGGGTACACCTCTTTGTACCCCTAATACTAATGTATACGTCTTCAAAATATTGCTCCCAGAAATGGTGAAAGAAATACTCATGCCACCTGATCTACATATACATTTTATCACAGTAATATTCTGAACAAAAAAAAAAAACCATAAAAATGTCACACTTATGATTGTACCAAAGCCTAAAAGGAAAGTGAACGTGGATAACTAATAACATCCATGTCCAGGTTGCCTAATGCTCTCAAATGTCATTCCCATTTGTGACGAGATATTTGTTTTTTCCTATGATTATGTATTCAAACTCAACCCTGTTGAAAATGTCTAATCCTATCACTCACTTTATACTTTGCCTGATTTCGTAATGTCTCTATTGACACCTGCTTTCCTACATATTTTCCCCAGTTCATCATTGTGACTGACTCTTCACATGTGCTGACATTTCCATTCACTCTCTAAACGAAACCCTATTGCTAAAGAAGCTTTTTATTCCAAATCATATACTCACTCTTCTTCCTAAACCTACTGACTATCTTCCTAATCCTACTGACTATCCCTTTTTGACTGGATGTTCTCTTCTACATTCAATCATCCAAGGTACAAGGTCCTATGTCACTGTATTTCGATTTTACTGAGACAACTGTACAGAACATAATTCAACACTAAGTATCCAAATAAAGGGCCCAATGCCCTTCTGGGCTTCAAATCTTTCTTAGATTCCCGTTTTCATACATATATTTCACGTATATATTCTTATAAATATCGCAGGTTCCCAATCTCATTATTCTTCCTGCAGAATGATTCCTAACCCAAATCGAACATATTATTAACCGTAACCATACACTCACTTTGCAGGAGAGCAATAACAGTGTGGGTATTAAACTACAGGAATCTAGGGGATCTTCACCTGCTGAGAAACTCAAATGTTCATGCAGAAATGATCCCTGGTGAATATGAAGGCAGCTATGAAGTACCTCAGAAAGCAAAAGTCATCTTCCATGGCAATCATCCTGGTCAGGATGGAGGGTTGTGTCTGAATCAGTCTCTCTCTTCTTAATGTATAGAACATGGACCAAACCAGTCCTGTGTGGAAGCTGTTCCCGGGTGCTTATGGTTGATATAACATTCTAACTAGAGAAAGTGTCCCATGAAAATCAGGACAGCCTCCACCTCATGATACTTTTGGAAGCAACTGTTAGGACAAAGTGGTTGCCAAGGCAGTGACATCATTCATATCCTGAAGGAAGGGATCTCACCTCACTTCCTTGGTGATGGAACTCTCTGAACTTGAAATCCAGGAAGCCAGGCACCAAGAGACAGTCCCTGTCCTAGTCCCAGTGGTCTGACATGTTTGGATTTACCAAGGACAGAGTCAGTCTTTCTTGGTACCTACAGATGTGAGGATGGCCAAATGCCAGGAAACCTCTGAAGAGGGGCTTTTCCTGAGAAAGCAGGTAGTGTCTCACCGCTGGCTCTTGAGAACTTCACAGAGTTGGCCAAGCAGACATGATCTGAGACAGGAGAGGTCATTTTGGAAGAACATAGAATGGCCCACCAGTCAGACGACACTCCAGGGAGTCACAGACCTACTAGGGGGAAGGAGGTGCCTTTTTGGGTGTGGGTGTGAGTTTGTGGTTTTGTCTCATGTTCTGAGAATAGGTAGGAAAGGCGGTTTGTTTGGTATGGAGTGGAATATTTCTATTAAGTCCTTTGACAAGGCGAGTGTTTCTATGTGTGTGTATCCCACTGAGTCCATTGTTGTAGACATTAGAAAAGACAATGCATCAATGGATGTGTCCTGTCTAGTAGAAAGCTTCCCAGCATTCATCCTGCCCAATTCATGAGTGGACGCTGGCTTGCCTTATGGATGGGCAACACCTACAAGCTTCCTAATTTCCCGTTTTCTTTCTCAATTCTGGCCACTCTCCAGAATAGTATCGTGGTTTTGTGTCCAAGATTTGTACCTCCAAGATCTGTGACATGGCTATGTACTGGATAGCTGAAAGAAATGGCTAGCATCTCAGAAATCTCAAATATCTGTTGACCAGGAAAGTCTCAGTGGAGAAACCCCTCTTTTTTCCTTTTGCTTACCTATTGTTCTGTTGAATGTCAGGAAGTTTTTTGCCTCAAGCCACCACTTTGTGAACCCCGAAGAAAACAGTTTTCAAATGGAAATGAATGGGAATCACCTGTGACTCTTTGCTTAATTGCTTAGGATTGGGATATGTCTGAATCAGCCTGTTGGCCCTGTGTGAGGCTGTGGCTTAGATTCTCAGCACCTGATGGATCTAAAGATAGATCCCATGCATGCATCCAAAACCAAAATGGCAAAAAGATCAGATATTGTTGATGAACTCTCTTGCCTTCCTCTGGTAGGTTCCTGATATCCATCAAGTGAGAATAGGGATCCTTTGGGTCAAATGAGTTCTTCAAAGCCCTGCAGAGGCTAGGCCATAGGTGTTTGATTTTCATGACTCCAATTCACTTAAAGAATCTAAACCCCAAAGCTAGAAGGCCTCAAGTTGGAGAAGCCAAGCAATATTAAAGGCAGGCCTATTTGATCACTACTGGTTCACAGGAAGAGAGTCCAGGCCACCCTGACTTTAGGCAAATGAGGGGCACGGAGCTTAGTTTGGACACTGTCATGGGCTGCGTCCCTTATGGAAACCTCCAGCCAGAGAATATGATGAGTGTCTATATGGAAGAAGATGAGGGCCATGTGAGAGTGTTTGGTTTAAATTGTGGATATTTGTCTGGCGGTTGGAAGAGATCTCTGGGTCCACCTAGGCTTGCACTTTGGTGTGATTCCCCTCAGAGACTGAGTTCTTTTACTGATCTCAGAGAATTATTGCCAGGAATTGTGTTGGAATTTTAGATGGCCATGCATGAGAGTTGCCCTTGGAAAGTGACATCTAGGACCAAGTTGACTTTCCACAGAACACAGGGAATCTCAGCCAGGATATCACATGATATTATTCTTAAAGACTTGGCAGCCATATTTGAGAGTCGAAACACACATGGACCATACATTGTAGACCTCAAGGGGCCTGGCTTAATCTGACTTTTCGCCACTTTTGGAAGCCTTGCCTGTAAGAATTCTCCAGAGTTTTCATTGAAATGAGCTTCCTCACCATTTAATGGTTTCTGAGTGAATTAAAATTCACAGTGCCTCCAACTTCATCCTTGAAAATTGGCTATATCAATACCATGAAATTTTTGAAATTCCCATGACCGGGTAGCACTGGAGAATATTTGGATGTCCTGTTGCTGATCATGAGTATACAAGACAGTGCCTTGATTGACTGGGTTTTATGAAAATGGTGTTGAACAGAGATGCCAGTAAGTTGGATCCTGCTGAGTAGTTGTACTAGAGTAGTGGTTGGCAGGTGTGTAATAAAACATCTGTGGTGGGGGCATTTGGATCTGCCATTGGCTTCCAAATGGATTGTGACTGACATTTTGCAGCCAGTAGACCCTTATATGTAAAAGCATATTGTTATATGGAGAGGTTTTAGGGCAATGTTCAGAATCATCTTGCTATGGTCAATGGGGCAAGCTATGTGGGATAGAAGCCTGGTTGGTGCATTCTCCTGACGAACCTGACCCACCACACTTGACAGAAGTTACTTCAGCACTGTGTCCCATTTGAAATCCTTGTATTTCATGAAGCAAACACCAATCTCCCAGTGCAGCAGCAAGAAATACCACGAATAGTGGAGGATGACCAAATGGAATTACAGTCCACAAGGGGAGACACTTAGACCCCAGTGGCCACAGGTTACCTACAAATAGAAAATTCAGCACTGCTGCCTCATGTTCATTGGAAAATAAGAATCCATGTCATCCAGATCACATAGATGAAGACTCAGCTATGATGGTCTCACAACAAATGAAGCTAATGCTCCTGACAACAGCATATATTTCATTGCCCAACCTCAGAGGCAGTTTCTCCACATGTTAGGCTGGCAGAACTTCATGTTTGTGGAGTTTTTACCCTGTCCCTTACTTTTGGAAACTCCTCTACCACCTGCAAATTTGTGAACTCCTGAGCATTTTTCATTACACATATGTATTCACAGATTTTCTAACTCTTCTCCTCTAATTGTGTCTTATGTGGGGCGAAGGTAATGTCAAGGCATTGTGCTGAATGAGGGTGGGAAGATTTTTGTGTAGCACATATTTGCATACACATTTGATACATTTTCCAATTTTCCATTCGAAATACTGAATCCCTGACACTAACATATACCCTACTAGACTTTGACTTTTAATCCTAATATGGTGGAGAAAAATAACCCAAACAGAATAGAAATACAAGAGGTTCACAGGAGGCATGGTGTATAGTTGGACTTGCCTTTCGTATGATAAATGGTAGGTGTTATAAATCTAGCGAATTTTAATTGAAATAGTTCTCCATGTGTTTTAAAAGTTAACAAACATGTGAATAACTGTCTCCCTTTCTCTGTAGCCTATTCATCACATGTATTTTTATATGCACATATAGAATTCTACCTGGTATCACTCGTACATTTTGTGAGGTGGCTGGCTTGGCAGATGAAAATTGTGGGAAGAGATCACTCCTACTAAATGCTGTTGGAACTGAAAATTCAACATATGAGTGAGCTTCTTATTTGAACAACATAAATCCATGTTCATTAAAATGAATATTTTTGGATCTGTGGATGATAAATTACTTCGTGGTGAATTTCGATTGGCATACATAATGCTACTTTTTAATGTCTGTGTGTGTATGTGTGTGTGTGTGTGTGTGTATATATATATATATATATATATATATATATATATATATATATATATTCACTCTCCAGATTTTTCAAAATATGAAGTATATTTTTCTTATTATACACTCCCTAAATTCACTCATATTCATGTATTTGGATTAATAATCAAGTTTTCACAAGAATATTCTCAGAATTATTCATCCACCAGAAATACATATTTGTTTCTTAGTACTGAAAACTAACTTTGGGGGATCATATGATGGTGGTGAAGGGAGTGCATCACCCCCATGTACCGCGTCACTGTGCGGGAGAATGACGAGTTATAATGGCTAAAACCTATCTTGTTAGAAATTTCCAGCAAAATTGGGGTGCTCCAAAACCTAGTCGACATATTTCCATCTCACGAGGATCAGCTACGCGGGCTCAAACACGAGTGATTTGTCCGCATAGAGGGTCATGCTGCATATTCAGGAAATCGGTCTGCGGCTAGAGTCTGCGGCGTGCACTGGGAAACGAAGAGATAGCAATGCAAATATACAGCGGTGTGGATTCTGTGGGCTCCTGACAGGTATGCAATCACTGTGCTAAGTGCTGAATTCTGGGTTTGAGACGGGAAAGGATGCGGTCCAATTCGGTTCTCCACACCGGTCAGACCACAGAGGAAGCCAGCGGCCACCATCTTGGAGAGCTGATGTCACCATCCCTGTTTTCGACTGATCGAAGCTCATTCACCTATAGAACAGGTAATTTCAGGATGCCATTCACCTTTGTGTCACAGACAAATTACTCAGGCTCAGTGCCAAAGAACCTGCAGAAACTCCGTCTTGGAGCCTGCTCCTATTAGAACATACACCAAGCCCAGAGCGGCCGAATTCCGCCTCTCGGAACTGATCTGGCCCAGGGCTAAAGAACCCGCGGAAACTGCTTCTCGTTCCGGGTCTTGCTGAATACTGTGGAGGTAAATATCAACCGAGCCTTCATAGGCAGTGGCAACAGGATTGAGACGCGGCTTGTGAGGGCCGGTCAGGACTCACCCATTGCTTTGGTCACCCAGAAAAGGGAACAAAATGCTGCCTTTCACATGGGATACCAACATGACAAATTTCTGATGTCATCAGAAAGCAGCAGAGGAGATAACTTCATTGATACCAGCAGTGACAGAAACAGTTGGTCTCCTGGTGAAGAAAGTGAGTCACAAACACCCGGGTCTCTCTCACTTTGTCATCAAGCCAGAGGGGCAGAGCAGAGCAGCTGCCCGCACCTGGAACAGACCCAGTGACACACCTGCATGGTAGTCACGTCAACCCAATTGGAGTAGAGGCAGAACAGAGCTGCTACCCGGGCCCAGAACAGGCCCAGCGACCCACAGGTGTGGTAGTCACGTCACCCCAATTGGAGTTGTTGCAGAGCAGAGCCTTCTCCTGTGCCTAGTGCAATCCCAGTGAGTCACCGGCATGGTAGTCACATTACCCCAATAGGAGTAGGGGCAGAGCAGAGCCTTTGCCCATGCCCAGAACAGGCCCAGCAACCTGCAGGCATGGTAGTCACGACACACCAATTGGAGTAGGGGCAGAGCAGAGCCACCACCCGCGCCTGCAAGGTAGCAGACCTGCACCTGACCAGAAGAAGAGGCCCAGCGGCCTGCTGGCGCGGCAGACACTTTACCCCATTTGGAGTAGGGGCAGAACAGATCTGTAGCCCGTGCTCACAAGGTATCCTGACCTGCGACCAACCGGCAGACCAGGCCCAGCGGCCCACTGGCGTGGTAGTCACGTCACCCCAATTGGGGTAGGGGTAGAGCAGAGCCGCCGCCCACGCAAGCAAGGTAGGCAGACCTGCGACCGATCGGCAGAACACCGCAGGGGTCCACGGGCGTGGTAGACACGTCACACCAATTGGAGGAGGGGCAGAGGAGAGCAGCCTCCTGCGCCTGCATGGTAAGCAGACCTGCGACCGATCAGAATAACAGGCCTAGCGGCCCATCAGCGTGGTAGATATATCACCCCAATTGGTGGAACAGCACAGCCACCCCTGCCCCTGCAATGAAGACTTTTCAAATATACAAGAGCAATATAAATATATAGGGGGAAAATTTCAAAATCACAACAGTTTCACCAAGCAGAAAGAAACGCGAGCAGTATGAAAAGAAAAGGAAAAAAGAACCACAAGCAATGCAGGTCAACACAACTTTAGAAGAGGTAATAGCTGCAGCAGATGGAATGTCAGATAAAGAACTCAGGATATACATTCTTCAGATGATCTGAAGTCTCAAGGAAGACATTAGACAGCAAAATCAGACAATGAAAGATCACTTCAACAATGAATTACATAAACAAAACCAAGAAGCAAAAGATCAACTATACAGGGAGATAGAGGTTGTAAAAAATAACAAACAGAAATCCTAGAAATGCAGGAAGCAATAAACCATCTTAAAAACTCAATTGAGAATACTACCATCAGAGTAGAACACTTATAAGATAGAACATCAGACAATGAAGACAAAGTATTTCAACTTGAAAAGAACATAGACAGCTCAGCCAAACTGTTAAGAAACCATGAACAGAACATCCAAGAAATATGGGATAAAATAAAGAGACCAAACTTAAGAGTCATTGGGATACAGGAAGGTATAGAGGTCCAAACCAAAGGAATGAGCAATCTATTCAATGAAATAATATGAGAAAACTTCCCAGACTTGAAGAATGAGACAGACTCCCACATTCTAAAAGCCTACAGGACGACGAATGTGAAAAATCATAAGAGATCCACACCTAGACACATTATAATGAAGATGCCCAACATACAGAATAAGGAGAGAATTTTAAAATCTACAAGAGAAAGGAAGCAGATTACATTTAGGGGTAAACCAATCAGGATAACAGCTGATCTTTCAACAAAGACTCTGAAAGCTAGAAGATCCTGGAATGACATTTTTCAATCACAGAAAGAAAATGGGTTCCAACCATGTACTGTGTATCCAGCAAAATTAAGCTTCAGGATGGAAAATGAAATTAAAACTTTCCACGATAAACAAAAGTTAAAAGAATTTGTAGCTAGAAAACCATCTCTTCAAAACATCCTTGGCAAAATATTACAGGAAGAGTAATTGGAAAATAATGAAAACCAACAGTGGGAGGTAGGACATTAAAGGGGGGAAATAATCAAAGAGGAAAACAATCCATGTTTAATAACATAAATAAACAAATATGGCTGGAAGAACAACCCTTATCTCAATAATAACTGTAAATGTTAATGGCTTAAACTCACCAATTAACAGACACAGGCCAGTAGAATGGATCACAAAACAAGACCCAATAATATGCTGCCTACCGGAGACGCATTTGATAAGAAAAAGACATACATACACTGAAGGTGAAAGTTTGGAAAAAATCATATCACTCATATGGACTTCGGAAAAAAGCAGGAGTGTCCATACTCATATCAAATAAAATAGATTTCAAGCCAAAGTTAATCAAAAGGGATAAAGAGGGACACTACATACTGTTCAAGAGAACCATACACCAGCAAGACATAACAATCATAAATATGTATGCCCCAAACAATGGTGCAGCTATGTTCATCAAACAAACTTTTCTCAAGTTCAAGAGTCTAATAGACCACCATACAATAATCATGGGAGACTTCAACACAGCTCTCTCACCACTGGACAGGACTTCCAAACAAAAGTTGAAATAGGAAACTATAGAACTCAATAACACAATTAATAACCTAGACTTAATTGACATATATAGAATATACGACCCAACATCAAGCAGTTACATTTTTCCTCAGCAGCACATGGATCCTTCTCAAAAATAGATCATATATTATGTCACAGGGCAACTCTTAGACAAATTAAAGGAGTAGAGATAATACCATGCATCTTATCTTATCATAATGGAATGAAACTAAAAATCAATGATAAAAGAAGGAAGGAAAAACCATGCATCATTTGGAGAATGAACAATAGGTTACTGAATGATCAATGGGTTATAGAAGACATCAAGGAGGAAAATAAAAAATTCTTAGAGAAAAATGAAAACACAGACACAATATATCGGAATCTATGGGACACATTGAAAGCAGTTCTAAGAGGAAAATTCATTGCTTGGAGTTCATTCCTTAGAAAAAGAAAAAAAACAACAAATAAATGATCTCATACTTCATCTCAAAATCTTAGAAAAACAAGAGCAAACAACAGCAAAAGAAGTAGAAGGAAAGAAATAATTAAAATCAGAGCAGAAATCAATGAAATCGAAACAAAAGAAACAATTGAAAAAATTGACAAAACTAAAAGTTGGTTCGTTGAAAAAATAAATAAAATGGACAGACCCCTAGCCATGCTAATGAAGAGGAGACAGAACTGAAATTACTATCATATGGGATGAAAAAGGCAATATCACAACAGATATTTCAGAAATACAGAAGATAATCAGAAATTACTTTGAATCCTTATACTCCAAAATAATAGAAGATAGTGAAGGCATCGAAATATTTCTTAAGTCATATGATCTGACCAGAGTGAGTTAGGAGGATATAGACAACCTAAACATACCAATATCAATTGAGGAAATAAAAGAAACCATCCAAAGACTACCAACTAAGAAAATCCCAGGACCGTATGGGTATACATCAGACTTTTACAAAACCTTTAAATATGAACTAATTCCAATACTTTTCAAGCTATTTCAGAAAATTGAAAAAGAGGGAGATCTTCCAAATTCATTCTACGAGGCCAATATCACTCTGATTCCTTCACCAGATAGACACTTCAAAGAAAGAAGACTAAAGACCGATATCTCTAATGAACCTAAATGCAAAAATCTTAAATTAAATTCTGGAGAATCAGATACAAAAACATATCAAAAAAATGTGGACCATGATCAAGTAGGATTCATCCCTGGGATGCAAGGAGGGTTCAATATACGAAAATCAATAAGTGTTATTCACCACATCAATAGACTTAAAAATAAAAACCATATTATCATCTAGATAGATGCAGAAAAAGCATTCAACAAAGTACAGCATCCCTTTATGTTCAAAACTCTCGAAAAACTAGGAATAACAGGAACATTCCTCAATATTGTAAAAACAATCTATGCTAAACCGCAGGCTAGCGTCATTCTTAATGGAGAAAAATTGAAGACATTCCCTCCAAAATCTGGAACAAGACAGGAATGCCCGCTCTCACCACTTCTGTTCAATATAGTTCTCAAAAGACTGGCCAGAGCAATTAGACAGATGAAAGAAATTAAAGGCATATAAATAGGAAAAGAATAACTTAAATTATCACTATTGCAGATGACATGATTCTATACCTAGCAGACCCAAAAGGGTCTACAAAGAAACTAATAGAGCTAATAAATGAATTCAGCAAAGTGGCAGGATATAAAATCAACACGCATAAATCAAATGCATTCCTGTATATCAGCGACAAATCCTCTGAAATGGAAATGAGGACAACCACTCCATTCACAATATCCTAAAAAAAAAAAATGGGAATCAACCTAACAAAAGAGGTGAAAGTCTTATACAATGAAAACTACAGAACCCTAAAGAGAGAAATAGAAGAAGATCTTAGAAGATGTAAAAATATACCCTGTTCATGGATAGGCAGAACTAACATCATCAAAATGGCGATATTACCAAAAGTTCTCTATAGGGTTAATCCAATGCCAATCAAAATCCCAAAGGCTTTTCTTGTAGAAATAGAGAAAGCAATCATGAAATTCATATGAAAAAATAAAAGACCCAGAATTGCAAAACAATGCTAAGCAGGAAGTGTGAATCAGGTGGTATAGCGATACCAGACTTCAAACTATACTACAGAGCAATAGTAACAAAAATAGCATGGTACTGGTACCGAAAAAGGCAGGTGGACCAATGGTACAGAATAGAGGACACAGAAACCAATCCACAAAACTACAACTATCTTATATTTGATAAAGGGGCTAAAAGCATGCAATGGAGGAAGGATAGCATCTTCAACAAATGGTGTTGGGAAAACTGAAAATCCATATGTAACAAAATGAAACTGAATCCCTTTCTCTCGCCATGCACAAAAGTTAACTCAAAATGGATCAAGGAGCTTGATATCAAATCAGAGACACACTGTCTGATAGAAGAAAAATTTGGTTACGATGTACATACTGTGGGGTCGGGCTACAGATTCCTCAATAGGACACCCATAGTACAAGAGTTAATAACTAGAATCAACAAATGGGACTTACTCAACTAAAAAATTTTTTCTCAGCAAAAGAAACAATAAGAGAGGTAAATATGGAGCCTACATCCTGGGAAGAAATCTTTACTACTCACACTTCAGAGAGAGCCCTAATATCCAGAGTATACAAAGAACTCAAAAAATTAGACAATAAGATAACAAATAACCCAATCAACAAATGGTCCAAGGACCTCAACAGACACTTCTCAGATGAGGACATACAATCAATCAATAAGTACATGAAAAAATGCTCACCATCTCCAGCAGTCAGAGAAATGCAAATTAAAACCACCCTAAGATACCATCTCACTCCAGTAAGATTGGCAGCCATTATAAAGTCAAACAACAAGAAGTGCTGGCAAGGATGTGGGAAAAGAGGTACACTTGTACATTGCTGGTGGGACTGCAAATTGGTGCAGCCAATTGGGAAAGCAGTATGGAGATTTCTTGGAAAGCTGGGAATGGAAGCACCATTTGACCCAGCTATTCCCCTTCTTGGTCTATTCACTAAAGACCTAAAAAGAGCATGCTACAGGGACACTGCTACATCGATGTTCATAGCAGCACAATTCACAACAGCAAGACTGTGGAACCAACTTAGATGCCCTTCAATAGAATAATGGATAAAAAAATGTGGCATTAACACACAATGGATTATTACTCTGCATTGAAAAATGAAAAAATCACAGAATTTGCAGGAAAATGGATGGCATTAGACTGGATTATGCTAAGTGAAGCTACACAATTCCTGTAAAACAAATGCCAAATGTCATCTTTGATATAAGGAGAGTAACTAAGAACAGATAGGGACAAAGAGCATGACAAGATGATTAACATTAAACAGGGATGAGAGGTGGAAGGGAGGGAGAAGGGAAATTGCATGGAATTGGAAGGAGACACTCTGGGTTATACAAAATTACAAACAAGAGGAATTGAGGGGAAAGGGAAAAATAATACAAGGGGGAGAAATTTATTACAGTAGAGGGAGTAGAGAGAGAAGTGGGGAGGGGCAGGGAGGCTAGGGGGGATAGTAGAGGATAGGAAAGTCAGCAGAATACAACAGACACTAGTATGGCAATATGTGAATCAATGGATGTGTAACTGATGTGATTCTGCAATCTGTATACAGGGTAAAAATGGGAGTTCATAACCCACTTGAATCAAAGTGTGAAATATGATATATCAAGAACTATGTAATGTTTTGAACAACCATAAATAAAAATAAAAAAAAAACTATCTTTGGTGCATAATGCACACAATTCTAATATTTCTACAGTAACTGACCCAGTTTAACATCAATGCAAGTAGATTCCTATTGGACATGATGTGTATTTTGACTTTCACTTTTATTCAACACTGATACATTACTATTTCAACAGTTTATGCACATAACAGGATATATATTTCATTCACAATTTAGAAAATTTATAGGCATTTGTTTCACTTTCAATCACTTCCTGCTTCAGAACACATGGATTCCTCCATATTTCTTGACTGGTCTTTTCATGAGACTTTTTTCCAAACATATTATTTTCGATTTCCATAATCACTTTTGAAACAAAACTCACACACACTTCATGATAAACAATAACCCTAAGATTACCATTAGATATATAACTGGTTGGAGTGAATGATTGTATGTCAATATATGATTTCCTATATATTTTCAGATATCAATTCAATCCATTATTTAAAGTGGAACCAGTTATAATATTTATTCACAGTATGGTCTATTCATGCATTATCTCTATATTCATAGACACAGGGTACACCACTTTTTACCCCCAATACTAATTTATATGTCTTCAAATATTGCTCCCAGTAATCGTGGAAGAAATACTCATGTCTTATGATCTACATATACATTTGATCACAATATTTTTCTGGGCACAAAATGCAAAAATCACACTTATGATTGTACCAAATACTAAATGGAAAGTGAACATGGATTACTAAAACGATAAATGTCCTGGTTGCCTAATGCTTTCAAATGTCATTCCTATTGGTGACGACATATGTGTTTCTTCCTAAGATTATGTATTCAATCTCAACCCTATTGAAAATGTCTAATCCTATCACTCACTGTATAATTGCCTAATTTCGTAAGGTCTGTATTGATATTTTCCTTTCTACATATTTTCCCCAGTTAATCATTGTGAATGACTCTTCACATGTGCTGAAATTTACATTCACTCTATAACCAAAACACTATTGCTACAGAACTTTTGCTCCATGTCCTATACTCACTCTATTTCCTAAACCTACTGACTACCTTCCTAATCCCACCGACTATCTCAATTTGAGTGGATGTTCTCTTCTAAAATCAATCTTCCAAGGTGTAAGGTCCTATGCCATTGATTATCGATTTATCTGAGACATCTGTGCAGAACGTAATTATAAGCTAAGTATCCCAATCAAGGGCCTAATGCCCTTCTGGGCTTCAAATCTTACCTAGATTTCTGTTTCCATACTTATATTTCACCTCTATAATCTTATAAATATCGCAGGTTCCCAATACTATTAATCATCCTTCGCAATGATTCGTAACCCAAATCAAACATGTTATTAACCCTAACCATACACTCTTCCCTCAATCTAACTTTGCAGAAGAGCAGGGACAGAGTTCGTCTTACAATACAGGAATGTAGGGTATCTTCCTCCTGCTGAGAACCTCAAATGTCCATGCAAATTTGATCCCTGGAGAAGATGTAGGCATCTATGAAGGACCTGAGAGAGCAAATGTCATCTTCCATCGCAAACAACCTTTCCAGGATGAAGGGTTGTGTCTGAATAAGCCTCTCTCTTGTTAATGTACACAAGATAGACCAAACCAGGCATGTGTGGAGAGCTGTTCCTGGGTGCCTATGGTTGATATACCATTCTAACTTGTAAAAGTGTCACAGGAAGTAAGGGCAGCCTCCATCTCATAGGACAAAGTGGTTGCCAAGGCAATGACCTCAAAGAATTCCTGAAGGAAGTAATCTCACCTCACTTCCTTGGTGATGGAACTCTCTGAACTTGGAATCCGGGAAGCCAGGCACCCAGAGCCAGTCTCAGTCCCAGTCCCAGTGGTCTTATTTTTTGGATTTACCAAGGACAGAGTCAGTCTTTCTTGGTACCTACTGAGGTGAGGATGAACATATGTCAGGAAAGCTCTGAAGAGGGGCCTTTCCTGAGACAGCAGGTAGTGGCTCACCGCTGGTTAGTGACAACTTCACAGATTTGGCCAACGAGACCATATCTGACACAGGACAGGCGATTTCATCAGAACATAGTTTGGCCCACCAGTCAGAAGACACTCCCAATAGTCACAGACCTACTTGGGGAAGGAGCTTCCTTTGTGTGTGTGGGTGTGGGTTTGAGATTTTGTCTCATGTTCTGAGAATAGGTAGGAAAGGCGGTTTGATTGGTTTGGAGTGAACTGTTTCTGGTAAGTCGTTTGACAAGGCCAGTGTTTCTTTGTCTTTGTATCCCACTGTGTCCGTGGTTTTAGATATTAGAAAAGAGAATGAATCATTGGATGTGTCCTGTCTAGACTCAACTTGCCCAATTTATGAATGGACTGCGGCTTGACTTATGGGTGGACAACTCCAACAATCTTCCTAAGTTCCTCTTTTCTTCCTGAATTCTGGCCACTCTCCAGAATAGGCTCATGGTTTTTTGTCCAAAATATGTACCACCTCCAAGCTCTGTGACATGGCCATGTACTGGATAGCTGAAAGAAATGGGAGCATCTCAGAAAACTCAGATATTAGTTTGACCAGGAAATTCTAAGTGAAGAAACCCTGCTTTGGGCCTTTTGCTCACCAATTGTTCTGATGCCCTGAATGTCAGGAAGGTCATTGCCTCAGGCCACACCATTGTAGAGCCTAAAGAAACAGTTTTCAAATGGAAATGAAAGGGCATCACCTGTGGCTCTTTGCTTAATTGCTTTGGAAAGGGATGTGTCTGAATCAGCCTTTTGGCCCTGTGTGAGACTGTGGCTTAGATTCTCAGCACCTGATGGATCTAAAGAAGGATCCCATGTGTGCATCCAAAACCAAAATGGACAAAAAAGCAGTCAGTGTGGATGAAGTCTCTCGCATTCCTCTGTAAGGTTCCTGTCATCCATCATGTGAGAATAGTGATAATTTGGTTCAAATGTGTTCCTCAAAACCCTGCAGAGGCTAGCCCATAAGTGCTTGGTTTTTCTCAAGACTCCAATTCACATAAAGAATCTAAAACACACAGTCAGTCGGCCTCAAATTGGAGAAGCAGTGCCATATTAATGGCAGGCCTATTTGATCACTCTTGGTTCACTGGAAGGATGTCCTGGCCACCCTTATTTTAGGCAAATGAGGGGCAAGGGAGGTTATATTGGACACTGTCTTGGGCTGCACCCCTCATGGAAACCTCCAGCCAGAGATTATGATGATTGTGTAAATGGAAGAAGATGAGTGCCATGTGGAAGTGTTTTGGATTTAATTGTGGATATTTGTGTGACACTTGGAAGACATAACAAGGTCTACCTGGGCTTGAACTCTGGTGTGATTTCCCTTATAGACTGAGTTCAGGAACTGATCTCAGAGAAGTATTGCCATGTATTGTGTTGTGATTTAAGAGGCGATGTATGAGAGTCACCCTTGGAAACTGAGATCTAGCCCCAGAGTGGCTTTCCACAGAGCACTGGGAATTTCAGCCAAGATAACACATGATTTCATTCGAAAGACTTGGCAGACATAGTTGAGAGTGAAAACACACATGGACCTCATATTGTAGACCTTAATGGGCCTGGCTTAATGTGACCTTTTGGCCATTCTTTGGGAAGCCTTGCCTGTGAGGGTTCTCCAGAGCTTTCATTGAAATAATCTTGCTCACCATTTACTGGTTCCTGAATGAATTGAAACCCACAGTGCCTCCAACTTCATCCTTGAAAAATGTCTAAATAAATACCATGAAATTTTTGAAATTCCCATGACCAGGTGGCACTGGAGAATCTTTGGATGTCCTGTTGCTGATCATGGATGTACCAGACAGTGCCTTGCTTGACTGGGTTTTATGAAAATTGTGTAGAACAGAGGTGCCAGAAAGTTGCAGCCTGCTGAGAAGTGGGCCTAGAGCTGTGGTGGGCAGGAGTGTGATAAAACATCTGTGTTGGAGCAATGTGGATCTTCCATTGACTTCCAAATGGCTTGTGGATTACATGAAGCAGCCAGCAGACCCTTGTAATTAAAGGCATCTTGTTATATGGAGAGGATTCAGGGCAATGTTCAGAATCAGGTTGCTATGGACAAGGATGCAATGTGGCAAGCTTTGAGGGATAGAAGCGTGGTTGGTGCGTTCTTCTGCAGACTCTGAACCACCACACATGACAGAACTCCCTCCAGCACTGTGTCTCAGTTGAACTCCTTGAATTTCATGAAGCAAATACCAAACTCCCAGTTCAGCAGCAAAAACCCCACAAAAAGTGGAGGAGGACCAAATGGCTTCACAGTCCAACGGGGAGACACTTAGCCCCCAGAGGCCACAGTTTACCTAAAAAGAAGAAAATCAACACTGCTACCTCATGTTCATTGGAAAATAAGATACCATGTCCTCCACATCACATAGAGGCAGACCCAGCTTTGATGGTCTCACTACAAAGGAAGCCAATTCTCCTGACAACAACATATTTTTCACGTTCCCAAACTCAGAGGCAGTTGCTCTAAAAGTTTTTAGGCCAGCAGAGCTCCATGTTTGTGGAGTGTTTACCCTGTCCCTTACTTTTGGAAACTCCTCTACAACCTCCAAGGTTGTGAACTCCTGAGCATTTTCCATTCCAGATATGTATTCACTGATTTTCTATCTATTCTCCTCTAACTGTGTCTTACTTGGGGTGAAGGTAATTTCAAGGCATTGTTCTGGATGAGAGTGGGAGGATATTTGTGTAGCATATATTTGCATACAAATTGGATTCAATTTCCAATTTTCCTTTTGAAATACTGAATCCCTGACACTAACCCATACATACTAGAGTCAGACAACTCATCCTAATATGATAGAGAAAAATAACACAAACCTATAGAAATACAAGCAGTTCTTTGGAGGCATGTTGTATAGTTGGACTTGCATTTTGCATTATACAAGGTAGGAGTTATAAATCTAGTCAATGTTTAATAGAAAAAGATCTCCATGTGTTTTTAAAGTTAACAAATATGAGAATTCATGTTTCCCTTTCTCTTTAGCCTATTCACACTTGTATATTTATATGCATATATAGAATCCTACCAGGTATCACACGTACATCTTTGTGAGGTGGCTGACTTGGCAGATACAAATTGTGAGAAGAGATCACTCCTCCTAAATGCTGTTGGAACTGAAAATTCAACCTATAAGGAGCGTCCTAGTAGAACAACATTATACGTAAACTCATGTTCAGTAAAATAAATATTTTTGCATCTGTGGATGATATATATTTACTGATGAATTTCGATTGGCATTTATATTGCTACTTTTTAATGTCTGTGAGTGTTTTGTGTGTGTGTTTGTGTGTGTGTGTGTGTACACTCTCCAGATTTTTCAAAATATGAAATATATGTGTCAAATATACACTCTCTAAATTCATTTATGTTCATGTATGTGGATTTTTAATCAACTTTTCACAAGATTATTCTTGTGAAAAGTTGATTAAAAATATTCAGAAATATTCATCCACCTGAAATATATATTTGTTTCCTAGTACTGAAAACTAACTTCAGGGAATGATGCATACAAATCCTAATTATTCTACAGTAACTGACCCAGTCTAACATCAATGCAAGTAGATTCCAATGGGACATGATATGTAATTCTTTATTCATTTGTATTCGACACTTTTACATTATTATTTCTTCAGTTTTTGCACATCATAGGATATACATTTCATCCACAAGTTCACAAATTTGTAGGCATTTGTTTCAAATTTAATCACTTTTTGCTTCAGAACACATGTATTGTCAAGGTTTCTTTACTGGTATTTTCATGAGTCTTCTTTCCAAACACATTATTTCCATAGTCACTTTTGAAGCAAAACTCACACACTCTTCATGATAAACCAAAACACGAATATTACCATTAGATGTATAACTGCTTGGAATGAATGATTGTATATCAATATACGATTTCCTGTGATTTTTCAGATATTATATCAATTCATTTTTTAAAGTTGAAAAAAGTTATATTATTCATTCACATTACGGTCTATTCATTCTTTATCTCTATATTCATAGACACAGGGTACACCTCTTTGTACCCCCGATTCTAATTTTACATCTTCAATATATTGCTTGCAGAAATGTTGGAAGACATACTCATGTCACCTGATGTACATATACATTTTATCAAAGTAATATTCTGGACAAAAAAATGTAAAGGTCACATTTATGATTGTACCAAAGCCTAAATGTAAAGTGTACATGAATTACTAAAAACATCCATGTCCACGTTGCCTAATGCTGTCAATTGTCAATCCTATTGGTGACTACATATTTGTTTCTTCCTAATTTATATATTCAAACTCAACCCTGTTGGAAATGTCTAATCCTATCACTCACTTTATACTTTGCCTGATTTCATAATGTTTCTATTGATATCTGCTTTTCAACAAATTTTCCCAAGTTGATCCTAGTGACTGACACTTCATATGTGCTGACATTTACATTCACTCTATAATCGAAACCCTATTGCTAAAGAACTTTTGGTCCAAATCCTATACTCACTCTTCTTTCTAAACCTACCGACTATCTTCCTAATCCTACCGACTATCCCTTTTTGACTGGATGTTCTCTTCTACATTCAATAAAATGTCCTATGCCATTGTATATCGAATTATCTGAGACAATTTTGCAGAGCATAATTCAAAGCTAAGTATCCCAATCAAGGGCCCAATGTCCTTCTGGGCTTCAAATCATACCTAGATTTCTGTTTTCATACTTATATTTCACCTCTATATTCTTGTAAATATCGCAGGTTCCCAATAGCATTATTCATCGCACAGAATGATTCGTAACCCAAATCAAACCTGTTATTAACCCTAAACATACTCTGTTCCCTCAATCTCATTTTACAGAAGAGCAGGGACAGAGTGGTTTTTACAATACAGGAAACTTGGGGACCTTCCACCTGCTGAGAACTTCAAAGGTCCATGCAGAAATGATACCTGGAGAAGTTGTAGGCAGGTATGAAGGACCTGAGAGAGCAAAAGTCATCTTCCAATGCAAACAACCTGGTCAGGATGAAGGGATATGTATGAATCAGCCTCTCTCTTCTTATTGTAGAGAAGATGGACCAAACCAGACCTGTGTGGAGAGCTGTTCTTGGGTGCCAATGGTTGATATACCATACTACCTTGTGAAAGTGTCACAGGAAGTAGGGGAAGGCTCCATCTCATGGGACCTTTGGAAGCAACTGTTAGGACAAAGTCGTTGCCAAGGCAGTGACCTCATTCAGTTCCAAAGAAAGTGACATACCTCATTTCCTTGGTGATGGAACTGTCTGAACTTGGTATCCAAAAAGCCAGGCACCAAGAGGCAGTCCCAGTCCCAGTCCCAGTGGGCTCACTTGTTTGGATTTACCAAGGACAGAGTCAGTTTTCTTGGTACCTAATGATGTGAGGATGGCCAAATGCCAGGAAAGCTCTGAAGATGGACCTTTCCTGAGAAAGCAGATAGTGGTTCACCACTGGCTCCTGACAACTGCACAGAGTTGGCCAAGGAAACCAGATCTGAGAGAAGACAGACCATTTCAGGGGAACATAGTATGGCCCACCAGTCAGAGGACACTCTGGATAGTCACATACCTACTTGGGTGAAGGAGGTGCCTTTGTGGGAGTGTGTGTGGGTTTATTGTTTTGTCTCATGTTCTGAGAATAGATGGGAAAGGCGGTTTGGTTTGGAGTGGACAGTTTCTAGTAAGTTGTTTCACAAGGTGAGTGTTTCTATGTCTGTGTATCCCACTGTGTCCATTGTTGTAGACATTGGAAAAGAGAATGCATTAATGGATGTGTCCTGTCAAGTGTAAATCTTCCCATATTTCAACCTGCCCAATATATGAATGGAGTGCAGCTTGTCTTGTCGATGTGCAACACCTGCTATCTTTCTAAGTTGCTGTTTTCTTCCTGAATTCTGCCCACTCTCTAGAATAGGCTCATGGATTTATGTTCAAAATATGTACCACCTCCAACTCTGTGACATGGCCATGTACTGGATAGCTGAAGAGAATTGCGAGCATCTCAGAAAACTCAGATATCAGTGTGACCAGGAAAGTCTCAGTGGAGAAACCCTGCTTTGGGCCTTTTGCTTACTTATTGTTGTTTTTCACTGAATGTCAGGAAGTTCTTTGCCTCAATCCACCCCTTTGTGAAGCCTGAAGTAAACAGTTTTCAAATGGAAATGAATGGCATCACCTGTGGCTCTTTGCTTAATTGCTTTGGGAAGGGATGTGTCTGAATTAGTCTCTTGGCCATGTGTGTGGCTTTTAGTTAGATTCTCAGCACCTGATGCATCTAAAGAATGATCCCATGTGTGCATCCAAAACCATAATGGCAAAAAAATCATTCATTATGGATGAAGTCTCTTGCCTTCCTCTGTTAGGTTCCTGAACTCCATCAAGTGAGAATAGGGATTCTTTGGGTCAAATGAGTTCTTCAATTCCCTGCAGAGGTGCTTGGGTTTTCGAGTAACTCCAAATCACATAAGAAATTGATACCTGAAATCAGTAGGCCTCAAATTGGAGAAACACAGAAGTATTAACGGCAGGCTTATTTGATCACTCCTGGTTCACAGAAACGGTGTCCAGGCCACCCTGACTTTAGGCAAATGAGGAAAAAGCGAGCTGATTTTGGACACTGTCTTGGCTTTTCTCATGACTCCAATTCACATAAAGAATCTACACCCCACAGTCAGAGAGCCTCAAATTGGATAAGCGGAGCAGTATTAAGGGCAGGCCTATTTGATCACTCCAGGTTCACAGGAAGGGTGCCCAGGCCACGCTGAAGTTAGGCAAAAGAGGTGCAAGAAGCTTATTTTGGACATTTTCTTGGGCTGCACAACTCATGGAAAACTCCAGGAAGAGGTTATGATTAGTGTCTATATGGAAGAAGAATAGGGCCATGAGGGAGTATTCTGGTTTTAATTGTTTTCATTTGAGTAGCGGTTGGAAGAGTTGTCTGGGTCCACCTGGACTTGAACTCTGGTGTGATTCTCCTTATAGACTGAGTTCTGGAACTGACCTGAGAGAAGTATTGCCAAGAATTGTGTTGGGATTTTAGGAGGCCAGGCATGAAGTTGCCATTGGAACCTGAGATCTAGGCACAGGTTGGCTTTCCACAGAACACTGCGAATCTCAGCCAGGATATTACATGATTTTATTCTGAAAGACTTGGCATGCATTATAGAGATTCAAAACCCACATGGACCTCGCTTTATAGACCTCAATTGGCCTCGCTTCATGTGACTTTTTGGCCACTCATTGGGTAGCCTTGCTTGTGAGAGTACTCCAGAGCTTTGCCTGAAATTAGTTTCCTAACCCTTTAAGGGTTCCTGAATGAATTGAAACCCACAGTGCCTCCAACTTCATCCATGAAAAATTGCTAGATAATTACCATGAAATTTTTAAAATTCCCATGACCAGATGTCACTGGAGAACCTTTGATGTCCTGTTGATGATCATGAATATACCAGACAGGGCCTTGATTGACTGGGTTTCATAAAAATGGTGTAGAACAGAGATGCTAGTAAGTAGGAGCCTGGTGAGTAGTGGGCCTAGAGAAGTGTTATGCAAGTGAGTGATAAAACATCTGTGGTGGGGCCATGTGGATCTTCCATTGGCTTCCAAATGGCTTGAGACTGACATGGTGCAGCCATCAGACCCATATACGTAAAGGCATATTTTTATATGGAGAGGTTTTAGGGAAATGTTCAGAATCATGTTGCTATTGTCAAGGGGGCAAGCTACGTGGGATAGAACCCTGGTTGGTGCATTCTCCTGGAGACCATGCCCACCACAGCTGACAGAACTCCCTTCAGCACTGTCTCCCATTTGAACTCATTGTATTTCATGAAGCAAATACCAAACTCCCAGTGCAGCAGCAAAAAACACGACGATAATTGGAGGATGACCAAGTTGTGTCACAGTCCACACGGGGAGACACTTAGCCCTCAGTGGCCACAGTTTACCTACAAAGAGAGAATTCAGCACTGCTGCCTCATTTTTATTGGAAAATAAATAACCATGTCCTCCAGGTCACATAGAAGCAGATCGAGCTTTGATTGTCTCACTACAAATAAAGCTAAAGCTAATGAAAACAACATATATTTTAAGTGCCCAACCTCAAAGGCAGGTTCTCAAAAAGTCTTTAGGCCAGCAGAGCTCCATGTTTGTGGAGTGTTTACCCTGTCCCTTACTTTTGGAAACTCCTCTACCACCTCCAAAGATGTGAAATCTGGAGCATTTTCCATTCCTGATAGGTATTCACAGATTTTCTAACTCTTCTCCTCTAATTGTGTCTTACTTGGGGCGAAGGTAATGTCAAGGCATTGTTCTGGAGGAGAGTGGGAAGAATTTTCTGTAGCATATATTTGCATACACATTGGATTCAGTTTTTTATTTTCCATTCAAAATACTGAATCCCTGACTCTAACCCATACCCGACCAGACTCTGACTACTAATTCTAATATGATGGAGAAAACTAACCCAAACAGAATAGAAATACAAGCAGTTCAGAGTAGGCCTGGTGTATTGTTGGACTTGCCTTTTGCATGATACAGAGTTGGAGTCATGAATCTAGTCGATTTGTTGTTGAAATAGTTGTCCATGTATTTTTAAGGTTAACAAATATGTGAATTCCTGTCTCCCTTTCTCTGTATTCTTATATGCACATATAGATTCCTACCTGGTACCACACGTACATTCTTGTGAGGTGGCTGACTTGGCAGATACAAATTGTTAGAAGAGATCACTCCTACTAAACTTGTTGGAATTGGATGTTCAACCTATGGGTGAGCTTGCTAGTTGAAGAGCATTATACATAAATCCATGTTCAGTAAAATTAATATTTTTAGATCTCTGGATGATGCATATTTTATAATGAATTTTGATTGACATATATATTGCTACTTTTTTGTCTGTGTGTGTGTTTTGTGTGTATATATATATATATATATATATATATATATATATATATATACACTCTCCAGATTTTTCAAAATATGAAATATATGTGTCTTATATACACTACCTAAATTCATTCATGTTTATGTATGTGGATTTATAATCAACTATTCACAAGATTATTCTGAGAAATATTCATCCACCTGAAATTTGCCTAATGATCTCAAATGTCAATCCTATTTGTGACTACATATTTGTTTCTTCCTAAGATTATATATGTAAACTCAACCCTGTTCAAAATATCTAATCCTATCACTCACTTTATACTTTGCCTGTTTTCGTAATGTCTCTATTGATATCTGCTTTCCTACATATTTTCCCCAGTTCATCATTGTGACTGACTCTTCACCTGTGCTGACATTTACATTCACTCTCTAATCGAAACCCTATTGCTAAAGAACTTTTTTTTCCAATTCCTATACTCACCCTTATTCCTAAAAGTACTGACTATCTTCCTAATGCTATAGACTATCCCTTTTTGATAGGATGTTCTCTTCTACATTCAATCATCCAAGTAAATGTGGGGCGAGCTTCAGAGGAGGAGACAACCAACAGACTATCTCATGCAACATCCAAGGTTTTTTTTGGTGTCCAGCATGCTGGGGCTCAGAGATCACTTGAATCGAGCAGATAGCCCTGAGAATAGCTTAAGTAGAGCTTATATACTTTCCCTGGAGAGGGCAGGGAGGGAATTTTATTGATGGGTCAGGGCGAGTGGGTGGTTTGCGTGCAACTGGGTGAGGGAGTACATTCTGCAGTTGCGCAGTTGGGGACAGAACATTCTGGGAACAAGATTTGCAAGCATTTCTCAAGATTTCAACAGTGTTTTGTTAAGCATACAGAAAAATAAGAAGTGACAAGTACCTATTTTATTATCCTTTAATTCCCCACTTCTTCTTCTGGCTACTTTTAATCATAAAAATGATCATTGGAGGGTGTCACATTCTATGTCTGCTAGTGGGGTATTACCATAAGTTTAACTCGTCCAATTTGAGCCTGGAGAAAAGAAATTACACGGTTGAGCAAACAGGGTTTTATAGTTAGCAATAATATGAGGATTATTATTGGACCTGCCAGGTTGATAGAAACGTAGTTAACCAGGAGGAGTGTGTGAACCAAGACTCAAGCCACCCTTTTTGGGCCTCTCTCTCTTGTTGATGCTCTTCAAGGTGTCTTTTAAATTTACTCATAGATTTTATTACAACTCCAGTATGGTCAGCATAAAAACAACATTCTTTCCTCAATGCATCACAAAGGCCCCCTTCTCTAATAAAGAGGAGGTCCAACCCTCAACTGTTCTGTAAAACAACTTCAGAGAGAGAGGTTAAAGATTCATGCAAAGCTCTGATGGGGGTTTCTAATATCTTAGTTTTGCTCTATTGCTGCTTCTAATTGGGTCATTTGTTGTGTCCCATGGACAATGGCAGTGGCTCCTGTGCCCACCCGTGCAGCAACTCCTATTCATAATAGGATGGCTAAAGTGAGCGATACATGTTCCCAGTGGAACCGGTTGTATGCCCCCCCCCCATTTGATCTTCAAACGAACCTGCATCATGATAGAGCACTCTGGGAAACATCTGCACCATTTCAAAATTAATCCCATCTGTTGACCATTTCATGAAAACATAAACAATGTTTAAGTATATAGAATTATGTTGTTGTAGGGACAGACAAGGCAAGGCACCTAAGGCACTGAAGACAGGGAAACAGTCCTATTTTGTTGCAACCGGATTCAGAGGGCATTGCTTCTGTTGTAATCAATTAATCCCCTGAAACTCAAGTTTAGGTAGTTTCAGAATTTTGTACCCAGCATATAAGGATGGGGCTCAGAAGTTTACAGTCTGCAGAAGTTCAAAAAAGCAGTATTTGTTTCTGATTTTTCCTCTGTTCTGGGCAAGTTAAATTTTCAAGGACACATGGGAGGGGGAGAGCTTTTTATTCCCTTTCTTATTTTCCCCCTGCCAGCTGTTACAACGGAGCCCATTTGGTAATTTCTTTATCTTAGAAATGTAGCCATTTCTGTGAAGCCCCAGCTGAAGGCCAGAGGCCTTGTTCACATATTTTGTGAAAAACAAGTTAGGGGTTGTCTAGCTTAGAAGTACTGAGTTTTTTAACCAGTGGCCAAGTAGAACAGGGCAATACAAAAAGAGAAAGTTTATCTACATTGAACTCTTTATAGAAACTCTATGCTGAAAGTTCTAAATTCAGCCATGGTGAAGACTTCTGGAGAAGGACATTTAAGACTTTTCTGTGGGCCTGGTACAGAGGGGGAATACGGGGAAGGTGGGGCTGAGAGAAGCTCTGAGGATCTGAGAATGAGGAAAAAGAGAGATGTAAAAAAATAATTGGAAAGGGGTTTGGGAATTTCCTAGCAACAAAACTTCAGCAGTAGAACAGGTAGAGCAGAGCAGAAAACGGGAGTGAGTATCCCAAAATTCTGTGAGGGACTTTAAATTTTAGTAACCTGTTTTCAGTGATGACAAAGCAACTTTAATGGCCATTTATATTACATCTTGGATAAGGGTCTGAGAGCTCTCCTCAGCTCGTTTGAGCTTTGGGTTAGCTGGAAAGAGGACCTGGTGGGACCCGGTGAGGGCACTGACAGGAGAAGAGAGGAATGAGTCGGTGGAGGGGTACCTCAGTACCTGCTACCTCACTAGTGGGCAATTGTCTGAGAACTGGTGGAGGTTTGGGTTTCTGATCTAGTAATTGGAGGGGAGAAATCAGGTTGCTGAGGTGGGAGTGACAGCAGAGAGTCTGGAGCAGAAGGCTGAGGATAAAAATCTATTGGAGAAGCATAGTTCAGGATGTGAGTGAAGGAGGGAAAAGGCTTCCACTTAGGGGAATCTCCTTTCACCCTTTTGAGCACTTGCAGAAGTTAAAAAGGTCACGCAAAATTTGAGGATCTAGAGACCCCTCTGGGGGCCATCCTTTTTCTGTTTTCTACTTGGTAATATGGCCAATGCTGTGTACTGAATTTGATGAAGTATTGGGGTTCCATCAGGCAGCCCCTGTATGATCACATCTCCATGAAATACAGAAGAAGTCGGCTTTTCCCCCACACAGCCGTTACTGTTTGTGGCTTTGATAGTTTGCTGGGCAAACATAGTAATCTAGGCTAGCCAACCGCATCTGGCTCGCGTGTCCCTACATCCATAAAGTTTGTTTCCATTATCTATGGTACGGAAGGGATTTAATGGTATTTTAGTGGGATTTTCTTCATCAGGGATATCCCAATAAAAAAGACCTATGGCCAGCTGACAAATGTCTGGGTGGAGAGATGGCCACCAGGTCCCTAAGGGGGCTGTATGCGAGATAGATTATACTCTTTTCCAGTAGGATTTGTGATCAGCCATCGCTGCTTAACAGGCTGATGAGGGTTAGGACTACTTGTGGCCAAGGGGAGAGTATATAACCTTATCCACATGGCGAATACACAATTTGAAACTGTTACCAGTCTTTTCCAGTTTCCAGAAAGATTCTGGACAAGGAGCAGGCTTGAGATGAGAGGCATGGATCCAGGAAGTGATTCTGTATACCTTTACCACTGTAGGTGTTATAAGTAACACCTGGTATGGTCCTTTTCAGCAGGGTTCCAGGGATGACACCTGATGTCATCTTACATACATGAAGTCTCTTATTTGATATGGATGTGGAATCCCCTGGTACACAGTTTGGTAGGCAGTGGCCAGCTATTTTCACAGGTATCACTGAGTTCTTTCAAGAGCTTTAAGTCTGTCAACCAAGAGGGTGTGAAATGGATCCTTAGGTCTTACAGTTGGGCTTAGGACCCTTACTGGACGAGGGCCACCATAGAGAATTTCTCAGGGGGTAAGGCTACTCAAAGAAACAGAAGGATTTTTTCTTGCATGAAACATTGCATAAGTCAGGAGCATAGTCCAATCTTTTATGCTGGTCTCTAAGCTTAATTTCGTTAAGGTCTCTTTAATTGTTCTATTCATTCTTTCTACTTGTCCTGAACTCTGGGGTCTATAAGCACAATATAACTTCCAATTAATCCCCAGGTTCCTGGCTAACCCCTGACTTACCTGGGCCATGAACATCGGTCCATTATCAGATCCTATTACCGGCTTAGCTTCCTCCAATGGTAGAGAGGCTTAGTCAGAAGCAGGGGAATCACTTAGAGTGTGTTGTGTGTTAGGGGACGAGGGCAGTGGATAAGGAGGGGAAGAAGAGTCCAGTAGAGTCAAATCTTGTGACTCAGGGAGAACAGAGGGTGGAGGAGGTGGAAGAGGTGAGGGTTTGAGAGATCATGGGGGAAGGAGTATGAGCAGAGGCATGGGCAAGGAAAGGCTTCACCCATGGTGGAGGAGATTTGCAGAGGTTGGCAAAGTTAAGATATATGGCTGTTGATCAGGATGGCTATGTGGCCCTGGCTGAAAGACAATATCTCTGACTTTTTAAATTAGTGGGAAGTAGAAAGATATTTCTAGGGGCCATACGACTCCAAAATGGGCCATTCTGAGGCACAGAGAGTCTGCCAGGTCTAGCGTTTTACTAAAAAAAGAAAGATACTGAGCCCTTAAGCAGACTTTGGTTCAGTGATCAAGGGTCAGGGACAGAGCCATTGAAGTGCTCTGTCCCATAATGAAAGGTACACAAACAGTAAAAGCAAAGTCACATGACACAGATAAGACAAGACCATGAAGACAGGCAATGGACGTCCAACACTGAGACCAGGAATGCGTAGCCGGCAAAACCCGATAGGATGGCAATACCTAATCTAAAACAAAATATCACTGAGTCAATGAAGCAATTGTTCCTTGATTCTCCGAGTCCTCTGCGGGGTCCCCCATGGAGGTGCCCTATGTCTCTGTGACACGTCTCTCAGCCACCGTCGGAGAGACCCCAGGCTCTTCATCTCCAGCAATTTTGCCAAGCCCTAACATGACACCTGAAACCAGAAAGAGGCGCCTTACTTGCTCCGAGAGGAGCCCGTTGGGGGTCTCTCATCCGCCACTGCCAGAACTCGGTGGAACCTCAATATGTAAAGGTCAGGCGAGTGTCGGAGGAAGAGACTACCAAGAGACTGTCTCATGCAACAGCAAAGGGTTTTTTTTGGGTCCAGCTTGCTGGGGCTCACAGCTAACTTAAATAGATCAGAGAGCTCTGAGAACAGCTTATGCAGAGCTTACATACATTTCTTGGAGAGGGAAGGGAGGGAAGTTTACTGATGTGTAAGGGTGAGTGGGCGGTTCGCGTGACACCGAGTGAGGCAGTACATTCTGCAGTTTGGCAGTTGGGAACAGTACATTCTAGAACAAGATTAGCAAACATTTCTCAAGATTTCAACAGTGTTTTGTTAAGCATACAGAAAAACAGGAAATTACAAGTACCTATTTTATTAACCTTTCACTACCGACTATCCCTTTTTGACTGGATGTTCCTTCTACATTAATTCATGCAAGGTACAAGGACCTATGCCATTGTATATCGATTTATCTGAGACATCTCTGCAGAACGTAATTCAATGCTGCGTATCCCAATCAAGGGCCCAATGCCCTTCTGGCCTTCACATCATACTTAGATTTCTTTTTTCATACATATATTACACCTATATATTCTTATACACATAGCAAGTTCCCAATACCATTATTCATCCAGCACAATGATTTCTAACCCAAATCAAACATGTTTTTAACCATAATCATACACTGTTCCTTCAATCTAACTTTATAGAAGAGCAGGGAAAGAGTTGATTTTACAATAAAGAAATGTAGGGAAACTTCCACCTGCTGAGAACCTCAAAGGCCCATGCAGAAATGATCCCTGGAGAAGATGTAGGCAGCTATGAAGGACCTGAGAAAGCAAAAGTCATCTTCCATGGCAAACAACCCGGTCAGGATAAAAGGTTGTGTCTGAATTAGATTCTCTTCTTAATGTAGAGAACATGGACCAAAACAGGCCTGTGTGGAGATCTATTCCTGGGTGCCTATGGTTGATATACCATTCTAACTTGTGAAAGTGTCACAGGAAGTAGGGGCAGCCTCAATCTCATGGGACCCTTGGAAGCAACAGTTAAGACAAAGTGGTTGCCAAGACAGGGACCTCATTCAGTTCAGGAAGGAAATGACCTCACCTCACTTCCTTGGTGATGGAACTTTCTGAACTTTGGATCCAGGAAGCCAGGCACACAGAGCCAGTCCCAGTCCCCATCCCTGTGGTCTCACTTATTTGAATTTACCAAGGACAGTCAGTCTTTCTTGGTACCTTCAGACGTGAGAAGAACAAATGCCAGGAAAGCTCGGAAGCGTTGCTTTTCTTGAGAAAGCAGTTAGTGGCTCACCGTTGGCTCCTGAGAAGTTCACAGAGTTTGCCAAGGAGACCAGATCTGAGACAGGACAGGCTATTTTGGGGGAACATATTATGGCCTACAAGTCAGAGGACACTCTGGATAGTCAAAGACCTACTTGGGGGAAGAAGGTGCCTTTGTGGGTGTGGTTGTGGGTTTGTGGTTTTGTCTCATTCTCTGAGAATAGGTAGGAAAGTCAGTTTGTTTCGTTGGAAGTGGACTGTTTCTAGTAAGTCGTTTAACATGGCGAGTGTTTCTCTGTCTGTGTATCTCACTGTGTCCGTGGTTGTAGACATTAGAAAAGAGAATTCATGAATGGATGTGTCTTGTCGAGTAGAAAGCTTCTCAGCATTCATATTGCCCCATTTATGAATGGACTGTAGCTTGCCTTATTGATGTGCAACACCTGCTATCTTCCTAAGTTCCTGTTTTCTTCCTGAATTCCGGCCAATCTCAAGAAGAGGCCTATGGTTTTGTGTCCAAGATCTTTACCACCTCAAAGCTCTGTGACATATCAATGTACTGGATAGCTGTAGGGAATGGGGAGCATCTCAGAAAACTCAGATATCAGTGTGACCAGGAAAGTCTCAGTGGAGAAACCCTGCTTTGGGCCTTTTACTTACCAATTGTTCTGTTGCCCTGAATGTCAGGAAGGTCTTTGCCTCTGGCCACCCCTTTTTGAAGCCTGAAGAAAACAGTTTTCAAAGGGAAATGATTGGGCATACCTGTGGCTCTTTTCTTAAGTGCTTTGAAAAGGGATGTGTATGAATCAGCCCCCTGGCCCTGTGTGTGGCTGTGACTTAGATTCTCAGCACCTGATGGATCTAAAGAAAGTTCCCATGTTTGCATCCAAATGAAAAATGGCCAAAAGAGCAGTCATTGGGATGAAGTCTCTTGACTTCCTCTGTAAGGTTCCTGAACTCCATCAAGTGAAAATAGGGATCCTTTGGGTCAAATGAGTTCTTCAAAACCTACAGAGGCTAGCCCATAGGTGTTTGGTTTTATCATGACTAAAATTCACATAAAGAATCTAAACCCCACAGTCAGTAGGCCTCAAATTGGAGAATTGGAGCGGTATTAATGGCAGGCCTATTTGATCACTCCTGGTTCACAGGATGGGTGTCCAGGCCACCTTGACTTTAGGCAAATGAGGGTCAAAGGAGCTTATTTTGGACACTGTCTTGGTCTGCGCCCCTCATTTAAACATCCAGCCAAATTATGATGAGTGTCAATATGGAAGAAGATGAGGGCCATATGGGAGTGTTCTTGTTTTAATTGTGGTAATTTGTGTGGTAGTTGGAAGAGATGACTGGGATCACCTGGGCTTGAACTCTGGTGTGATTCCCCTTAAAGAATGAGTTCTGGATCTGACCTCAGAGAAGTATTGCCGTGAATTCTCTTGGGATTTTACTAGGCCACGCTTGAGAATCGCCTTTGGAAACTGAGATCTAGGCCCAGGATGGCTTTCCACGGAGCTCGGGGATTCTGAGCCAGGATATCACATGATTTACTTCTTGAAGACTTGGCAGCCCTAGTTGAGAGTCCAAACACATATGGACCTCACATTGTAGACCACAATGTGTCTGGATTCATGTGACCTTTTTGCCAGTCTTTTGGAAGGCTTTTCTGTGAGTGTTCTCCAGAGCTTTCATTGAAATGAGCTTCCTCACCATTTAATGGTTCCTGAGTTAATTGAAACCCACAGTGCCTCTAACTTCATTTTTGAAATATGACTAGATTAATACCATGAAATTTCTGAAATTCCCATGACCAGGTGGCACTGGATAAACTTTGGATTTCCTGTTGCTGATCATGAGTGTACCAAAGAGTGCCTTGATTGACTGGGTTTCGTGAAAATGGTGTAGAACAGAGATGCCAGTAATTTGGATCCTGCTGAGTACTGGGCGTAGAGAAGTGGACTGTAGGTGTGTAAATAAATATTTTTGGTAGGACCACCTGGATCTTCCATTGGCTTTGAAAGACTTGCGACTGACATGGTGCAGGCAGCAGACCTTTATATGTAAAGGCATCTTGTCATATGGAGAGGTTTCAGGGCAATGTTCAGAATCAGGTTGCTATAGTCAAGGGGAAAGCTATGTAGGATAGAAGCCTGGTTCGTACATTCTCTTCGCGACCCTGACCAACCACACATGACAGAACTCCTCCAGCATTTTTATCCCAGTTGAACTCCTTGTATTTCGTGAAGCAAGTACCAAACTCCCAGTGCAGCAGTAAGAAACACCCTGGAAAGTGGAGGATCACCAAATGGCTTCACAGTCCACATGGGAGTCACTTCAGCCCAGTGGCCTCAGTTTACCTACAAAGAGAGAATTCAGCACCGCTGCCTCATGATCATTGGAAAATAAGAAACCATGTTCTCCAGGTAACATAGATGCAGACCCAGATTTCATGGTGTCACTACAAACGAAGCTAAATCTCCTGACAATTACATATATTTCTTGTTCCCAACCTCAGAGGAAGTTTCTCAAGAAGTCTTTAGGCCACCACAGCTCCATGTTTCTGGATTGTTTACCCTCTCGCTTACTTTTGGAAACTGTTCTACCACCTCCAGTGTTGTGAACTCCTGAGCATTTTCCATTCCACATAAATTCACAGATTTTCTAACTCCTCTCCTCTAATTGTGTCTTACTTTTAGCGATGGTTATGTCAAGGCATTGTTCTGGATGAGAGAGGGAAGATTTATGTGTATCACATTTTTGCATACACATTAGATTCATTTTCCTTTTTTCCATTTGAAATACTGAATCCCTGACACTAACCCATACCCTACTAGACTCTGACTACTAATCATAATATCATGGAGAGAAAGAAACCTAACCGAATAGAAATACAGGCCTTTCATAGGAAGCATGGTGTATACTTCTATTTGCCTTCTGCATTATCAAGAGTATGTGTTTTAAATCTAGTAAACTTTTCATTGTAATATTTCTCCATGATTTTTTAAAATTATCACATATATAAATTCCTGTCTCCCTTTCTCTGTATCCTATTCAGCACATGTATTTTTTTATGCATATATATAATATCCTACCTGGTATCACACGGACATTCTTTTGAGCTCCCTGACTTTGGAATATAAAATTGTGAGAACAGATGACTCTCCCTAAATAATGATGGAACTGAAAATTCAACCTATGGGTGAGCTTCCTAGTGAAAAACACTATACATAAATCCATGTTCAGTAAAATGAATATTTTTGAATACGTGGATGAATTATATTTCATGATGAATTTCGATTGGCATATATATTGCTAAATATTAATGTGTGTGTGTGTGTGTGTGTATGTGTGCATGTGTGTGTGTGTGTGTGTGTGTTTGTGTATTTTTTTTAAATCTGGAAAAAATATATATGTGTATATATATATATATATATATATATATATATATATATATATATATATATATATTTTTTTTTTTTTTTCTCCAGATTTTAAAAAAAAATATGAAAAATATGTGTCTTATTATACACTCCCTAAATTCATTTATATTCATGTATGTGGGTTCAAAATCCAATCTTTACAAGATTATTTTCAGCAATATTTATATTCCTGTAATACATTTTTGTTTCCTACTACTGAAAACTAAGTTCAGTAGGTGGTGCATACAAATCCTAATATTTCTACAGTACCTGACCCAGTTTAACATCAATGCAAGTATATTGCTATGGGACATGATGTGTATTTTGAAGTTCATTTTTATTCAACACTGGTATATTACTATGTTATCTGTTTATGGACATCATAGGATATATTTTTTCATCCACAACTTCACAAAATTATAGGCATTTGGTTCACATTCATTTACTTACTACTTAAGAACACATGTATTCCTCCATGTTTCTTTAATGGTCTTTTCACTAGACTTCTTTCTAAACACATTATTTTTGATTCCATAATCATTTTTGAAGCAATACTCACCTTTCACGATAAACCGTAACCCTAATATTACCATTACATATATAACTGGTTGGAATGATTGTATATATATCAATATAAGATTTCCAATATATTTTCAGATGCAAACTCAATCCATTATTTAAAGTTGGAACTAGTTATATACTTTATCACAATATGGTCTATTCATGCAACATCTCAATAATCATCAACACAAGGTACACCTATTTGTATCACCAGTACTAATTTATAAGTTTCCAGAATATTACTCCCCATAATGGTGGAAGAAATACTCATGTCACCTTATCAACATATACAATTTATCACGGTAGTATTCTGGACACAAAATGCAAAGGTCACACATATGATTGTACCAAAGCCTAAATGGAAAGTGACCATGGATTACTAAAAACATCCATGTCCAGGGTGCCTAATGCTCTCAAATGTCAATCCTATTGATTACTACATATTTGTTTCTTCCTAAGATTATATATTCAACCTCAAGCCTGTTGAAAATGTCTAATCCTATCACTCACTTTATACTTTGCCTGATTTCCTAATCTTTCTATTGATATCTGCTTTCCTACATATTTTTCCCAGTTCATCATTGTGACTGTCTCTTCACATGTGCTGACATTTACATTCACTCTCTAACTGAAACCCTATTGCTAAAGAACTTTTGGTCCAACTCCTAGTCTCACTCTTCTTCCTAAACCTACTGACTATCTTCCTAATCCTACAGACTATCCCTTTTTGACTGGATGTTCTCTTCTACATTCAATCATCCGAGGTACACGGTCCTATGCCATTGTATATCGATTTATCTGAGACCTCGGTGCAGAACATAACTCAAGCTAAGTATACAAATCAAGGGTTCTGTTGCCCTGAATGTCAGGAAGGTCTTTGCCTCAGGCCACCCCTTTGTGAAGCCTGAAGAAAAAATTTTCAAATGGAAATAAATGGACATCACCTGTGGCTCTTTGCTTAATTACTTTGGAAAGGGATTTGTCTGAATCTGCCTCTTGGCCCTGTGTGAGGCTGTGGCTTAGATTCTCAGCACCTAATGGATCTAAAGAAAGAACCCATGTGTGCATTCAAAACCAAAATGGCAAAAAGAGCAGTCATTGTGGATGAAGATTCTTGCCTTTCTCTGTTAGGTTCCTGACCCCCTTCAAGTGAGAATAAGGATCCTCTTTGTCAAATGAATTCTTCAATGCTCTGCAGATATGCTTGGGTTTTCTCATGACTCCAAATCACATAAAAAATCTATACCTGACATTCAGTAAGCCTCAAATTATAGAAACAGAGCGGATTTAATGGCAGGCCTTTTTGATGACTCCTGGTTCACAGGAAGGGTGTCCAGGCCACCCTGACTTTAGGGAAATTAGAAGCAAGGGAGCTTATTCTGGAAACTGTCTTTGGTTGCGACCCTCATGAAAACTTCCATCCAGAACTTTTGATGAGGGTCTTTATGGACGAAGATGAGGGCCATGTGGGAGTTTTTTTGTTCTAATTGTGGTCATTTGTGTGGGGGTTGGAAGAGATGACTTGGTCCACCTGGGCTTGAACTCTGGTGTGATTTCCCTTAGAGCCTGAGTTCTGGAACGTACCTCATAGAAGTATTGAAATGAATTGTGTTGGTTTTTAGGAGGCCACGCATGAATGTCACCCTTTGAAACTGAGATCTAGGCCCAAGGTGGCTTTCCACAGAGCAATGGGAATCTAACCCAGGAAATCACATGATTTTATTCTGAAAGACTTTGCAGCCATTGTTGGCCCTCGGAAGCAAGAAGGAGTGGCCATACTCATATCGATTAAAATCAACTTAAACCTAAGTTAATCAAAAGTGATAAAGAAGGACACTATATACTGTTAAAAGGCACCATTAACCAACAAGACATAACAATTATCAATTTGTATGCATCAAACAATGGTGGTGCAAAGTCATAAAACAAACTCTCCTCAACTTCAAGAGTCATATAGGCTATAACACAATAATTACGGGTGACTTCAGCACACAACTCTCGCAATTGGACAGATCCTCTAGAGAAAATCTGAATTAAGAAACTATAGAACTTAATAGAACAATCAATAACCTAGACTTAACCAACATATATAGAATATATCAAACATCATAAAGTGGATACATGTTCTTCTCAGCAGCACATTGGTCCTACTCAAATATAGACCATATATTATGCCATATGGAAACTCTTAGTAAATATAAAAGTATGGAGATAATACCATGCACCATATCTGATCATAATGGAATGAAACTTGAAATTAATGATTGAAGAAGGAAGGAAAAATTCTACATCACATGGAAAATGAACAATATGTTACTGAATGATCAATGGGTTACAGAAGACATAAAGGCGGAGATAAAAAATTTCTTAGAGACAAATGACAATACAGACAAAGCATACCGGATTCTATGGAAAACAATGAAAGCAGTTTTAAGAGGGAAATTCATTTCTTGGAATTCTTTCCTCAAAAAAAAAAAAAAGAAAAAAAAACAACAAATAAATGATCTCACACTACATCTCAAAAACCTAGAAAAAAAAAAGCAAAACAACAAATGTAGTAGAAGACAAGAAATAATTAAAATTAGAGGAGAAATCAACAAAATTGAAACAAAAAAATTGAAAAAATAAAAGTTGGTTCTTTGAAAATAAATTAAATCGACAGGGCCTTAGCCATGCTAATGAAGAGAAGTAGAGAGAGAACTCAAATTACTAACATATGGGATAAAAAAGGCAACATCACAACAGACACTACAGAAATTCAGATGATAATTAGAAAGTATTTTGAAACCCCATATTCCAATAAAACAGAAGATAATGAAGATATTGATAAATTTCTTATGTCATATAATCTGCCAAGTTTGAGTCCAGAAGACTCACACAATTTAAATAGACCAATAACAAAGGAAGAAATAGAAGAAACCTTCAAAAGACTACCAACCAAAAAAAGCCCTGGACCAGATGGTTATACAGCAGAGTTCTACAAAACGTTCAAAGATGAATTAATACCAATACTTTTCAAGCTATTTCAAAAAATAGAAAAAGAAGGAGTTCTTCCAAATTCATTCTATGAGGCCAACATCACCCTGATCCCAACACCAGACAAAGACACTTCAAAGAAAGAAAACTACAGACCAATATCTCTAATAAACTTGGATGCAAAAATTCTCAATAACATCCTGGCAAATAAAAAACAAAAGCATATAAAAAAATTGTGCTTCATGATCAAGAGGGATTCATCCCAGGGATGCAAGGCTGGTTCAATATACGGAAATCAATAAATGTAATCCATCACATCAATAGACTTAAAGAGAAGAACCATATGATCATCTCGATAGATGCAAAAAAAGCATTCTACAAAGCACAGCATCCCTTTTTCTTTAAAACTCTATAAAACACTAGGAATAACAGGAACTTACCTCAACATGGTAATAGCTATATATGCTAAACCTCAGGCTAGCATCATCCTATATGGAGAAAAACTGAAGGCATTCCCTCTAAAATTTGCAACAAGACAGGGATGCCCTCTATCACCACTTCTATTTAATTTAGTTCTTGAAATACTATCCAGAGCAATGATACAGACAAAGGAAATTAAAGGCATAAAAATAGGAAAAGAAGAACTTAAATTATCGCTATTTGTGGATGACATGATAATATATTTAACAGACCCAAAAGGGTCTACAAAGAAACTGCTAGAGTTAATAAATGAATTCAGCAAATTGGCAGGATATAAAATCAACACGCATAAATCAAAGGCATTCTTGTATATCAGCAACAAAACTTCTGAAATGGAAATGAGGAAAACCACTCCATTTACAGTATACTCAAAGAAAATAAAAAACTTGGGAATCAACCTAACCAAAGAGGTGAAAGATTTATACAATGAAAACTACAGAACCCTAAAGAGAGAGATAGAAGAAGATGTTAGAGGATGGAAAAATATGCCCTGTACATGGATAGGCAGAAATAACATCATCAAAATGGCGATATTACCCAAAGTTCTCTACAGGTTTAATGCAATGCCAATCAAAAACCCAATGGCATTTCTTGTAGAAATAGATAAAGTAATCATGAATTTCATATGGAACAACAAAAGACCCAGAATAGCGAAAGCAATTCTAAGCAGGAAGTGTGAATCCAGAGTTCAAACTGTACTACAAAGCAATAGTAACAAAAACAGTGTGGTACTGGTATCAAAACAGGCAGATGGACCAATGGTACAGAATAGAGGACACAGAGACATATCCACAAAATTACAACTTTCTTGTATTTGAAAAGGGACCTAAAAGCATGCAATGTAAGAAGGATAGCATCTTCAACAAATGGTGCAGGGACAATTGGAAATTCATATGCAACAAAATGAAACGGAATCCCTTTCTCTCACAATGCATAAAAGTTAACTCAAAATGGATCAAGGAGCCAGATATAAAATCAGAGACACTGCGTCTGATAGAAGAAAAAGTTGGCTACGATGTACATACTGTGGGGTTGGGCTCCAAATTCCTTAATAGGACACCCATAGCCCAAGAGTTCATAAAAAGAATAAACAAATGGGACTTACTTAATCTAAAAAAGTTTTTTCTCAGCAAGAGAAACAATAAGAGAGTTAAATAGAGAGCCTACATCCTGGGAACAAATTTTTACCCCTTACACTTCAGATAGAGCCCTAATATCTAGAATATACAAAGAACTCAAAACAATTAAACAATGAGATAACAAATAACCCAATCAACAATGGGCCAAGGATCTTAACAGACACTTCACAGAGGAGGATATACAATCAATCAACAAGTACATGAAAAAATGCTCACCATCTGTAGCAGTCAGAGAAATGCAATCAAAACCACCCTAAGATACCATCTCACTCCAGTAAGATTGGCAGCCATTATGAAGTCGAACAACAATAAGTGTTGGTGAGGATGTGGGGTAAAGGGTACACTTGTACACTGCTTGTGGGCCTGCAAATTGGAGAGTCCAATATGGAAAGCAGTATGGAGATTCCTGGGAAAGCTGGGAATGGAACCACCATTTGAGATATCGCCCTTCTCAGACTCTTCCCTGAGGATCTTAATAGAGAGCAGTATAAGGATACTGCCACATCGATGATCATAGCGGCACAATTCACAATAACTAGACTGTGGAACCAAACTAGATGCCCTTCAATAGACGAATGGATAATAAAAATGTGGCATCTATACACAATGGAGTATTACACAGCACTGAAAATGACAAAATCATAGAATTTGCAGGGAAATGAATGGCATTAGAATAGATTATGCTAAGCGAAGCTATCCAATCCTTAAAAAACAAATGCCAAATGTTTCCTTTTATATAGAGAGAGCAAATAAGAAGAGAACAGGGAGGAAGAACATGAGAAAAATATTAAAACTAAACAGAGATGAGTGGGGGGAGAGAAAGGGAGAGAGAAGGAAAATTATATGGAAATGGTAGGAGACTACTCAATGTTACACAAAATTACATATAAGAGGTTGTGAGGCTAAAGAGGGGAAAACAAGGGAGAGAATTAAACAACAGCAGATGAGGTAGAGAGGAAAGATGGGAGGGGAGGGGGAATAGTAGGGGATAGGAAAGGTAGCAGAATTCAACAATAACTAGTATGCTATTATGTAAAAACGTGAGTGTGTAACTGATGTGATTCTGCGATTTGTATTTGGGGTAAAAATGGGAGTTCATAACCCAATTAAGTCAAATGTATGAAAGATGATATATCATGAGCTTTATAATGTTTTGAACAACCAAAAAAAAAGAATTGAATTTCCAATATTTGAGTCATATAACAACTTTATTTTTTAATAAAATTGTCTTTTATTTGTTATCTTACTTGCTGGTATCTGCCTTTCAGTTTTAAAAAACTATGTGCTTTAGCCATTCATCCATGTAGTATGTAACAGAAAATTTTGAGTGTCTCCATATAACCAGATTGGCAAGGCATCAAGGTTTCCTTCACAAACAAGGTGAAGGCTTTGCCATTAGAAATTTAATATTCTGCAAAACAATTTTTTTAACTTTTCAATTAAATTTCCAAAAAAATTTAGAAAAAAAAAGAATCTAAACCCCACAGTAAGAAGGCCTCAAAGTGGAGAAGTGGAGCATTTACGGCAGGCCTATTTGATCACTGCTGGTTCACAGGAAGCGTGTTCAATCAACCCTGATGTTAGGCAAATGAGGGGCAAGGGAGCTTATTTTGGGCACTGGTTTGGATGTGCACCTCATGGAAAACTCCATCCAGAGGTTATGATGTGTGTTTATATGGAAAAAGATGAGGGCCATGTGGGAGTGTTTTGGTTTTAATTGTGGTCATTTGTGTGGTAGTTGGAAGAGATGACTGGGTCCACCTGGGCTTGAACTCTGGTGTGATTCCCCTTAGAGAATGAGATTTGGAACTGACTTCAGAGAAGTATTGCCATGAATGTTGTTGGGATTTCAGGAGGCCACGCATGAGAGTCGCCCTTGGAAACTGAGATCTTGGCCCAGAGAGGCTTTCCAGAGAGCACTGGGAATCTCAGCTAGGATATCACAGGTTTTATTATGAAAGACCTGGCAGCCATCTTTGAGAGTCAAAACACACATGGACCTCACATTGGAGACCTCAATGGGCCTGGCTTCATGTGACAATTTGGCCACTCTTTGGGAAGCCTTGCCTGTGAGAGATCTCCAGATCCTTCATTAAAATGAGCTTCCTCAACATTTAATGGATCCTGAATGAATTGAAAAACACAGTACCAACAACTTCATATGTGAAAAATAGTTAGATAAATACCATGAATTTTTAGAAATTCTCATGACCAGGTGGCACTGGAGAACCTTTGGATGTCCTGTTGCTGATCATGAGTATACCAGACAGTGCCTTGATTGACTAGGTATCATGAAAATGGTGTAGAACAGAGATGCCAGTAAGTTGGAGCCTGATATGTAGTGGGCCTAGAGCAGTGGTGTGCAGGTGTGTGATAAAACATCTGTGGTGGGGCCTGTGGATCTGCCATTGACTTTCAAATGCCTTGACACAGACACGGTGCAGCCAGCAGACCCTTCTATATAAAGGCATCTTGTTATATGGAGATTTTTCACGGCAATGTTTAGAATCAGGTTGCTATGGTCAAGGGGCAAGCTATGTGGGATAGAAGCCTATTTGGTGCATTCCCATGCAGACACTGACCCACCACACGTGACAGAACTCCCTCCAGCACTGTGTCCCACTTGAACTCCTTGTATTTCGTGAAGCAAATACCAAACTCCCAGTGCAGCAGCAAGAAACACAATGAAAAGTCGAGGATGACCAAGTGGCTTCACAGTCCACATGGGGTGACACTTAGCCCCCGTGGCCACAATTTAGCTACAAAGAGAGAATTTAGCACTGCTGCCTCATGTTCATTGGAAAATAAGAAACCATGTCCTCCTGGTCACATAGATGCAGACCTAGCTTTGATGGTCTCACTACATCGGAAGTTAAAGCTCCTGAAAACAACATATATTTCAAGTGCTCAAGCTCAGAGGCAATTTCTCAAGAAGTGTTTAGGCCAGCAGATCTCCATGTTTGTGGAGTGTTTACCATGTCACTTACTTTTGGAAACTGCTCTATCAACTCCAAGGTTGTGAACTCCTGAGCATTTTCCATTCTAAATATATATTCACAGATTTTCTAACTCTTCTCCTCTAATTCTGACTTACTTGGGGCAAAGGGAATGTCAAGTCATTGTTCTGGATGAGAGAGGGAAGATTGTTTTGTAGCACATATTTGCATACACATTGGATTCATTTTCCAATTTTCTGTTTGAAATACTGAAT